>NC_142524.1:842500-1160000 GCF_964205215.1 Stylophora pistillata | reverse complement strand
TGTGACCTATACAAGCTCGAGTACGCATGCTCCCTGAGGTAAACTGCTTGTGAAATAGATTATAATAATTTATATAATTTATGCATTAGGATCGGCACATGAAAAGTGCGGCGTCTGAATCAAAGCCGTTCCAAAGGCGAAATTCTCGGCTAAGCCAGGCGGGAAGAACGGGTGAGCCGTTCCAAATTGAAATAGCCGTTCCAAATTGATTCAGACGCCGATCTTTTCATGTACTTAATTCAAGGAATTAGGTTCGGCTCATGAAAAGATCGGCGTCTGAACCGGGCCTTAGACTGAGTTCGTTTGTATGCGCTAAGCATAACATTATAACAATCATATCTATCTCAGTCGAAGAATATGCCTGGTTGCACAGTTTTAATGAGATAGTCTGGTCTTGTTACTCTTACACGCGGAGGTTAATTTATCAGTAACCTATCGTTATTTGATATAAACAGATGCTAATGTTAGCCTTGTATTGAAGGTTCACCCTCTAGAAGTTTAAAAAAATGTTTTAAGCAGTTTTTTTATCGATCCATATTTTTAGTTTGGCGACTGGAAGATTTTGAGAAAATAGCACAGTTTACGGCAAAATGTCCACTAACCCAGCCTTTTCATCTGACATAGTGCCGAGGTTTTCCTTAAACGTTTCTCTTGCTCTTTGGTATGTGTTGTTCCATCAAGTTTATTGCTACAGTCATCAGATGTTGCCCCAACAACTTGCTGAATGGATTGATAATGGCAACAGTGGCAGAATCAAGGACGTTTGTAAGCAAATGTTTTGACTCCAGCGCATTTTGAGTCATTCATTCATTCATTCATTCATTCATTCATTCATTCTTTTATTCACACTTATTTTACTAAAAATACAACAACGAGAAAGAGAAAAAGTAGAAAAATAAAAGAAGAGAGTTCTAACTATACATGAATTTACACAAAGCAGTGGAAAGAGTCCCAGAGGCTTTTAGGAAATTACAAACTCAAAGCTTGCATGATCCTTTGGCTTGTTAATGAATGTAATTTTAGGCGATTACACTACCTTACTGTTATGGCAGGTATGCTTGACGGCGTGACTGGAAGAATGCCGGTGCTCTCATGTCTTCTGCTTCTCGTATTTATCATTGCATGAAGGGATAACGAAACGGGCTAAGTTTAAGTCTCTAAAATCATTCCTATAGTTGGAGTATGCTGGGCGACTTTCCAGTTTTTCAAGGAATCTCGTCTTTTACTTACCTAACTTATGCCCTCGTTTTGCCTGATAATTTAACGGGTGAGAGAAGGTCTGTGAACAAGCTAAAACGGGCTTTAAGTCTCTAAAATCATTCCTATAGTTGGAAGATACTGGGCGACTTTTCCTTGTTTTCAAGGAATATCGTCTTTTCCTAACGCAACTTATGCCCTCATTTTACCTGACAATGCAATAGGTAAACGAAGCTCTGTAAACAGGCTAAATATGTATATGTAAATATACATATGAATAATTGATAATCTCGTTGTTACCTTTTTCAGCTTCGTTGAAATGAAGAAGATCAGGTCCTAAAGCATTATTTATTTTAGCTCTAGTGTCATTCAGGCTTGAGGTATTTATGTCAATGCATCACTATGCTGAAGTTGTGGAGTTTTGTGTCACTTAAACCTCAGGAGGATGATAAAAACCGACAAAATCGTGATGAATTGTAGAAGGCTCGTAGCTTTGATTCCTTATTAGCTGACCTGTCCTTTCTTGATTAGTAGTTTTGTACCAAAATTAAAACATCGTTAAGTTTTAAGTTTAAGAGCTTTTCGTTTTTCTTTGTAACGGTTCAATAGGGCTGGCTGATTTACCAATCCATCTATTTCACTCAGGATCTTCTCTTAAACGTTCAAAGCATGCCGATCTTTTTTATTCATAAGCCGAAAACTAAAAACTCTGCAGTTCAGGAAGCGAATTTTTGTTCCATGACGTTATTTGTTATAATGACAGTTTTTCTTGTCAGAGATACGATTTTTTTTTATAAGTATGCCACCAACTGATGCTGGGTGCAATACTTATTTATAACATAACTAAAGCATAGCGCGCGCTCTGATTGGTTAATTCAGCATCTACTATTTGCCCATGGCTGTATGCTGCTGATGTGAGCAAATGCTAAGACTATTTTTCCGCGCGCGCTTGTTTTTTCTGATGACGTAAGATTTTTTAAATAAAAGGGAACCCTTGTTACAATGTATCAATGTTATGTTATAAAACAAATGGTAAACACCACGGTTTGTTCATAGTTCTGCTGAGCTCTTTCACCGGTTGTTGGATACAGAGCTTATAAAGAGGATTTTGGTCGGTATTTCAGGAAGCGTGATTAAACTTTATTGAGTTGCTGGTGTGCAGTCGGTTGTTATGAATGAATCTTCGCGCGCTTGTTTTCTCTTGTCATGTAAGACTACACGAACATTTTTTTGCGATGTAGCTCAATAAGTTATGTTATAAAACAAATGGTGAGCGCCATAGCGTGCACCATTGAGTTATGGATGCACTTGGGAGGTTTGCTAAGCACTGAAGAAGCTAGAGTCGCACTCGGCTATCGCCTCGTGCGACTCTTACGCTTCTTTCGTGCTTAGCAACCTCCCGGGTGCATCTCTAACTCAATAGTACACGCTATGACGTTCACCATTTGTTAATCATTACTACATCTCGGATCCCTTTTTAATTCATCCTGACACACAAATAGAAGGAAACAATCAGGGATGATGCAGGTATCAGAAAATAGCCAGCAAAATCTAGGAATAAGTATAGGAAAAATTGAAACATCAAGCCTTCTGAACTAGAACTGCACCTTTTGTACGTGTATCAAGTAAAGCAGTTGATTTTTAATGATTTGAAGTGCGAGATACTGGAGATGGATATGCAGAAATCTTCAAAACGAACAACGAACAATAGCAAACCAGAGCGCCATTTTCGAGCTCTCTTTAAGCTGTGCGAATTCCTTACCTACTCCTAGTATACCCGTTTTCATTTTTGTCGTATTGCATCTAACGATCCTCTTATTTCTAGTGCCTGAGGGAATTAAAAAATGCTTTCAACCACCACCCAGTGTTTAATGGTCGAAGACTTCACTTATTAGTATGTTACTATCTCCTTCGGGAAAAATGGACAAGTGCAAAGCAAAGCTTCGCAAGTGCTTCAGCACGAGAGTATGGATCTTGGTCAGTGGCTTGAGGTCGAATGGGCTGACGAGAGTTTTAAGGAATGGCTGGAGGGAAACGGAGGCAAATCATCAGGGGACATCCATGTTTACTTTTCCAAAACCAATACAAGGTTGATTGTTTTACCTTTTAGCGAATCGTTAAATGGCATTTTCAGTTACTTCTTATGTCGTTATAACACAAAAACATTTGATTTGTCATGTTATTCAATCGCACAAGTAAAATGATGAGGTTGACTTTTTAAGAGTTCATAAAAAAAGGAAAAGTATGACAAGGTACTTTATACAAACACAACTCTTACATTTGGAACCTCTTTAAAAGTAGCTGTTTTCATCAATTTTCAACCAGTTTCATCGAATGAAAGTGTCAAGGTGCAATAACTTTCTCCATTTCTATCGCAACTAAATAATACAAATAGATAAGTAAATATGCTAAATACCTTTAAACTATCCTTGACAAATTTTTTTCATTACACCACCAGAAAAACCGACAGTTATAGTCATGCAGTTGATTCAGTGCTGTTTGCCTGGTACTATAGCTTTTAAAGAAACTTTCTAGTCTATATTTTACAAAAAGATGCATGCAATTTCAGAATCCTTGCTAGAAGATGGAAAATTAATGCTTCTTGGTGTAGTTAACTTTATCAAGCTGAATATCATTACTAAGCTGTTAAATTTACATTTTGTTGTCTTAAAGGGGCTTTCTTACTGCAACACATCCTTATAGGGTTAAGGATAAATAGTCAGGCAAGAGAAAAAGAAAACATCGGCCAAAATGCTATTTTTCTTGCGACAACTACTTGCATTATCCGTCGAGCAAGCTCTCGTATCCAGTTGATTTTGCCGAAAGCCGAGATATCGGATCAAAACGTTGTTCTAATAATAATAATTTTAATAATTTCATTATTTCTATAGGGTAAGATCCATTATATATATGATCTAATGAGCTTAAAATACGCCTGACATTTTTATCCCTGAGTCTCTAAAGAATAGCATTGGTAAAAATTTTCGGATTTTTCGACTGCAGCAGATGATGTTCACAGCGCTAGAAGGCAGTTATCCTTTTCGCTGGCCTGTAGAAACTCATTTGGAGCTCATCAAAATTGATCTCTATAGCAGTTTTAACGTCTTTAGGAATCTTGATCTCGGAAAAATGATCTTGTTCTCCATCTTGTGCGATGTTGTTTTGATTTCCTTTTTGTTCCGAGATCTCTTTGACGTCCCCGCTTAATGGTTCCACATTTTGATGATCAGTCAGCTCCACATAGTCCGTGGAGGACTGACACCTCTCCTTTACGATGCTATCAGAACCCTTATCCTCATCGGGAGACTCATCCATGATACTGTTAAATGAAGGTACGCTGTAATATGCGCTTGTTTCATCCACGGCACTGAAATCCATATAAGGGTTGTCCTTTTGCATCATACTCTCAAATCTATTTCTCAACTGAGTGAAGCCTGGACGTTGGTCGGGGTTTTCCTTCCAGCAATCCATCATTATCTCATATCTGCAAATTATGAGTTCATTTTAAGATCGGATGCTAAGATTAATAATCGCAACTAAAGATAACGTATAAAAAAGTTTGTGTGGAACAACTCTGACCTAGAGAAGTTGGGTAGTCAATTTCTTGAATGATGGTATCTTTATGCAAATGTTTTATTCTAACACTTGGTTAGACTAGAAATGTCATAAAGGATTTCTAAATACTTGATGCTTCGGCTTACAATTCATTGTCACAGGTATCAGGTTGTTCCATTCTGTATCCATCCTTCAAAGTGCGAAGAAGTTCTTTGTTGTCAATAGTCGGGTATGGTGTTCCACCTGTTATCATGTAAAAAATGCTGTGAGTTTTGCAAGAGGCATTCATGTTACCAACTGGCTGTTTTCTGACCTAAAGAGGAACATTTCAATCTTGCAAAACTTGATAGGTGAGATCTAGAGGCACGATCGCCCCAGTATAATGACGTGTAGACCAGCAATTAGAGGTTTGATGGGAGTACTGTTACCGTTTGGGCTTCATAAAGTAAAACTTTTTATAATCGTCAATAAATCGTTCCGTAAACTTACCAAGTGTTACCAATTCCCAAAGAACAACTCCAAAAGACCATCTGTAATAGAAAGAGTACAGTAAGTTATACAACTCGAGCTTTGCACTCGGCAGATGTGCTATGATAAAATAAAATGTACTTACACATCGCTTTGGGTCGTGAATGTTTGATCAAAAATAGCTTCGATTGACATCCATTTCAGAGGAACTTTTCTATTTGTTTTTCCCTGATAGACCCTCTCTTCATATACATGTCGTGTCAGACCAAAGTCGGCCACCTTGGCACTTTTTTTCTCCCCGACAAGAACGTTACGCGCTGCCAAGTCGCGGTGGATAAATCCTTTCTTTGCAAGGTATTCCTGAAAAAAATAGAAAAACAATTGCAAGCTAAAACATACATGTCTTGAGTTGTATGTACAAGAGAAGATCAAACTAAGTGACTGGATTCTCAAAACAGATCACAGGCTTTACTGCGGTTAAAATACAGCCATAGCTGGGAGTTAACTTTCTTAACAAGATAATGCTTTGAATTGCTTCTTTTGAATTCGTACATGTACATACCATTGCTTGGCTTATTTGCCAAGCAAACGCCATCAAATCTCCAGGAGTTAAGAATTCTTCATCTTCATTGTGCTCTTCGTCTCTTTCGTCTTTATTGATTCCCCTATTCTCATCTCCATTTATGTTTTCTGGATCTTGAGAACTGAAACTTACAAGTTGGATGTTTTCAGTTTGTTCTTGTTGCCGCCTGGGAGCATTGACGTAGATGCGGTCACTTTTAGTTGCCTAATAAAGAGGAACGTTTTCATACATCAACAAACATGTAGTCAACCAATGTTACGGTAATCGACAAATTGCCCAGTTTTGAGTATAGCCCGGAATTTTGAAACAACTTTACATGAAGCAGATGGTAAGTTATTGAAAGGATGCTACATGGAGAAAGTGTATTTCCTTCAGTAAGTTTCTGTAATTTATCGTCCAGTTTGGGGATTGGAGTTTAACGTGACCAAAAGAAAAATAGAAACGTCTCAGAAGATTCAGGTAAAACTTTGAAAAGTTATTGTTTCCATAAAAAGCCAAATTGTCTTCTGCACCGATCGAGTTGTGTGATACGATTAAAGAAAGCTGCGAAGGAGATTAGAGTAAGATTGACAGAGCTTTGTTTCATACCTTGATAGATATCCCTGCATTTGTAGTGTATGTCTCACAGTAGGTCGAGTGATATGGTCCACGGGGGGTCTCTCCAATGTTCTCTTTCATCTGAGGGGAGACATAAAAAGGGTGGAAACGTTTTTGTGGGCATCTACAGAAAAAAGGTGACGACATTTCCAGTGATGTGACCTCAAGGTCATGACCATTACCTTCTATTGCCTTGTGCTATAGAGCCACAGAGAGGTAACTTTGATAAAGCAACTTTATGGCTTTGTCGAACTAAAGCTGATATAATACATCACTCCTGTATGTAAATTGAAATCAGTTACCTTCCCTCGGTGTTTTCTGAGATATTTCAGGAGGCTTCCGCACGGGACATATTCAAGAAGTAAAAACATAGGTTCCTGCATAGTACAGCATCCCACCATGTTGACGATATTCCTGTGTGATCCCACGTCCTTCATGAGTTGAATTTCATCCAGAAAATCTCTTCTTTGGTCGCTGTCACCCATGTCTGAAGGTAAAATATGCAGAGCTTGAGTGTTCTTTCAGCCCATAACTGAGGAAAACCTCTCGTTCAAGAGGTGCGTCATATAAATTACATTTTCTTATATACTCATTCCAGTGCAGCGCTTAAGGTATCCTGGTATCCTAAAACCAACTTTTAATCCCACTTTGGGACTACTCTCATCAGAACCTTTGGACTACATCATCAGCTGCTTCTTTTGGGTTCAAACTATATGTTGTACAACAGAGGAATCATAGTTACCGTGGAGCATTTTCACTGCAACTGTGCACAAATTATCTCCTTTTATGGACCGCGAGGCTTTAAAAGTGGAACTCAGTGATGGTGTGCATGGTCCTTTGAGAATTCCTTTGAACACTTTCCCAAAGGCTCCCTCATCAATCTCCTCTTCCAGATTCACACGGTCCGGATCAACCTCCCACTGATCAATCATCAAACCGACTTTACTGTGGAATTTTAAGTAAAAATATTTCGATGAATAACACGAGTTTGACAAAAAGAAAAAGTTAAAAACCTGACCCATTTTAGTGGGGGGTGCCAATGACATCGAAAGGAGAAAAGTGTTCAAAATGGTTTCAAAATAAATTAACTTTGAGCAATATATCTCACCTTTTTTAAAGGATCTTTAAATTCAATTTGATCAGAGAAGCTATGTCATAGTTTCAGAGATATTCCAACATGCAAAATGTTTCTTTTCGTGTTTATATACTATTTAAAATAATCCTTGAGTGTTTCCCTCCAATGGACGAAATATTTGTTTCCTTTTTACGAAAGAAAAAGGCAATTTAATTTGATTCAATGGACTCTATTTTACGCAGTAGAATGCATGCCTCTTACCCCGGGATGAGTCCTTCAGCCTTTCGACGCCTTTGTCTCTCTCTGTGACACCAGATGATTAGAGAAAGTGCGATCAAAATTAACAACAACGAGCCGATGACTAGTGCAATTATTTCACCTGGTGCCATTGGGACGTGATGTTGAGGAACTGATGAGACCGAAATGAATAAGTGATATTAGTGAGATATAGGAAAAAACTTGATCTCTTTAGTCCAGGGAAAGTCACAGAGGTCGTTCAATTAGATCTATTTTCTTTAGTCACCATTGTAGTTGTGTAACCGTATTACTTAACCGACAGAAAGAACACTACAGTCCTTTGAAACCCAACTACTCTATTAAATAGCTCGTAATAATCTATCTAAAGAACGATTCCTAAAGGTAGTATGGTATTCTAGAAAGTTCCATAGTATGAATGTCAGCGTGCCTACCCATTCTAAAAATTTCTAGAAACTTATATTTATGGTCATTATCCGCAACAGTTGGCAATCGATAAAAGAATTACAGTTAAATCCAACCATGTTACTGTGTTTACTTTGGGGTTTAGCCAATATCGGTTAGGAGGAAGCATCTATTCTGTCACATGTTTCATTGGGTAATCCAATAACATTAGAGGCTGGGCTCGAAAGGAACTATGGTGTTTTTATCTTACCTGGCCTAGGTAAAGAAGTAATCAATATCCTGTCTTCTTGTCCCATGATATATGACACTTTAAAAACTGGAATAACCTGTTTACAACATACGAGGAAAACGACGAATAGCGAACGTCTTATTGTTTAAATGAAGAAATAAATAAGGTGGATGGACTAGACTCAAGCAGAGCTCTTAATCTGCTGTTTTCCGAAATTGTATTTTTCGAAATTAAAATGAGTGATGGCAGGGGCCCGTTTCTCGAAAGCCTCGGTAACTTAACAGGCCCATAAAGCTGTCCTGTTTTCATTCAAGATGGGAATCTCAAACTTTTTTTAAAATAACACAATAAAACTACCAGCTAAAGAAACAAAATGGACTGGTTTGGATGCTAGAGCCTGCTTTTCTATCCTTAAAATTGTGGCTTTAATATACAACAGGGCTTTAATTTGCAATTGGGCCCATTAAGTTACCTGAACTTTCGAGAAACTGCAATGGGTTGCAATAGTGTTAGGCAAGCACTTTACCAGTGTGTTATCCCTGCACATCTGTTATTGTTGAAATAGTTTACTCAATTGCAAACTTAAAATGCTTCCTATAAACTATTTTTATTGTTTTGGTCGGATCATCTTGACTTTAATTTTGTCTGTTTATTATCCAGTCTTTCTAGAAAGATCTCCTATAATTAAGATTCGAAAATTACCTTAAACTCAAATTTTTCATCCATCTGGATTCCGTCGATTGTGACGTTATTAGATTCCTGTAATAATTAAGTAAATTGCAGTTTAGCGCTGGAAAATTGTCAACAACCATAACTTTGCCCCTCGTTTTGAACTATCTGTTATACTCTGTTTGATATTGGTCTCACAGCTAAAGAACAAACTGTAGGCACATTTTGAAAAGATATATATACTAACGTAAGTAGATAAATGTATTTCTGAATTCCATAAATTATAGTATATATAATGAGTGTATAGATGAACTGAAGAACAAATGAACAGCTTCAGGAACTTCACTGACCGTGGTAAGGTCGGTGTTGAGGTCAATAGCTCTCCTCTTTTTCTTCCCAACTGTTTCCGATGTGGTGTTACTTATCCTGTATCTGTAATATTGAACTACACTGTGGTTGAACAGCGGTTTCTGCCAAAACACCGTCGTGCGGAATGATTCACCAGAGCTGGGCATCAGTTCATTACGTCTCAGTCCAACAACTTTCACCAGATCTGTTCTTGGTCCTGAATGTAATCAAACGACGAATTACTGATTGCATGTATAAGATATGCTTGGTTTTTACATCATGGTCCAATCGTAATACCAATGTCGTAGGTTTTCTTGTGCCTTTTTCGATACAATATTGTCTCATTGTGCATTTTCCTCTCAAGAAGTCTCCGAATCACTAAACTAACGTCATATATAATTATCAATGTAGATAACAATGTAGAAGACGTTTGTTCATAGTTAATCTTTTCAATGTATTTATCTCTGTTGCAGTATCCCGTGAGAGTATGTATACAGAGCGTTTACACCTAACACTAACGAGTACTGTTATGGTAAAGCATTGGCGCTAATACCGACCTGTATTAGCTTTTGCCTTTGTCGTAAAAAAGTGTGGAGGAATGATTTCATGGGGTTTTTCTGAAGACGTATTTATTGTCATCGTTTTTAAAGTCAGTCTGATTTCATAAATATAAGATGACGCACTCACATACAAAATCTTAGTCTCTTACCAGGTGCAGTGTCCTCTGTTTTCTTACTTTTTCCTGTGATGTATTTGTCATTGTAAAAGGGGGTTACCTGCATATGAAAACAACCACAAAGTTATACAATCCTGAAGTTTATCCACTGAAAACTGACAGATGAATTAGTTTACTTTTCATATCCAACAATTGATGAGCGTAAAAAGAAATCTAAATAGAGTGCTGTTGAGATCTTTATTCATCGAGTGCTCTTCCTCTGTTAATGCATGTTCCTTTCTTTTGCTTTCAAACAATGTGCAAAGTTAGTTACCTCGATGTTGACGAGTTGCCGTGGCAGTATTCCCGCTATTCTAATTGATGTTCTTTGCTGTAAGACATAAATTAATAATCATATGAGTAGTTATGTATATGAAAGAATTTAACGAATAAACGAATTATTGAAAAAGCAAGTGATAAAAAAGAAACCGATTTTGTTTCAAATTGAGTTTCGGTAGAATGGCTGGTTCAAGGTGGGACATACTTTACACTTGATAGAGCTCGCTCAAAAAAATGACTAATAGGTTCTAGTGCCTGTACAATAACTGATTTCAAACACCTGAAAGGTGTTTTTTTTGTACTTTTAATACTTACAAAGTTGGTTCTCGTATAACTTCGAAACTCATCACGTGGATAACCAGAGAAATGGCATGACACGTTGTAATAAGTAACGTGCCTGTATTTGAAAGATGGTGGCTCCCACGAGACGTTCACGGCAAACGTGTTACTCTGTTCACATTCTACAAACTTTCCCACAGTATTGAGATTCTGTACCATGAGTTCGCCACCAGGAGGCACTAGAGGGATACAAACAAGGCATGTATGATCATCATCATCATCATCAACATTATCATCACTATCACCAATATTTGATTAAAGAACAGTGGCCTTATGCTTCGCGCGCTGAAGGTCGGCCAGAAACTCGCAACCCTTACTAGGCGTTTATTGTGGCTGAGTTCCCGAGAGATACATCCCGAGGGGATGCAAAGCGAGGTGGAATGCGAGCTGGTTTCTTGTTTTATTTTTCGCCGAAGTCGGATTTGCCCCTTTCTACAAAAAGTAATCAGCGCGGTGAGTTACTAACCAGGTGCACTAGAGGTCTCAGTGCTGCTTTTTCCTTCAATCCCGTTGATAAAATGTGGTGTAACCTGTAAGTAAAATCAAAGAAGGGAACCTTGTTTTTAAAAACTAAGTATAACGTGTAGAATAGTCTATTTTGTTGGTGATTGTGTATATTTCTGCTTCGATGCATTGTAGAAATTGCGCCAAACAGCTGGTAGCAATGTATTACCAAGGAAGAGTGTAACTCATTTTATTATTATTAAAACCAAAATCATGAATTAGAAAGTAAAGAATCAAGAAAAGTATACTACGTAGAGAAAAACTGGTCGTAAGTCAGATCATGACGTTTGATAATGAAACAGCAATGAAAGGTGACAATTCTGGGAACCTTTTAAAAAGCAATACTCACGCTAACTGTTACTGGCTCTCCATAAGAGATGCCGTAAATGATTAAGTAGGTCCTGTTCTAAAGAAAATATGAAATATACAAGTGTAAGTTCGAGATTGCAGGGTGTAATTATTAGGAGGCGCCTGATAATGCTGGCGTCCGATCTCAACCTTAGTAACACTGTTGACCTTAGCAATTCAGCCTATGTTGCTATTAAGGCATCGAATCATCCACTTTCACTTTCACTTTCACCAAAGTCAATTTTACCGATAATTCATAACGTTACAGTCGATCGGATATTGAAGGAGAAAATGAGGCGCAGCATAAGGACAGTAATTTATCTTAACATATTATCGAATGAATTTCATGGAATAATTCATTACTTTACATCAATTTATTTTTGCCTCTAAATGCATGGCTACAGCTGGAAACTTAACGCTGAAGTACCTCGTTGAAGTTAAAGATAATTTCTCCTTATGGGCAGTTTAAAGAGAGGAAAAAACAACCATTTCTACCAGTGGTTTTGAAGGTTACCTACCGTTTGCGCTACATTTTGGTCTCCGTCGTCTATTTTAGATGAGACAGTGTAAGATAATACTTGGCTGTAATTGAAGAGAGGCTTTTTCCAGGAAACATTTAAACGGAACTGACCAGTCTGAGGTAGCAAGACGAAACTTTCCAAGACCAAGGTTTGCACTTTAATCTGGGACGGATCAGGGTCTTTTTAACAAAAATTAATCCATGATTAATTAGAAATTAAGCAAAAATATTTTATCTAAATGAACACTCCAAATGAAAAGGATAGTGAAAGAAGCGATAACCTTTTAGTAACTTAGTGAGTTAAGATCGAGGTTTAAGAAGGTGTTGGCGGTAATTTTTTATTCACAAGTCTGCGAACGTATCATTATCGGGAAAATTATTTGAGCTGACAGTAACAAGTATTCATTTTCTTACCTGGAGTAGATATTAAGATAGTGTTATCAGCACTTGGTGGGGCATCATCCTTAAAAATAGTCCAAACCTGAAGGGTTGAAAACAAAAGAATTTCTGGTTACCATTGTCAAGACAAGCAAGTTTTGCAAGTTTGGATATTTGCATATTTTTAGGATTGTTTTTATTAATCGTTTTTAATTCGAAAAAATGCATTCCCAGGGAACAAAAAATCCCGCCACTGATTCACTTCGTATTCGAATAAACTCCATCAGTCAATCAGCAAATCATCCAATCTGCTGTGTCGTTCCCCTTGCAATAGACTGAAAACTTTGTCAAATACTATCTTTCGTTATGTTATGCTGCGGGAACAGAAAGTCTAAAGATTACATAGGAAACTCACTCTCTTAGCTTGCGCAAAAAATAATATTAAAAAAAAGGGGCTAGGAGAGGAATCCTTACCGTTATGTTAAAACTTTGACCATGTGGTAATGACTTGATTGAATATGACGTTTCCTTGAAAGAGGTGGAGAAATAATATATCAGTGTTAGAGTTTTATAAAAAGCTATTTTAACCACATTTTCCAAGAGTATCCCATCGCTTTGGTTACCCTTCCCCACTCTTCTCCTCCCTTTGAAGATAGTTGGTGATGAGTTCGTTCATTAACTATCAGCGGACTTAAGCTTGCGGAATATCTAATTTTCTTCCAGTTCTGGTAATGGTTCAAGATCTAGCTAGCGCGCTTTTTCTGCCCCTTTAGTTGACACATCCTCACAATTTCTTTCCTGTATGTACTTACCGTAGTGGCACCATATCTGAGGATAAAGTAGTACTCTACTGTCTTGTGGGAATACAGAGGAGGAAGCCATGTCAACTTCGCAGTGAATCTGAAGCCGTCTTCAATAGCAATCAGACTGGAGCTGAGGTTACGAACTTTTCTATCCTTTTCTGGTGATTCGGGAGGATCGACTGCAAAGTAAAGACATTACGGCAGTGAAAATTGGGTATGCAACAACACAACATGAAAAATAAATGAAAACTTTTGAACGTACAAATCATGTAAGCTGTTGGCGTTCAATCAAACGAAGAAGGAATCACAGATGCTCTCTTAATAGGCATTCAACAATGGTACAAAGTGATAGTTTTTCTAAAAGTATTTCTTACATTTGTTGCATAGGTCTGTGGGATAACCGGTGATATTCGCACAACCTGTTCGGTTAAAATATAAAAATCAATAGTTTTACGTTACTTTGGAGGCGTGCATCCATGACGTCACCCCATACGATTAAGGAATTAGATCAATGAGAGTCAAAAGTAGGAAATTCACGACGCACATGTATATGAGATGTGGAGGTGGGATCAGCAGGTAAAGTTTTTTGTGCTATCCTTGCTACCCCATAATTGGAATATTCCGGCTGTCTTCTCTTTGCCACGCTGTTATTCGTTAGAAGGAATTCGTGGAAGGAGTCTTATTTTCTACGAAACCAATTACAAGGAATCTGAAAAGTGTTTGCCACTCCACAGTAATATGCTCTTTAGTGGAACCCCTAGACTGTGCAATGGCGTTTATACAAGTCCCTTGGTTACTCCTGGTCACAGGTTTAATGTTTAATCAGCTTCGACAACTACTTATGCTCCAAAGTGAAGTGTATCAGGCCACAGTATGAGATCGATATTATAAATAATGTATTCTTACCGGGGTACTCAAAAGTTATACTTGTTGCATTGCTCTGTATGCATTGTGACATTGCATAGACCTGCAATCAAAAACATATAGGGAACTGTTACCCAATATTTGCATAATGCTTGGCTTGATATTTTAGGTTATCAGCTGTGGTATTCGTCTGTGCGTAGATATGTACATGAAACAACACCACATCAACATTTCCTACCTTTAAAGTATTTCTGCATCTCTTTAACTTTTCACTAAGAGTCATGGTTCCAATAGGGTCAGCCGACTAAAAAGAAAGAAAACTGATGAAATCAAATAAAGTACGTAGGGACAGAGGGATAAAAGTTCTTCTGTCTCCTACGAATATAGTTTTGCGCTGAGAGTTTCTAGCTAGTCACTAGTCAGATCGAGAACTGTTTTATAGCGGACCTCAATACACCTCAGTTTGAAGCTGTGTATTTTTAAACTTATGTGCTATATCTGACCAAGAAAAGATAGCTTGCAATACGGTCCAGCTTTTTCTAGGTGGTTGCAGCTCAATACAAATTAATAAAACGTTCCTGAGCTCATAGTCTCAGGTTGGGCGTTGGTTAGCATGTTTTTAAGAGCGTGTCCACGAGAAAACCGGGCAGGGGGCGAGAAACCTGAAATCATCGATTTGGCTCAAACTTGGCACAAATGCTAAGTATCATGATTTAACGAATGTGTGAAAACAATAGGTCAAAATAATTAATTCCCTGGGAGATACTTGGTCCCCCTGGGGAAAACCCCCATTTCTTGCATGTTTTGCATGATTAATTAGCTAACTTTGCTTTGCTGCTGTGACAAACTGTAAATCCAGCTACAATTTCAATCAACTGGTTGTATTTCATATCTATCAGACTTCTGGAAAATTGAATTGACTTAACCTTTTCATGTCATTTCTTCCCTAACCTCTCGCGTAAGTAAAGACAACTTTTTCTGGTTTTGCCAAAGTCCAAAAATAAGGGTGTTTTAAGGTCCAATATCTCCGATGAGCAACCAATTCTGATCATTATTCCTAGATGGGCGACAAAAGCCCTCATTGGAATTCCAAAATATCTAATAACATTTTTGGTAAATTTATTTCATAACCCGTGCTGACGTGAAATTTACATCTACCTTCCGCTTTTTAGTCTCTATCATCAAAATTCCGTACACTACATCTTTGTTTTTTTTTTAACTTAAAATAACTCGAATTGGATTATTTTATAGCAGACCTCTATATACTTCAGTTTGAGACTGCGTACCTTTAAGTATTTCTGCTATATCTATCCTAAGAAAAGTGAGCTTGCTACAGGGTCCACCTTGTTCTAATATCTGGGTCCATTTTCAGCCTGAACAATCTTGAAGAAAGGTTCTTAGAATTGAATAGGGAAAAGTACGCATGCATACTCAGCTGAACTGGTTCTTCACTCACCTTCGTCCTGTGTACTCTCCTGTTATCGCCGTTGTCCGAAAAGCATTCATGTTCCCACACCATGAAGTGGTCGGAAATTAGTTCTTGTTCTGTCCCGTCGAAGAAAAAAATTAATAAATAACTAATCATAAAAGTATTATGATTTCAACAGAAAAAAAACGCAAACAGTACTTGACCGTTCTGCGGTCGGCCACATCAGCTAGGTCCAATCTTCATAACTGTTTGCTGGGTGTCGGTTTTCTTTCCAATTTAAACGAGGCAAATCTTTTCAACCACATCATCGTGTTTGTATGTTTTTCATAGCCTGTCCTCACAACGAGGTGCAGTGTTTTCATCCGAAACTGCACACTTTTTTTATTTTGATACCTACCTTCCGTTTATCAAAAGTGAGGGTATGGATAGATAGAATGGGTTGGGTGGGGGGGGGGGGGGGTGAGTACGAAAGGTGGTTGTCGGTTTGAATTTAGAACTCCAGCCGTTTTTCAGTTATCAATTTAGTTTAAAGCCATTTGTCAGCTGCTATCAGAGTGATCGACTTGTGGCAATTAAAAAGAAAAATAGTTATTTCATACTGAACTCTTAAAGGCATGCAGAATAAGTGTGAAAAACATCAATATTTTGTAAATTGGTTTGCAATTTACTGTCGGAATCATTTTGATGTGCTTTCCTCGTCACGAGAGTCTAGAGTCTGTGCTTGCTGCCCTTAACCAACCATATAGCTAATCCAAAGTGAATTTACCCTTAAATTAAAGGTTGGATAGCGGATCGCAAGAAAATGGTATAACGCGGGAAAATATTCGACCGCGGTTAGTTAGAGGTACATTTATAATAATTTCCAAACACTTTTCCTAATTTCCAAACTATATATCTGCCTGTCTGTTACATCACGTAATTGCATTTGATACATGCACATACGCTTTGACTGAGTCCAATTGGCCTTCAACTTTATTCTGTTGCTTGTATATTGGTTACTGTCGTAGAGAAGACTTATCAATGCCAGGTCGCTGACTGGAGCAGGCTGTGGTAGGGCTAAAATGAATGAATACATGGCGATAATGTAAAATTAGCTTGTCAGCATTCACTCTTTATTTACAAATAGTGGGAGGAAAGGTGCTCTACATTTGCTCTACATGATGGAAAAGCGTACCCGCCCATGTCGAATAGATACTAGTTCTTAACGTGGCTTAAGCGTATTCTACGATAGCGGTGTACAGCGCGTATGTGGAGATCCATAAGAAGGAAAAGTTATCCTCAAGAGAAGAATGATGAAGATCCGAAAGAGTTGACATATGTATCAAAGCTACTTACATATGGTATTCGTCTCTTCTCCAGTACCGATTGATGAATTTTCTGTAACGACCGCAACCTTGAATTTGAAGAAAATCCCTTGAAACTTTTGGCGGAAATTTGGGCGGGACCAACCACACAACTCTACTGCGGTACGAAGAGTGGCGTGAGGGTTTGTTAACACCTGGAAAAATGAGAGAAAATGAGACTAAGTGAGACAAACTTTTTCCATTCAATCTGAGCTTAATATTGCTTAAATCCTAGTTAATTTGGGTAAAAACTATGTTAAGCCTGAAAAAGCTAGAGGGGAAAGTGGC
Organism: Stylophora pistillata; assembly: GCF_964205215.1. NCBI lineage: Eukaryota > Metazoa > Cnidaria > Anthozoa > Scleractinia > Pocilloporidae > Stylophora > Stylophora pistillata. Next base: position 1,142,809 of record NC_142524.1, on the reverse strand, counting down.
AAAGTGGCAGACTGACTAAACGGTGTAATTGAGTGAATAAGTGAATGAATGGATAAACAAACCCACGAAAGAACGAACGAATGAATGGAAGTATAAATGAATGAATTAATGAAAGGGGGAATGTATGAATTGATGAGTGGATGAATGGAAATTAAGATGAGTCATCATGGGAGACAGTTCTCCGTAGCGTTCGTTGCGTTAGCTTTTGAGGTATCAGCCACCATGGGGATGGAAAATACCGAACTGCAGCGCGACGTTATATTTTCCCTTAGCTCCGGTTGGAGCATAGGCCATTAACCACTTCCGTCCTCCATCGGGTTCTGTCCTGGGCAAATCTTCCTAAAGTGGCCCAAGTGTGGCCCCAGTTTCTCATTTGGGACTCTACACCTCTTCTCCAGGAGTTCCTGGGACGACCCCTCTTTCTCTTGCCCTGAGGGTTCCAACGTAGTGCCTGCCGGGTGATGTTGTTAGCCGGTTTCCTTAGGATGTGACCTATCCATCTCCACTTTCTCTTTGAGATCTGAGTTATGATTGGTTCCTCGCCTGCTAATTCCCACAGCATCTCGTTCGTTACCCTGTCAGTCCAACTGATTTTTAAAATTCGCCTAAGGCACTTATTGACGAAGGTCTGCAATTTCTGGGACGTTTGGTTAGTTGTTCTCCACGTTTCAGAGCCATAGAGGAGGACTGCTTTGACATTGGTGTTAAAAATTCTGCAGCGCGACGTTGGCCATCCCTTTTTCCTAATATGCACGACTCACTTCCTTTATGGAAGCAGACGTTAAGCGATTTTACACTTTGCTACAGCTTTCTTAAAGATTACTAGTTCGCATACAAAACAGACTTGGCTGCAGGGGAATTTAAGAGGCTAAAGTTTAATCGAATATTATTTTATCTCGTCTGGCTCCAACGTTTCTTGATGCTTACCGCGGCAACGACTCGCAACAATACAGAACCTTTGGTTTAAAGGGTTCAGGAAGGTAAATACGTACATTTGTAAAAGTATGCGTTAAAGTTTGATCGCCTCCTATGTCCATTGTAATTAAGTACACAGGAGTACCACTGGCATTTTGCACAGGATCCCATTGTAGTGATAAAGAAGTGAGGCTCTTATTTGTTACTCTTGGTATGCTCGGTGTGGGAATCTTAGATTCGTCACCATCTTGTATTGAGGCGAAGCGGTTTAACTGCTCCAAAAATTTACAGCTCGACTCACAGCTGGTTGAATTTCCCTGCAAAGGTATTTGAATTGATATACTATAAATGTTTGGATTGGCTACAGATAATGATTCTTGTAACAGTACAGACAACTAATGCTTATTTGCTTATTTAAGAAAAACATTCCCTCAAGATATTTTTGCAAGTTCACAGCAAGCCACCTCTATCTTGCGAAGTTGTACTTTGAGGAGGGAGTAATATAAAATATCTCCTACCGAACTGATGACAAATTTCGCCTTAAAACAGCTAGGGACCAAAAAGCATTGCTTTTATTCAGTGAGTGATAACGTCTCAATCAACGTAAGAAATTGCTTCAAAATATAGTATTGGATTATGTAAGCTAGCTATCGTTGCTTTGTTATGCAGCAGTAGATACAACTGCTGGATCGAATCTAATTTTTTAATTGTACACATATGGCTAAACTAACGCTTATGTCTTTGAATGGTAAAGTATGCCACGGTAAGTTATTCCTAAGAATTTGATAGGCTTCTTAAATTCGCCTACACCCTGTGAGTTACTTCGCATATGGCGAGAACTGGCTGGTCTAGAAAGACTTAAAATTGATTCCAGTCAGGACTGTAGACAGGACCACTATGGTGCAAGTGCCCTTTCTAACTTTTACTCAATAACGGCAATATATCGAGAGGAAACGATACAGTAAGTTAATTTACTTGACACTGATGCAGCTACAAGACCTTTGCTTTAAAAATTGAACGTTGACAGGGTTCGTACTTACACAATTTTGTAGGCATTGTGATTCGGAGTGGCCCAGAAATACTTCCTTACATGGTCCCAAACACTAAAGAAAAGGTAAAGGTTATAGAAATACTGATGATCAAATAGAATTATTATCAAAATCATCGCTATTTTTATCATTGTCATTCTATCTTCATCGGGACGTTATCGTGACCAAGAGTGACATATGAAGAAAGTGTGTCAATGGACTTACCTTGGTGCAAGACGCGCTTTCACAAATTTTGTCTGAGTCATTATGAACTGCATACTGCAATTTGAACAGACACAGAATGATAAATTGGTACATTTTCTTTATGAGGATCGATAACCTTGAGATTGTCAACTCTATCCTGGTATACTCATATTGAAGACCCTCTACATGTGCCGTAAATAACAGAAAGTTTCTTCATTGCATCGGCCCGATGATTAATCATATTTATTACACAACTCGGGCAGTCAGAGGGCCAATAACTAAGATCAACCAATCAAAATGTTCTATTGCCGGTCCAATATTCTCTAAGTATTGGACCGGGCACTGTCCCGAATGGTCCCGAATGATACCGCACTTGTGTCCTTTTGAACTTCAGTCGTATAATAAATCTCTTATTAACCAAGCTTGCTCGGGACCGTACGGGAAGAATATCGGCCCTCGGTCTTTTTTGTACTGTCAAGACCTCAGGCCAATATTCTCCCAGTACGGCCCTCGCGCTTGGTTAATAAGATATATGTATTTGCACCTGTAAGTTACGACAGAATCACCGCTGCCTCTGCCAACTCAGCTCTACCGCAACAGGGATTGAAAACATCATTCATGACCTTAAAGTGCAAATTTGCCACTTTACAAACTTTTATTACGCCAAAGGATTTTGTTTTTTGCAAAGTCTTTGTGATATGTTTTTGGCCTTTTCCGCTTAGTTTCCTAGATTTCGTTCTCTTTCTTTCTTCGCTATTTTACAATTTTTTTTAATCTTGATATTAGCCGAAAGTTTTTCCTTTCAATTTTTTCCTCAAAGCAAATTTGTAATTGAGACGTAAAAAGTCATGACGTTATAATAAATACATTGATTGTGCTGTGGAAGCTTCGGGAAATAAGCTATCTATTGTATTTAGATATGGACTCCATACAGCTTTGCGCAACAGATGATAATCAAGACTATTACGACTCCACGTCGACCCTCAGTTTGTGCCTTCTCCCAATACAGATGCATTATTGCAACACCTTTCCCACTGAATTCCCTTTGGTTAAAGCTGGCAAATCGCAAAGATCTTAAAACGCGGTTGCTAGATAAAGGCTGATAGTTTCGAAACGCGGCTGCTAAAAACGCGGCTGCTAGAATAAAGGCTGATAGTTTCGAAAGAAACTGTTTGGGGCCGCGTCGGTGGGAGTAACGAAATAATTTGGATATATCAACAAAGTTGAAATGGTAAATTGGCCACCGTAATGATTACAAAAGCTGACGTTTCGAGCGTTAGTCCTTCGTCGGACGTTAGCCCTTCGCTCCGACGAAGGGCTAACGCTCGAAACGTCAGCTTTTGTAATCATTACGGTGGCCAATTTACCATTTCAACTTTGTTGCTAGATATATAAACAAGTTTATCAAAGTAGTCTAAGTCTGCCTGTATCATAAGTTTTCATTTACACTTTACGTTTCAGTACAATGGAACTGCTGCTTTTTCGCAAATGACTTTGACCCTAAACTAAAGATCCATTTTTTTTCACAAGGAAAAAAATGGTCGATAACTACGTAAAGTGTGAAAATAAGGTGCACTGACGAGACTGACACTGATGGCATGAAAAAAAAAAATTTGTAATTGTTCATAAGGTCTTTGGGTCATCGAAAGTTTACTTTGGCTGCGTTAAATTATTCTGCAAATATCGATCATGTACAAAATAAAAGCCACTGATTTTCTGTAACCCTACTTAAAAACTATGTAGAGGAGCTTTTGTTCAGACGGTTCTTTTTCAAAATTGGCCATGATCTTATGAACGTTAGAAGCACCAGTTAACCAGCGCGCTTTCGTGCATGAAAACACCGTTTGGACTTAAGTTAAGCTGGCATTTATGTTTGTTTGGGCTGACCGGTTGTTTAGGAACGAAAAATTCTGAAACTAATAACTATAACCGACCTAGCCTCAGGGTAGTATGAAACAAAATCGAGTTCATTCCACAACCTAAAACTCAATTACGAACTAGAAATCTGTAGTCATTTCATTACTTGAATTGAGAGCTTTGCAAGGAAGGAGGGATTCTCTCTGGTGATTTCTCTTTCCTTTTTGCCTTAATACTGTCGAAAATCAAACGTAATTATAAGGCTTACGAGAATAGATACGACAAGATCATAAACGATAATGTTTGTAATTCTACGTATTCAAAATGTTAGGACAGGAGACTAAAAGGGTAAATAACTGATGGTGGTATGCTTTATATGTCATCAACACGCTCTAGCCGGCAAATGAGAAACCGGTATCATGCATGCACAGGGAAAGAGGTCGTCCCCTAAGATATAAATTAGGATCTTGAGTGTATTTATGTCTGAAAACAATGCACTTGAACTATGAAGCGATAGCAGCTCTTAGAGTATATAGAGTCTCACGTCTTCATATACTCCCCTCATGCCAGAGACGAAGTTTAATTCTTTATTCAGAATTTTTGCAAAAGTATTTAACTCGTGAGGGGTATTTCAGTTTTTTTTTTTAAAACGAAAGCTCTAGACCTGGCCAGAGCTCTTAAGTCAAAGTAATTAATTAGCGTGGATGTCTAATAGACAAATCTGTCGGAGTTGTTTGCCATGACGACTCAATAGCCGCAGGGAGACAATTATCAGTAGGAAATGACAGAAAAAAGTCAACAATTTAATGACTGCGAGCTTTTATATTCACCAAACAAATCGATGTTTATGCGGTACGCTGTTCGACCTGCGTCTTTCTGACTTAGAAACGGAAACCGCGAATTTGTGTCTACTTGGACATGCATGACCGATCCATAAACACTGTATGACCCTTCACGCACATGATCAAATTCCAGTGATTGAAATGATTTGTTCCAAGAATTCTGGAGTTTATAACGGAAGGATTTCTTAAATTTCTAATCAGATATTTTTAATTAATGAATCCTATAAGAACACCTGGTTGAACTCGATCAGTCGGTAGATATGACATCATTACTTGCGTTTCAGCAATGTCCGTGTTGGATGCCGGTTCTCTTGCCAGACTGTTTAGCAAACAAATATCGTCGTACCCGGCCTTATATTTTTATTTAGCGGGCATAAAATGCCGATTTCCCCCAAGAAACACGATTTGAAACATTTCCCTTTAAGAGCTGCCATCAGTCTCGAATATTGCTCATCATTGTTTGGATTTTGTCATTTAACGCGAGACTTACCGGTGGCGAGCGAATAACTCAAGGAATAACATCTGATTAACGGCAAATGCACAAATAACTGAAATCGATGGCACTCAATCGTAATCTGTTTTACGAAACGGATAACAGACCCTAATAATGTGGCAAACTTGCCTCGTTTTTAACTTTCGACTAATTAAACGCAAAGAATGGACAAGAATTTTTCGAATTTTAACCTAAACTCACCTGAGTGTAGCAGTTTGCGGTACAACGTGCCTTTTTTACAATGTTGCCATAAGAAAAGGAAATTCCTTGGACACCCAAGCAACACACAGCAAAGCACGCGAGGAAGAAGAATCTAACGTGGTGTCTGTCGTTTAGAAAGGGAACTGCCAAAGCCATCCGACTTGTCTGAAAAGAGAAGTTTATAGGCCTTTAAGTCCAATATTGCCGGGACCATCTGCACTTTAATCAACTTTAGAAGCAAGCGGAAAATTATAAAGGATCGTCTACGCATTTGTTTTTAAAACGATCAGGCATAGGACAAAAAAAGAAAAAAATCAGGAGAATTGATTGGCGAGGTCAATGACGTAAATCACAGGAATTAATACAAACATATGGCCACAAAACGATTAAAGTAGATTTGAGATGATAACCAAGGAGCAAAGAAGCCAAAAGTGAGCGAATTGTTTTGACCTTATTTGAAAAATGAGGAAAGAATGCAGCTTAGGCTATTGCAACGGAGGATTTAGAATCAAAAACGTGATAACTGCTCTCAGCAATGAGATGATGCGGTTTTCGTATTGTTAGGAAACTCACACTGATCCAGATAAAACGTTTATACGCGCAAAGATTTTGATTAACAAAGGATTATTTCTAGTTCCATATTAGAGCAGTAATGGTAACGGACTCTAAGGAGTGTCAATTTTCTCGAAGTTATGAATAGTAAACAAAATTAAGAATAGTTTCCTTCGAAATTTTCTTTTAAAATTTTTGAGTCGAGAACGTCACTCTATTTGATCCCCCGAATGGAAATGAAAACTGACTAACATTGATAGGCAAGGTTTTTCAAGAGTTCCTTGATATCATAATGCGACATGATATCCACACAGTTCCGATTAACAGCGGAGTATTGAATTGAATGCAGCAGCCATTTGCCGCGAGATACTGAAAACACGAGTCGAACATTAATTATGACGGAATATATCCTGTACGAGAATAACTGTCAAAGCTATCAGAGCGTTTCAGTTTCCACTGCGTGAAGGGACGGAAAGTTAGTCTATCGTAGCCAGTTCTCTCTCTTCCGCCCATCCAAATAATTCGCGAGGTGTCTCAGACAATTTCCGGTACCCATTCACACTCCCTGCTTATTTAAGAAAAACCGTGAGAATACAATGTCTTTATGAAGAGCATCAGGATAACGGCCCTTATTCGATATTCGGTGCGTGAACCATGCATTATCTGACAGCACATTTTTTTCAATTCTTTATCAGATAAAAGCTTTTAATCATCCTATCACAGTTTTTGCCTAAATATTTTCATTCGATAAGTCAGTCGAAATAGAAATTCTATATCTATACCTAAATATAAATAGAGAAACACACCCATAGTCTTACATCTATAGTAAATTTTTGAACGCATGTAAGCCTCGATCTAAAAAACACAAACAGTCTTTTGAAATAAATACAATCGGCGTGATATGATATATATCCAGTAAGGTGCATCAACAAAAACTCACTAACAAAAAAATTACCTGCCTCAGGCGCAGCATCACTAATCTTCTGTGGCGGCTGTGGATACAGCTTATGCATGAATTATGACGATACTAACAGAAGTGAGTATCAGTTATTATTTCCTTAAGGAGATGTGCTTTGGAGATTCTGATGACCGGTATGATCGAGTGAGCAAAAATCTTTTAAAACTCAAAGTAGATAGGTAACAACCGGCATGTGTTGAATAAACTTTTTATAAAATCAATAACACAGCAATTGTTGTTTTGGCCTCGAATTTAACATTTTCATATTCACTGACGTTAAACGTCATTATGTAGATATTATGTTTTATGAGTGAAAACTTTGATCTTTTATATAAAAACCCTTTCAGTAAAAAGGGGGGCGAGTATTTATGTGTTCAGAAAATCCTTTCAGGGCTGCAAATTCACGCAAACCTTAATTTCATCCCGAAAAGTTCGCCCTTTTAAATAATTTTTCAATCTCTTTGGTTATCTGATCAACTAAATGCACCTGCTCCAGTGACATGATATCAAGGGCAAAGTAAACACCGGCTAAAAAAGCTTGCAAAAAAAATTCACCCGTCATTTTTTTTATCTGACTCTTTATTTGACAAAAGGCCTCGTGCGTGTGCTTAGCTTTCAAGTTGTGTTGAAAACTAAACTAAGTTCAATTAAAAAATACATCACTTAAAGGGAGTTAACTTTACATCCAAGTCCTATGCACCGTTTAAAGGTTAAGCAAGCGTTAACTAGTGCTTGCCTTAATAAAATAAAAGAGGTGCCATACGTGACAGCCTCCTATGCAGCTGCGAAATCATCAGCATCAATCACGCATAAAATAGATAAGCTGCCAACAAACACTTTTTGAGGATTGTTATTTGCCTCCTGTTTGTGGTCACGTCCGAAAAAAAAATTAAAGTTACGAAGAGAGAAATTTTCTTCGCGAAAAAAGGAAAATAAAAAGGATTGGCTTTTTCATGCAAGTTTAATGGGGAATATTTGGTGTACCCGGTAGTAACCCACAAATGTTTGCTCATGGAAGGGGTCTCCAGTTTTAATATTTTTAAGAATACTATAAGTTAATGTCTTGTTCCTTTATCTTTGGTTTATGTCGATGGCTTATTGCATTTAGTTTTTGAACTGTTTTATTTGTGTGATGTCAAATGTTTTTTTGCCAGTTGTCTATACTGAGGTTCCAGTTGTTAACTACCTTTAAGTAACGCAGCATTTTCTGCCATAATGTTTAGTAACAATTTCGTACTTAAAAGAATAATTCCATTAAAAATGTGTCCGCTTCAGTCTCCCCGTTTCTATTTCTCAGCAATAGTTAATATTTAAAGGGGAATGACGTGATACAAACTGCCTTTAAAACCCGCAAACAATACTAACAATAACAACATAAACGAAAAACAACAACTTTCCTTGGTAACCGATGCAAGTCAAGATTCGTTTTTCTGCCTTTTGTCGCCATCATACGGATGTTCTTGTTAATAGAAATTTAGCTGTTTAACCTGACGAGTAAAAAAAGCTTTCAAGAGCAGTTTTTGGTTTTTATTCATAGTGAGGGTAATTTAAAAAGCTTGACAGCATTGTACGGAAGTGTGCTGGAAAAGCCATAGTATAAAAACCTGGACTGGACTCTGGACTCCACATTTTTTCTCAAGATTTTTAAATAAAGGAAAAAGAGAAAATTGAAAAAAAGGAAAAGAATATGAAAATAAAAAATTCTAAAACTTTCCAAAAATAGTTTAAAAAAAGTTTATTTTGGGCGAGACGAGGAGTGTGCGACGAATTCTTCTATTTATGCCGTCAAACGAACGGCAAAGCATTATTACCCAAAAATAGACAAACCCGGTAATCCAGGACGCCCTATTGTTTCATCCAATAGCCACCCCACTGAACGGATATCCCAGTTTGTTGACCACTACCTCCAACCACTCGTTCACAAACTACCATCTTATATCAAAGACACCAATGACTTCCTCAACAAACTGTTTTACATTGGTAATTTTCCCCCTAATTCTTTACTAGTTACACTTGATGTTTCATCCCTCTACACCAATATCCCACATAACGAAGGTATTAATGCTTGTGACCATTTTCTGTGTACCTCCTCCAATACCCCTATTCCTACCGTTACACTTTGTGACCTCATTCGTATGGTTCTTACCATGAACAATTTTACTTTTAATGATGCTCATTACCTCCAAGTTCACGGCACAGCCATGGGTACCAAAATGGCCCCTTCTTTCGCTAACCTTTTTCTGGGTCTTTTCGAAGCTAACGCTTCGAAAAATGCCCCATGTAAACCCCACACTTGGTTTAGATACATCGACGATATATTTATGGTCTGGACCGAAGGTTTAGATAACCTAAAAATTTTCGTCGATTATCTTAACAATATCCACCCCACCATCAAATTCATCAGCTCACACTCTTCCACTAATGTGGCTTTCCTTGACGTAAGTGTCTCTTTAACCACCGATGGTAATATCTCCACTGACCTCTACACCAAAACCCACAGACAAACATATGTATCTATTGCACTCTTCTTGCCATCCATTACATACCAAAAAAGCCATTCCGTTCAGTCTAGCACTCCGCCTACGACGTATCTGTTCTACAGATAAAGCTTTTGAGACTCGCGCCGCTCAACTTACCTCATACCTTCGCAAACGAGGTTACAGCCATAAATTCGTCACCAAACAAATACAACGCGCCGCTGACATCTCCCGCACACTCACCTTACAAACTAAAGACGTAAAAAAACCTAACCGTATTCCATTTATAACTACTTTTAATCCGTCGCTTCCTCACATCTCCAACATCATCAAAAAACACTGGCATCTACTGCAGTCTTCTAACCGCTGCAAAAAAAGCTTTTCCTCAGCTTCCAGTTGTCGCCTTCAGACGCTCCCCCAACCTTCGCCATACATTAGTTACAGCCAAACTCCCCTCTAATTCTACCACTTTCCATTCTCAACTCCCCCCCGGCTCTTTCCATTGTGGTAGAAACTGCGCTACTTGCCTCTACATCTCTGACGGTCTTACTAACTGTACCTTTTTTTCTACCGGCGAAACACGTCCCATTAAATCTCACTTGACCTGTGACACTAAAAACCTTATCTACTTAATTCAGTGTAACCGCTGTAACTTACAATACATAGGAGAAACCAAACGACGTTTAAAAGACCGTTTTAATGAACACCGCCGTACCACTGATAAACCTAACTCTAAATCTAAACCTACAACTGCGGCAGAACACTTCATTTCCTCTCTTAACCACTCTGCTCACGACATGGAGCTAATCGCCATCGAAAAAATGTTTTCCAACAGAGACTCGATACGCAAGGCCAGGGAAGCTTTTTTAATTTCAAGAGGCAACACTATTTATCCAGATGGCCTTAACGCTCGCTAAGAGATGTATTAGTTTCTAGTTATTTATCCAATTTACCTTACTTCATTTCTATTTTTGCTCACTATTTCTATTTTTATCGTTATCTCATTGTCAATCAAATTAGTTTTACATATTTCCGCTGTTACATCATACAGCTATCTATGAAGCATCACCCCAATTCTCTGTTAATTCCCACTGCACCTGAAGAAGGCTGGTTTGGCCAGCCGAAATATAGTGCTCCGTCTTAAAATTTACTTATCTACGTTGTATCGGTCTTGCCTCTATATTTATATTTCATATTCGTTATTTTGGGCCGATCAGATCATCGCTGATCCAACGTACAAGAGTAGGAGTATCGTCCACGGTTGCCTGCTGAACATTTCACAATTATTCATCGCGCGTAAATGCCATGCCATGTCTGCCATTGTTAATCGAAAGGAACGAGAAGGATTTTAAAATTCGTCTTTCAATTCAAAAGTTCTGTTACCAAAACTGAACAGCGCGAACTGTGTCGAACTGTGTCAAGTGTCAAACAATAATGGAAATCCGACTGTCTGCGGCATTTACCAGGACAAATTACACCATCTCGCGAGGCAGTCTAACTTGGCTTCGCCAGAATTTTCGGTCATAAGCCCTCGTTTTTTATTTAACTCGCTAGGTGGTTTCTCTGAATTTCTGGAATTTACCGGCTTACCAGAAACTCAGAGAAAACACCTAGTGAGTTAAATAAAAAACGAGGGCTTATGACTGGAAATTCTGGCCAAGCCAAGTTAGACTGCCTCGCGAGATGGTGTAATTTGTCCTGGTAAATGCCGCAGACAGTCGGATTTCCATTATGGTTTGACACTTGACACAGTTCGACACAGTTCGCGCTGTTCAGTTTTGGTAACAGAACTTTTGAATTGAAAGACGAATTTTAAAATCCTTCTCGTTCTTTTCGATTAACAATGGCAGACATGGCATGGTATTTACGCGCGATGAATAATGCTTTGCCGTTCGTTTGACGGCATGAATAGAAGAATTCGTCTCACACTCCTCGTCTCACCGAAAATAAACTTTTTTTAAACTATGTTTTGAAAGTTTTAAACATTTTTATTTGCATTTTCTTTTCCTTTTTTTTAAATTTTCTCTTTTTTTTCATTTAAAAATCTTGAGAAAAAATGTGGAGTCCAGAGTCCAGAGTCCAGAGTCCAGAGTCCAGAGTCCAGATTTTATACTATGCCGCTGGAAAACGTGCTTTGGTTTTTTAATGAGCTGGCTACACCGTAGATTTGGATGTCTCGATGATCACTTTCTTCGACACAATTCGTGCGGAGCAAATTAAATTACGATTAAAAAGCTAAATTTTTTTCTACAAATACCGACTGATAAAAATTTATCATTCAGTCTTGAAACTGCCTTGTCCTGTTCACCGGTCGTTGACCTTATTTCTCAGATAGACGCAAGAAAACACCGTTAATTATGGCCTGGCCACTTCACATCCTCAATTATGCTAAGCTGTGCGTGGGTTTGGTCGTTTTCGTGCGTGGGTTTGTTCTTTTTATGGCGCAACATTGATAACGTCACTGTACTGATTACTTGTCATTAAAAGACCAAACAAAGTTGCCTAGAAAATATAAGTTGCTCAATTACGACGACAAGTTTTCACAAATTTGACAAGTATTAAAAGCGTCTTCACTTTGTCTAGCTTTGTGTCATTATTTTGTATAATTTTTCTGATAGTGATCGTTTTCTTAAATGTTTTAACAAATTATGAAAGACAAGTGTTCTGAATCGTTGTCAAGTGTTGGAATTGTCTTCGGCCCATGGGTCTCTTATTAATAATGCGAGAAATAGCTGTGTCATTTTATTTTCATTTCAATTCCAAAAGAAATGCGGTTAAGGCTTAATTATTATTTTTTTTGTGGCTGACAGGGAGTTATTCCGTCCAATATGACACTCAGTCGTTGTTGACCGTAAGTGGCTTTCGAATTCGCTCTCTATTTGCTCTATTGTTCATATTTTCGGTACTAGGAGGGATAAAAAAATATTAAAAAATATTAAAAAATATTAAAAAATATATACCGCGACTATTTCTTACAAGATAGCTTGGTCTAGTCATTCATAGTAAATTATAACATGATGAACATGGTACGCATGTCTGATTGTTCAATTCAATTGCCAAGCAGATGCTTTATCGGGTCATAGAGCCGCATGTACTAGTCATGTCATATAAACTTTCCGAGTGTTCTCCCAGCATTCCAAGTGGCTTTATCACGTTACAGAGCCTGGAATAAGGTGTTCTATTGCTTAAATAAAAACAAAATACTATTAGAGAATCTAAACGACATAGTCAGTGTCTTCAATATGTGCCCGTCCAATATACAGGGCGGCTAACGAGATACGTATTGGACTGTTGCATATTTTTGATATATAGAAAACAAGACACCACATAGAGAGATTGTGAAGATAAAAAAGTGATTCTTTTAGGTAATACATTCCTAACTTACCGTTGTCTCACAGTTACAGGAAATCAAAATTCCCGTTGGGGCAACGGAAACCCAGCAGAGCTAAAAACCCGCCGGGGCTGGAAACCAACCGGACATGAAAAATCGTTAGCGCTGGAGCCGTGTCAATGCCACGATAAACGCTCAACCATTTTCAAAGCTGCCATAACAACGTAGAGCTACCGTATGCCAAGTAACCCTGCAATAAGTGAGAACCAATAGCAGCTCGTATATCGATCACTGAAAAAAAATTGAATTAAAGTAGGTGAATATCATCATGTTAGCAGTGCTTTTCGGCTACGCATTATCACCGTTGAAATGACCTGTATTCTGGGCTTTTCTAAATGTCATTTCCTTTAAATTTTCGTTTGAAATATGCCGAAAATATTTCTTTCATGGACTCCTTCAGGAATCATTAATGATCAGGACTTTTAAACTGTTTTAATTCTTTGCTCACATACATGCATTATATATTTTCAGAAAAATTGCAGTTAATACTTCAGTGCTCTCGTAAAAAAAGCAGGAAAATCAATTAAGTCAGAATGTTCTTTTGCATGATGTGGTCAGTTCTGCATAATTTGTCTACGAAGAGTATCTGACAAGGAAGTCGGTCTGCAGATCCGGTACAAGCACTTACCGGTGTGCTTTTATAGAAAAAAAAAGCCTTAACAACTTTTTGAGACTCTACGGAAAAGACGTCATTCATAGGCTACCTAACCAGTGGAAAATTTTTCCCTGAGGGCTGAGGAGGGGCTACTGCGCATTCACGAAACGTCACCTCTAGAATCTCTCTATGGCGTCTAATTTACAATATCAACTCAGTTGGTAAAACCAAATGAAATCATCTTGTCGTACGCCCCAAGGACACAGCTGAAACTTACCCCCTTGTCATACAGTAATAATAAAGTTTTAAATGGCGATCTCTGGCCATCGAAGAGAGGCTGCTGTTTAAGGTTACAATGCTCGACTTGGAGTGATCCTCTGATTTCTTCATCAGACTATGAATAAGAAATTATATATCCCCGAGGCTCTTAATTACCTGTATACAGAATCCTACTGTGATCCCTTGCTGACCCAAGCAAAATGTTTCCTTAATTGAAACGTATTGCGGTTAGCAAGAGTTTTCATCATAAGTTTGACGTTTTTGTAACTCACCACACAAGTCATCTTAGCTTTACGAGTTAGAATTTAATCGGCTGGCTTTGAATCGGCGATTGGCTTTTCAATATTATTGGACGGATCTAAAAGTGAGATTGCACTTGATAAGGGAAAATTAATTTCAGCTTCAATTTGTATCAGACAGCTGCCCTTACTCGCTGACGTGTGCTACCAACCATTGTTATTTACTAGCTGACGTGTGCTACCAACCATTGTTATTTACTCGCTGACGTGTGCTACCAACCGTTATTATTGGCAGAGGCTTAGTTAGCTCTATGACAGTGTTAGGAATCCTTCTTTTTACGTTTTTATTCGTTTCACTATTCTTAAAATGAAAACAAACGTTCAGGAAAAAATAGTGAAGCCTACAGTTTGTTCATTTTTGTTGTGAACACGTTGGGAGCGGCGATGGTTCTCACGAAGTAGGGGGATAAATTACTCGACTGTCTCTGAAGAGTTTTTTCTCCTACACCTGTTTAATTCAAACTACCACAAGGGCTAAGCCGACTAAACGTTATTAAAATGATAAGCTAGTGAGCAGCGCTGCACGAAATTAAATGAAAAAAACTTGTTCAATCTTCTACGCATTTCGTCTGACAATAGCAGGTTTTATCGGGAAGATTTTTACAAGTTGGGTAAATGAATTCGCATTTATAAAAATAACGGATAAACTATCTATTTTTTTTACCTTATTTAATACTGAGATACAATGAATATATGAAGTTCATATATTTTGAACTGCGGTATTAGATACGTATGATGCACGATCCTCGCAGTAGATAGCGCTATTTATGCAATAGCGAAAATCAGACCTGAAAAAAATCAGGCCTGTACGGCTTGTTAGCTCAATTGGTAGAGCGCTGCACTAGTATCGCAGAGGTCAGTGGTTCGAGTCTCGTACAGGCCTGATTTTTTTTTTTCAGGTCTGATTTTCGCTATTGCATAAATAGCGCTATCTACTGCGAGGATCGTGCATCATACGTATCTAATACCGCAGTTCAAAATATATGAACTTCATATGTTCATTGTATCTCATTTGTCACTTTCACGGGTTTATTACGAATCAACTTAACGGTCTGCTCCCAGTTGGCTTGTTAGCTCAATTGGCAGAGCGCTGCACTAGTATCGCAGAGGTCAGTGGTTCGAGTCCCGTACAGGCCTGATTTTTTTCAAGTCTGATTCTCGCTATTGCATAAAGAGCGCTATTTACTGCGAGGATCATGCATCAGAGATGGTCCTAAGAGAAACCTTTTAACACCCGTTTAAAGACACGTCGTGAAATGAGCAGCAGACACTTTAAGTAAATACCATACTTTTCAAATCTAGCTACTCACCATATTTTGGTGCAAAGACGCTGTCTTAAATTCAGAAAAAACTTCTCCCAGCTGCAGGATTATCACTCATTTGACATTAAGATATAGAATCTCGTCTAAAAAGTGTAAAAATGTTTCTCTAATAATGAAGTATTATCGTTTGTCTCACGATAGAGTCACTTATGATGTGGATCGCGACGTTTCGACTGCATACTGCTAGTCTTCATCAGGCGATAAGCAATATGCAATCTTCATCGGGCATAAGCAATATGCAATCTTCATCGGGCGATAAGCAATATGCATTCTTCATCAGGCGACAAGCAATATGCAATCTTCATCGGGCGATAAGCAATATGCAAATCTTCATTGGGCGATAAGCAATATGCAATCTTCATCGGGCGATAAGCAATATGCAGTCTTCATCAGGCGATAAGTAATATGCAATCTTCATCGGGCGATAAGATATATGCAGTCCTCATCAGGCGATAAGCAATATGCAGTCTTCATAAGGCGATAAGAAATATGGAGTCTTCATCAGGCAATAAGCAATATGCAGTCTTCATCAGACGATTAGGAGTATGCAATCGAAACGTCGCGATCCACTGATCATAACAGACTATCTCGATAATACTTCATTTTTATTGTTCTTTACCACGATGAAAAAGCACAACATCTTTTATGAAAATGTTTCTCGTTTGCACTCCTTGCGTTGAATTAATCATGGTCAGTCGCTGCATGATCCGTCTAAATGCATTGACCGTCACTGTCATCAACCCCGAAACCTTATCATGGCAGATAGAAATCATGAATTTTCTGTTAATATATGTTACTGCTTAGACTAATTCAACTGATCGAAATTTATCGTGTGACTGAAACAGTTGATTTTAAACTTTTCAATCAATCAATATTTTATTTACCCACGTAGCGTCAAGGAGCTAGTGGAGCTAGTTCAAAATACGGTACGTGCCTCTAAGATTAAGAGTCTAGAAAACCTAATACATACTGTCAAGACCTAATAGATTAGAAATTGCAATAACTTAAAATTAACACTAAAATTTAAGTTTGTACAATAAAAATTCATAGTCACTGAAATACAGGTATAAAATGGTGAGGCAGCTAGTAAAGTTTCAGTGTTCGCAATAGCTTCTTAAGAAGGTTGATATTGTTGGCCAGTTTCACACTTGAAGGTAATCCATTCCACAGCTGCGCACACATATAAGAGAAAGATTTTTTCATAAAATTGAAATTAAATTTAGGTGCGCACAAATTAATGCCGGTTCCTCTCAGATTGTACATAGTTTTTTCTTTTGATCCGAAAAACCGAGAGCATGCGACGACAAGTGAAATTTTTAAGGCTATATCTGTAAAATTAGACTAGAAATTAAAAAAAGCTAATAAATCTTCTTTAAACAGAAATAAATATTAAAGTTCAAACTGCATGTGGGTATTAATACAACACAATTTTTACAGCGTTGAAAGAACTAGAGATTGTATAATGACGCAAGAAAGTAGAATTGCTGAAGATTGTTATCCACATGCAAATCCCACAAGTTTATATATGAGTACCGTTTCCATAAAAGGAGATGATTCAAGCGTGTATCGACTTATTGACATTCAACTAATAGATAACATAGCAATTTATTGTACTAACAATAATCATACTGACAAATCCCCCACCAGTGTCCAAAATCGGAAATCGGCCGTTAGTGTCCAAAATCCAAGATCGGCCACTAGTTTCTTAAAAAATCGTGAATTGACCACTAGTGGCAGTTTTGCCATTTCGGCAATTAGTGACAGTTTCTGCCATTTTGGCCACCAGTGGCAGTTTTGTCATCTTAGCCACTAGTGGCAGATTTGCCATTTTGGCCATTAGTGGCAGTTTTGCCATTTTAGCCACTAGTTACACCTTTTCCATTTTGGCTACTAGTGGCAGTTTTCCCGTTTTGGTCACTAGTGTTAGCTTTTTCATTTTGGCCACCAGTGTGGCACTTATTCTATTTTGGCCATCAGTGGTAGTTTTGCCACTTTGGCCACTATTGGCAGCTTTGCTATTTTGGCCACTATTGGCAGCTTTGCTATTTTGGCCACTAGTGGTAGTCTTGGTATTTTGGCCATTAGTGGAAGTTTTGCCATTTTAGCCACTAGTAGCACTTTTGCCATTTTAGCCACTGGTGGCAGTTTTGCGATTTTGGCCATTAGTGGCAGTTTTGCCAGTTTGGTCACTAGTAGCGGTTTTGCCTATTTGACAACTAATGGCACTTTTTCCATTTTGGCCACTAGTGACAGTTTTGCTACTTTAGCCACTAGTGGCAGTTTTGCCAATTTGGCCACTAGTGGCAGTTTACCAATTTAGCCACTAGTGCCAGTTTTACAAATTTGGCCACCAGTGGCAGTTTTGCTATTTTGGCCGTTGTGGTAGTCTTGCCATTTTTGTCACTTCTGGCGGTTTTGAAAATTTGGCCACTAGTGGACGTTTGGCCACTAGTGGACGTTTCTCTATTTTAGCCACTAGTGGTAGATTTGCCAATTTGGCCACAAGTGGCTGTCCCTCCATTTCGGTCATTAGTGACCGTCTCTCTATTTTGGCCACCAGTGGCCATTTCTTTATTTTGGCCATTGGTGGCAGTTTCGCCAAGTATGCCAATTGTGGCAGTTTTTCCCTTTTGGCCGTTAGTGGGAGTTTAGCCATTTTGGCCACTAGTGGCAGTTTTGCCATTTTAGCCACTAGTGGCAGTTTTACCATTTTGGTTTGTAGTGGCAGTTTTGCCATTTTTGTCACTAGTGGCAGTTTTACTTCGTTGCCACTAGTGGACGTCTCTTCATTTTTGCCACCTGTGGCAGCTTTGCCATTTTGGCCGGTAGTGGTAGTGTTGCCAATTTGGCACCAGTGACAGTTTTGCTATTTTGGCCACTAGTTGCAGTTTTGCCATTTAGGCCTTCAGTGGAAGTTTTGCCTTTTTGGTAACTAGGGACAGTTTGAGTAAGGTCCATCATCCAAATTAAAATCGGTCACTAGTGTCCAAACGCGGAAATCGGCCACTAGTGAGTAAAATCAGAAATTGGCCACTAGTGTCCAAATCCAAAATTAGCCACTGGTGTCGAAAATCGAATATCGGCCACTATTTTCCAAAATTAAAAATCGGCTACTAGTGCATCTTTGCTTCAGGAGAGAAGTTTCTGACTAGCAAATGAAAAGGGTCGTTCATTAGGCCAAGGGAACAGCTATAGCCTTTAAAAACTTCCAGTCGGAATAACATGTAGTGAAGGAAAATGTAATTCCCTCTAATGAAAAATGATAATAAGTAAAAGTAACATGAGTAGTTATAAATTAATTCTATTTTTAATGTAAGACACAACAAACGGATGTTTTGCACTTTTCTAAAGTCAGTTTAAAAAAAATCTGTAAGTTATGGACATAAATAATGGATTGATTTTTTCTAACATGTTTTTGTTCATCAAAATTTCATTCCAACATGCATTACTAACAAAGTTAGACTTGCGTTGCTGTCGAAGATTCAAAGACGAGAACAGTTTTTCTACTTTAAACAAATTATGCATGATAGGAAAATAAAGCTGAATATTTCAACAGTCATTAGTGGCTCGGAAAATATCCCCCACCGTTCTTGAGGTAATAATTTTTTTAGTGTATGCCACACAGATACAACAAATATTAAAAAAAAATTGGTTTGAAATTAAACATAATCAGTCAAATTGAAAATAACATGGACAAAAAGATGTATTCGTGTGGTATATTCATTGACTTGAGGAATGCCTTCGACACGGTCGACCATTCAATATTATTGCAAAAGCTCAATTATTATAGAATACGTGGAATAGTGAACAAGTGGTTTGCTTCTTACCCAGTAGGTCGGCAACAAACAATTAACAAATGGTAAACACCACAGCGTAAACTATTGAGTTATGGATGCACGCGGGAGGTTGCTAAGCACGAAAGAAGCGTAAGAGTCGCTCGAGGCGATAGCCGAGAGCGACTCTAGCTTCTTGAGTGCTTAGCAAACCTCCCAAGTGCATCCATAACTCAATAGTGTACGCTGTGGTGTTTACCATTTGTTTTATAACATAACATTGATACATTGTAGCTAAAGAGTACCCTTTTATTTAACAAATCTTACGCGACCAGGAAAAACAAGCGCGCGCGGAAAAATAGTTTTTGCATTTGCTCACGTCAGCAGCGTACACCCATGGGCAAA
The DNA here is from genome assembly GCF_964205215.1 of Stylophora pistillata. Classification (NCBI taxonomy): domain Eukaryota; kingdom Metazoa; phylum Cnidaria; class Anthozoa; order Scleractinia; family Pocilloporidae; genus Stylophora; species Stylophora pistillata. The sequence continues at coordinate 1,123,218 of NC_142524.1, read as the reverse complement.
TGGGGGACGCTAAATTGACCAATCAGAGCGCGCACTTTAGTTTGGTTATGTTATAACACAAATTGGTGTTAAAAATATATCCAAGAAGGAAGTAATCTTATCAGGAGTTTCACAGGGGTCGGTGTTAGGACCCCTACTTTTCCTCATTTATTTAAACGATATATCTAATAGCTCTAATCGATTTAAATTTTACTTATTCGCAGATGATACTAATCTCTTATATGCTGATAAAAAAGATCTTACGTTACTCGAAACCATAGTTAATGCGGAACTCTGTAACATCTACGATTGGTTAATCGCTAACAAGTTATCACTGAATATAAAAAAATCTAACCTCGTTATTTTTCGGCCTAGACAGAAAAAACTGAATCACCAAATAAATTTGAGAATCTTTGACCATCATACTAACAGTTATATTTCTCTAGAACGTATGGAATTTATTAAATACTTAGGAGTGCTTATTGATGAAACTCTTTCATGGGGTCACCATATTGCTCATATTGCATCCAAAATAAGTAAAATAATCGGCCTTCTCTCTAGATTAAGACACTTTGTACCCCTTAATACTCTAAACCACATTTACACGTCACTTATCCAACCCTATTTGTTGTATGGTATAGTCGCGTGGGGTCAAGCTGCAAAAATTCATAGAGATAAAATTCTAACCCTTCAAAAACGAACCCTTCGCTCAATGTAATAATTTGGATATATCAACAAAGTTGAAATGGTAAATTGGCCACCGTAACGATTACAAAAGCTGACGTTTCGAGCGTTAGCCCTTTCGCTCCGACGAGGGGCTAACGCTCGAAACGTCAGCTGTCGTTACGGTGGCCAATTTACCATTTCAATTTTGTTGATATATCCAAATTATTTCGTTACCCCCACCGACGCAGCCCCAAACAGTTTCTTTCGAAACTATCAGCCTTTCTTCGCTTAATGTACTTTGGTGACTACAGAGCTCATGCAATCCCGTTTTTTGTTTCTTCTCGTTTTCTTCCTTTGGATATGCTTTACTTTAAATCAGTTGCCATTATGATGCATGGCATATCCAATAACTTGTCACCTTCTAACATATCTAACTTATTCACTTATCCGATATTCATCCCCATAAGACAAGATCATCTTCAAGAGGCGACTATTTTGTTGAAAGTTCAAGATAAGATATACAAAAAAAGACATTTTCAAGAAATGGTGTTAGAATCTGGAATAGCTTGTCTTGTGAACTGCGCCAGCTATCAAAATACAATTTTAAGAGTAAAACTCATGATTTCCTCCTCCAGAGACTCGAAAAATATGACGATTATATTGATTTTTCTACTTTCTACTTTAATAGCACAACTATACTGGACCCCAGCTTGTTCTGTTTTCTTGCCGTATCTTAAATGTATCATTGTAGTTGTAATTTGTCTAGAATCTTTAATCTCTTGCTCTGTAAATCTTTTTATTTTATATTTTATAATATACGTATTATAAAACTGCCTCCCGGTTAGCTCAATTGGTTAGAGCGCTGGACTGGAGTGCGGGAGGTCGAGGTCGATGGTTCGAACCCCGGCCGGACCAACACTCAAAGTTTTAAAATAACTGAGGAGAATGCGCTACCTTTCTATATAATATCAAGAAATGTATAGACATTCTAGTCTTCTCGGATAAGGACGAATAAACCGTAGGTCCCGTCTCCTGGACCTAGTAATTAGTTAATTTGGTTAGGCAGGGGACGTTAAAGAACCCACTCGCGAGATTACTGTGATGTTGTCTGGCCTGTTTACTGGGAATTGAGGAGAGGGGGCATCTTCAAATAAGTTTCCTTTGATTGTTTGTAAACTGCTGATGCAGTCCGGCCAAAGTCCCCCGAAAAGTGTTGTGATGCGCATTTGATCATATCCACATGTTAATTTGCGCGATATAAATATTAAATTATTATTATTATTACTATTATTATTAAACACTGCCCGCCTCGACTAGCCTTTGCTTTTTGTAATATTGTAATGTATCATTAAACTGTTTGGTTGGGTTTGGTTTTAAACTCTTGACCCGTAGTTTTATCTCGTCGGCTGCTTGGACATTGGAGAAATATCATTTGTTATAGTTCACCACTAAATTTTCCCCGGTTTTTATTGGTTTAAATCGATCACGTGACGCGATAGTGTTCATCCGTGGAGATCCACTATCAGCCTATAGTGCCCGCCCGTGGAAAATACCCAGATGGATAGTGCCCGTCCGCGGAAAATACCTGGATTGATAGTACTCATCCGTGAAAAGTTTTGAATAGTTTGACGGCCGCGAAGTTAGGCAGATCGGAAAAACAGTGACTTCTCAATTCTGACAGGTATAACGTATTATTTAGCCAATGTACGGTTGCGAATTATTGACATTTGTGACAAGCTGTAGGAGCGAAAGAAAATTTAGTGGTGAACAATAAAAACAATAGAGTGTTTATGTCTCGGAACTACCGGTCTGATAGTTGCCCCTTGGAAATCTGAAGTTCTTAAAACTAGCATATTTGTTTTAAGAACATCAAATTTCCGTGGGGGCAACTATCAGCCGATAGTTCCTCAACAGAAATTAACACTCTATTGTTTAAGTAGTCTACAACGCACAAGGGAATGGTGCTTTTCGCGCGTGTTGATTGTTTATTGCATGGCTATAACTTGCAATAGCATTTTTTTGTTCGTTCAGCTGAGGATGTACGGATTTTGTCACACTCGAGTAATTTGTGGGGTCTTTTTTTTCTGAGTTGGAGGTTGCATTGTGAGATTCTCTTTCGACACTTTTAAAAATTTAATTGATATGTAGTGCTTTCGGGCCGCGGCCTATCGTATTAAAAAAAAAAAAAAAGAGAGAGAAGATTACTTGCTCCGTGCAAGATGTCAACACACTCGATTCGTTCCAAACCCCTTGTTGTTTATTGTGAAATAACAGTCAGGGACAAAGAATGTCCCCGAGACCCGAACTTCATGCGCGTGTGCATGTAATCGAGAGCTTGGTAGCCGCTTCTTCTGTGAAACGTGCAAGTCGTCACTGAAAGTAAATTTTTTTCTCATAAGCGGGGATTGTGGACAGTAAGGTCATGTTTTAGCTATTTATTTGAAGGAAAACATGGCGTTCTTATCGTCACAGCTTCCAAAGTTATTTCGGCCGTCTCCCTTTTCGATCTTCCAGCAATCAAGGGCCGTTAGTTATTTTGTAAGCAGCGAAATCCGCAAAGAATACGGTAAACAAAGCTGTCAGTGGCGATGTATTTGGCGGGGAAATTCAAGCTATAGAAGGACATCTCTTAGCCCATTAGTTACACTGTCTTATTTTCGTTACAACGTAGGTCATCGTAACTTCTACACATATTCTGCAGAACCATTTCATCCTTTGCCAGGGAAAACGCCAGCATGGAAATCTGCCGAAGAAGCTGTAGAAGTGATCGAATCAGGTGAGCTTGAACTTTATTCCATCCACAAGATCGAAAATTTTGCAAGGTAAAAGAAAAAAATCCTAACGAAGCCAATTAAGTAACGTAGTTTCGACATCAGCACGCACGTATGTAAAGCTACTGTCTGAAGCTTGTTTAATTTTTTGAAGTGTTCGCAGGAGAAATTGCGCGAAATCAATTCTTATGGGACGTTGAAGAATTTGGGTTAAGATTTCATGCGAAGCAATTGCTACGAAATATGCCACAGACTGTCTTCCCCTTTCAGAATAATTAAATTTATTGTATAGTTACTGATGAAATACCAGGATTTCTCCTTTTACTAAAAAATCATATCTTCACCGCGCGCAGTGAAGATACTATTTTTATCTTTCACGTGTGAGAATATTGGTGTGGCCATGGTTACCAACATAATTACCCAATTGCTGTTTCGAAAATGAATAAAAAAAGTTGTGTTTTATGTGGAAATTTCATCAGTATCTATATAATAAACAGAACATTACATGGCCGCTTGGGGATACGAATTTTATCTTCTCGTGCTGAAAGTATCTCACGAGTGAGCTGCAATATCCTCTATGTCTGTCCACTTCCTCGGGTGGAGCAATGAAAGGATATGGATAACAACTGATTTTCTTCTAATCTCTGCACAGTGAAGAGAAAGCTTGATGTATAGTCTTGTTGACCTCTTTCAGGACTTGTTCAAGTTCTGATTGTTTTGTTTTTTTTTTTTTTGTAATAGGAATGAAGGTGTTTGTGCATGGAGGGGCAGCTACCCCTCTGCCACTCCTTGATGCAGTGGCTAAGAGAGGAATAGAAGCTGGCTTAAAGAATGTTGAATTGATTCATATCCACACAGAGGGATCAGGAGAAGTGGTAAAGCCTGAATATGATGGTGAGTTTGTCTTCTGGACTCTAGGACAAGTACAAGTACTGTGACACTCCCTTGATGGTAGTGTCATGGTATTAAGTCATTGATGTGTGCGGAATGGTTAAATTTACATAGCAAAAAGCAGTTTGTTAGCAGCATATTTCTGTTTTCCACACAAGGATTCCGTAATTTTGGTATGTCTACAAAAAATTTTGTAGTTTTAAAGTGCAGTTTCCCACAGGATGGAGCCACTTGTGATACATGTGATGAAGTTTTGACTGGTTACTCCTAGTCTTTGGGTAATGAGGTTGACTGGAACAAATTTTCCCCCTTATAATGTTTTGTGCTTCACTGTGTTCAAAACTAACCAATTACAGGGAAGCATCAACTGCTTAATACAGTGGTTTGAAAAGAGCAAGTCGTCTTTGCTAGACTCACAATTCAGAAGAGAAGTTTAAACTATTATGAACAATCACTTGTAATCATTTTTTATAAAACACATGTCTTCTTTCTCAAATGATCCCAGGAATTTTCAGAAGCAACTCCTTATTTATTGGAGCAAACTGTCGCAAAGCTGTCAATGAAGGACGTGCAGACTTTACACCTATCTTCCTGAGCGAGATTCCACTGCTTTTCCAACGGAAGATAATTGACTTAGATGTGGCTCTGATACAAGTAAGCCCACCAGACAAACATGGATTTTGTACACTTGGTCCAAGTGTAGATTGTACAAGAGCTGCCATTCAGAATGCTAAATATATTATAGGTATGAATGTTATATTTTTATTTTGCACTCACTTATATTAGTCATAAGGTTTATAAATGTAATTATACTTTTAAGTTATTTATTTATTCTTTTGATTTATCAACTGCTGAATTTTGTGGTGCAATATCTCTGAATGTGGGGATACACACCAAAACAAATTGGTTTTTATTATTATATAGGCATTTTAGGGGTTATTGCAGAATTGAATTTGAGCATTGCAAGAAACAGTTAAGGAAATGAAAATGTGACATTTTTCATAGATTTAGATTGATAAAACTCCTAGTTTGCTAAAAGATAATTATTTTATATGATGGTGACATTAAATCTAGGCTGTTGAATGCACATTATAAATTTTTGTAGTTTTGTTTGATATTAATTATTTTTATTCATATTTTGCAGGACTTGTGAACCCTCGCTGTCCTCGCACTCATGGACCAGGAGGAATCCACCAATCCCATCTCGATGTGCTGTGTGTCTCAGAGTTTAATCTCCCAGAACTGAAGATCAATCCTGAGTCTCCAGAGGAAGCCAAAATTGGTCAGATAATTGCTGATAATCTTGTGGAGGATGGTGCCACTCTTCAAATGGGTTAGTGGAGAAAATGCTAAGTTACTGTGACTAACATTCCCTACTTGTACCTGTACCTGTAGCCAGAAAATACAATTTAAACTAATCACAAATGTAAGGGCTTGAAAATCCACCTTCTTTGCAATTGAACCCTATCATTCCCAAAATCTCATTGGTTATTCTCTTTCTTAGTTGCCATTGGTGTTAGTTCAGAGAATTTGGTATTAGATCAACTAATAATCCAATGATTTATAATGGTAATCAATTGAACTGAGTGGAGTGCAGTTAGGGCTGAAATCGTACGTGTGATTTCAAAATCGAACGAGTGCACAGCGTGAGTTCGATTTGAAATCACAAGTATGATTTCAGACCAAAATTGCACAACACGAGGTTCAATTACCACTTTATTACATTCATTTTTAAATTGCCCAAATACAGGACTTGGTCAATTCAAATATTTTACTGATGCAGTACTGCGCCGGTTTTTAAATAAAAAGCGGAGCCGGAAATGCTGTTACATCTTATTTTGTATGCAAAATAGAAAGACTTTGATGTCATGTGTCAAAATTTCAGTCAAGCGTAAAATGATGCTATTTAGAACAAAAAATGGTGTGATTCGTGAATAAATCTCACCATTTAGAGCCAATCAGATTACAGGATCCACCAGTGATTTCAAAATGGCTGTAATAAATATTATTCTTTACTCTCATCTCTTGTCTGCTTGATGATAACATACAGATATTGTGTATCAATGTCAGTTTTTGGAGCAACAGAGAACCCACTCACCCCTCCCCTAACACAACAGCAGTCAAATGATAACAAGTTATGAGGGTTATTGTTGGATTAGGGGTGGGGTGGGTGTGTAGTTGTTCAGATACTGACTTCAGTGTAAGGAGAAATTTTGCATGGTCACTCATGGGAGTTAGTTTACAGACTGAAGGAGTAACTTGTAGAATTTTGTTATTTTTTCTCTTTGACAACCCTACAGGAATTGGTTCTATACCAGATGCCTGCTTGAGTCGATTGATGGATCATAAAGATCTTGGCATCCATTCAGAGATGTTCAGTGATGGTGTGGTAGCTCTGACTGAGAGGGGAGCCATCACAAACGCTTTTAAGAAAGTGTTACCTGGTCGATGTGTGGGAAGTTTTGTGATCGGAACAGAGAAAGTGTTTGAATTCATCGACAATAACCCTTTTGTAGGTGAGTTGGTGATTAAATAATTGTTGGATTTTGAAGTGTTGAGAAGTTCAAGTGATGGTGTAGATACTTCTTTAAATCCCTAGCCTCATAATCTTCTGGTAGCCAATAACATGTGGTTATTTGCAAAATGGAGAAGGATGGCTTTTTGTCAAACTTGTACTTTGTAATCGGATCAAGTCCGTAATGGCTTAGCTTTTGATACAACATTAACTTCTCCTTGTGTTTCATTTGGGAATACAGGAAACTTTGAAAGGCAAATCAATAGAACTAATTGGGGGCTTAACTTTTTTCATACACCCCTTCAATTAGATCGGTGATTTGGAAAGTTCTATGCATTTTTCAATATCCTAATTGTGAGTAGCTCAATATACCGATATACGGTTTATTCCACATGAAAAAAGTTTATTTCACTAATCAAACGTTTTCTCCACTTTCTTATCATAATAGTTAATGCCAAATTTTCTATTCCCTCCTTTTGATTATGTGTTATTTTTTCCTTTGAAGTGATGTTGGATGTTGGATTTGTTAACTTGGTGTCAGTGATTGCTCAGAATCCTAAAGTGACAGCTATTAACTCGTGTATTGAGGTGGATCTCACTGGGCAAATTGTTTCAGACTCTATAGGAACACGAATGTATTCAGGTAATCTACATAAAATATGTGAAGAGGTGGGGGGGGGGGGGGCGAGATCTTCGTGACTTCCTACCTCCTATTGTACAGTAATATGTTGTTTTCTTTGTCTTTTTGTTTGCTGTTTGGTAGTGGATGAGTGATTTGAAGACAGGTATATTGCATCTTGTGCATTGTTAAAGTAATGGTGATAAAAAAAAAAAAAAAAAAAAAGAAAAAGAAAAACCTTGTAAGCTTAGTTTACGTACAATACCGTTCTGCGTTTTTGAGTAACCTTACAGTATTAAACTTCTTTTCAGGTGTTGGAGGCCAAATAGACTTTTTACGCGGATCAGCGTTAGCGCTTGATGGAAGTGGTAAACCAATCCTAGCACTGAATTCCGTTACCAAGAAAGGAGAGTCAAAGATTGTTCCTTTCTTGAAAGAAGGTAAGTCGAAGGTGTGCAGGATGACTAATAGACTGTACCGTATTTTCTTAGTTATTTTGACCTGCTGCGATAAGCGCGAACTTGGCGTGATGGACGAGACGTTTGATATTTTGTTTGAGCAATTTGAATTAGGAGGGGTTTTCACTAAACCTCCTTGATCTTAAACGTCAAATGGTTTGGAAGATAGCGTTTAAGCTTTGATAACACAACAAGAGTTTCCTTTCACATTACAAAAACGGACTTTTTGAATTGTGCTTCTTGAGCGCTGCAACAGAAACAGCTCATTGCAGCCTTGGGCATGTGTGCCTGAAGGCTTTAATTGTTTCGCCAAAATTGCATAAGGAAGTTGTGTCAGTGTTTTCTAAAGTTTCCGTTTGAGTCAAATTTTTCATCCGGACCATCTAAGAGTGAAGGCAAATTTCATCGCTTGTTTAGTTATTACAGTATTATTTATTTAATTTCATAATTGTTCAGTCAGTTATTACAGTTACCAAATTCTTTCCATTTCTTACAGGTGGAGGCGTTGTGACAACTCGTGCGCATGTGCATTACATTGTGACTGAATATGGAATCGCTTACTTGTTTGGAAAGAATCTTCGGCAAAGAGCTTATGAACTGATTAAGATCGCTCATCCCGATCACAGAGAATCGTTGGAGAAAGCTGCTTTTGAGAGACTTAAATGTATGCCATCGCCTGATTAAGGCACGAACTCGGCACGCGAGTCTGGGACCAAGTCCCGTGCTTGACACATGACTTTGTTTAAACTCTCCGGAATTTTGGGTAAATCAAGTATGCAATCAGCAGAAAAGACTTTCTGAATTAAATTTCTTATAGGAAAGGTTATAATTACATTGTTTAATTATCAGAATTACCATTGCTGAATTATTACACAGTTACCATGTCGGTAATTTGCTTTTGTCGCACACCTAGTTTAAGAACGAGCAACCTTATATTGACGAATCCGAGCGCGCGCAGGAACTGAGAGATTTTACGACGTAGAACATTGTACAGGGAAGAGATGAGTTATCAAACAACGCTCTCTCAGGAATAACCTTTCTTTTATTCTTCGATGCATGAACAGCAAATTTTTTCAATGAGGAAATAATTACTTTCCTCTGCCACTGCACAGTTATTTTAAAATGATACAGTAACTACTGCAAGTCATAGGCATGTGTAAACCCATTAACTCCTTTGAGCGACAATTTCTCCCAACAACAACGATGCAACATCCAGCAGACAAGTGATGAGAATAAAGAAAAATATCAATTAAGAGATAACTGGTTGATTCAATACCTTATTACATCCATTTTGAAATCACTGGTGATCCCTGTAATCTGATTGGCTCTAATTGGTGTGATTTTTTTTTTTTGCTCTAAATCGCATCATTTTACACTTGACTGAGTTTTTGACACATGACATGAAAGTCTTTGTTTTGCATACAAAATAAGATGCATAAGCATTTCCGGTTCCGCTTTTTATTTAAAAAGCCGGATCAGTACTGCATCAATAAAATATTTGAATTGACCAAGTCCTGTATTTGGGCGATTTCAAAATGGATGTAATAAAGTGGCAATTGAACCTCGTGTCGTGCAATTTTGGTCTGAAATCATACTTGTGATTTCAAAATCGAACTCGCACTGCGCGCCCGTTCGATTTTGAAGTCACGCGTATGATTTCAGCCCAAATTGTACTCCACTCAATTCAATTACCATTCTAAACTCTCTGAACTAACCTCTAAAAAATTGTATAGCAGACAATAGGGAGAATTACTAAGGAGATCTTGGAAGTGAAAGGGTAACGTGATTTTTTAATGCATCACTTACAATCAGATGTCAAATAAGAATGCCGACGTACTAATTTTCTTAAGTTGTTACAAGTTAGTGGAATTCCAGCTATCGAAAATAATAATGTTCTATATCTTAAATATATAAAAATAATCATATCTTTTCTTGAAATAAGAGTGTAAACTAAAATATGGTATGTACTCTTACACACTTTTAACATGTGGGAGGAAATGGAGTATTTTCCTGTTCGTTTCTGAAGTTTAAGGTCATCATTTTCGGGATCAAAAGAACAAATGTTTGGGAAACCCTTAGAAGGGGAGATATCACGAAAGAAGAAAAACAAGTGCAACGTAAAGCTTCATAGAAGCTGATGTCTTAATAGTGGGATTTCAAAAATGACATGAACAAATAAGTTGATCTCTGAATTGAAGATGAATCATAACATCCCTAGAATTTATGGCGCACTTTTTTTTAAAAAAATTGTGCTTTCAAAAATTATGCCAAATAAATTAATTATAATAAATCAGTGATGTTGATGATAATACAAATTCTAAATAACAACTACTGGGTTGTTCAGAAGGTCTTCTCGGCTTGAACTAAATTTTTCAGTAAAGCCTCCTATTCGAGGGGACAGGTGATTAGTACACTCTTTAGCTAGTATAGGTACACCGTTCATTTCACATACAGAAACATTACGGAGGGGAATGAGTTTATCGTCATTAATGATATATCCCTGAGTTTTTTTCAATCACGAGTGTTTACCGACCGCGCGATCGTTTCAGAGTGTAATTTCGTTAGAATTTTGAAAAGTGAAATGGAGAACGCGCGCTTTTTTGTTGTGAACAAAGGTCGCTAAGCTTGGTCCCACCCAGGTAGGGTTAACCTCGTCTGCAGATATATAAGTATAACTTAAACTGGTAGGATGACCCTTCTCGATCGTAAACAAAGCTTGGGACAGCCTTTCCGTACGCTCAATAGAATATAACCCCCTTTTTGAAGGCGACCTTTCTTTAGGGTTACATTAAAAGCAATGGTGACGACATTGACACCTAAAAATGTTAGACTTTTTTTCCGTCTTAAGCACGGTGAAAACCATTAAGTGCTATCCAAATTCACCGCATTTTGCGTAATTCAAAGGTAAACCCAAAAATTTGCCTCAAATGACTCATCAACTAGTGTCACATTTACGTTTCTTTCTACCTTTACAACGATAAAACTGAGCTGTTGGACTACGATGAGCAATTAATTTTTGACGTCACTGAAGAAACAAGGGGCCGATTTCTGGTTCCTCAGAAAGGGTGACGCAAACTTAAGGTTACGACTGGCAGGAAAAGGATGTTTAAGAACTCAGTATGTGTCCTTTTGTAAAGTGAAAACAGACTTCAATCATGTTTTGAAATAAAATTGCATCCCCGTCTTCCCGACTTCTACTGCTCTAAGAGGGCCTAAGTTGTTCTCTGCTCAGTGTGACCTGGAGTCTCTCTTGTTTGGCATTTAAAGTGGTTCTCGCCTCATGCTCTAAAAACCTGCTGCTGGTTAAAACTTAAAGGTAACGGCTGAAGGACTTATCAAATAAAACACTTACGCGCAATAATTTATCCAATGTGACGTCAATGTATTACTTTCTTTGTTTAGAAGACGATTTTTTATGTTCCTCAGCCGGTGGAACCATAATCCACATAGTTGAAACCATATCATCCAAATCAAAATCTGTCACGTGGGTTTGTGTTTCTCCCAGAAGCCTTCCTGTCTTCATCGAACCCTGTGCGTAGATTCGAAATCGTAGACTGCTGTCCATTAATTCGTTGGCACTTACGCCGCGCATGACAAATGTCTCGTTAATAGTAACATCGGAGGTCGACTTCGTCTTCGTTTTGAATCGATATCGCTTCGACGGCATCAGGGTCAGATGGATTGACATTGACGAAGTAGCACTATTCACGGAAATTGCTTCGGGGAAGTCTTGCACTCGGATGATGGTCACTTCTAATCTCTGGGCCGTCTGCGCAAATGCTACAGAAACTTGAATTTTTGCGATGCAAGTTATATCCCCACGTGATTCCTTGCGCGACTTCCTCCGAACGCGCTGACCACCGCCCGTATCTCCGTAAGCAGAGAGAACATTCAAATGGCTTGCAGCTTTGACAGCTTCTATGGACGGTCTCTCCCACTGAGTTAGCTTCCTCTGAGGTGCAGGAGGCTGACGTGGTTTTTCAGCAAACAGGTCACCCAGGCTCCTGCTCTTGACGTATGGCGCAGGTTTGTGCATAGGGTGGTCATCACTCCTATCGCTTGCAGTTGTCTCTCGTTCAATGAAATCCACACTATCTGACTCATCGAGGGATTCGTCCTCTAATGCGGCTGATTGTCCAAGTTCTGCATATTCAGCTTGACTTACACCGGCCAATTTATTACGATCGAGTTTACAAATATCGGAGTGGAGAATCTTGTACAAGATAAATACAACTAAGAGACATATTCCAAGAAATCCCAAAAATATGATCGCTGGTTTCGGAACTGAAAAGCAATAATAAAATGCACATTTAATAGGAAACGCCGTTTATTCGATTTTTCAACTTCCTTGCAAGTAACAAATAAAGCAAAAACTGGGCGCAGATGTTCGTATTTGACCTTTTAAATAATGAAAAGGGTAACATTTTCCAATTGATTTTTATCTTGTATGCGATAATGTTCGTTTCAGAAAAAAAATTGGCATGATGAGTGATATAGGGTATGAAATTCAAATACGCCCGGAGTGTTTTTAACATAATTTCGGATATTAAGTTTATAAAGTTTTCCTCAGAAATCAGAATGTCACACACTTTGTAAGTTGAAAAGTTTGTTAATGGAGAAAATGCGTTTCAGAATTTAGATGGAATAGTTCTGGTTTTATAATTCGAATAATTTTCAAAGAATGTTTTCATTATACTCGTTTGGATATTGCGAGCAGCAGTCACTAAGAAATTTCCGTTTTTAATTTTGTTTTTAACCAAAGGGTGGTTACCGAAGAAATTTCTGCTTTCTAACTTGTACTCGCAAGAGACGGGATTAAGGTAAAATAGAACGACTGTCGCTAAGCTAAAGGTATCGCTGCATGCAAACAAGGAAAAAGATAACTAGAGATAGCGATAGATAAAATGTGTAAAACGGATGAAATTGACGATGTAAATTAAAGGAGAACTTAGAATATTTTGACTTGTTTTCGTTGGGTGGGAAACATATTGCTGGTCAAGTCAATTTAGTTGTATTGAAAAACTTCGGAACGGCGTAAAGATGAAAAAAAAAAAGAAAAAAATTCTTGCTTTTCGTTCTTTTCTTCGAAATGAATTTAAACAAAAAAAAAATTAACAAAAATATGTAATAAAATGAAATTAAAAACAGCCGCGATCGAAGGAAAAATTTAGTAACAAACTTTGAAAGGGTAATTTTCTTGATCCAATTTTACAAGTACACAGTTTTAAATTATCTTTGTAAATACATGTTTTAAATGATGTTTTTGCGCACGTTTACGATCATTTTGCTTGCGGTATTAATTTGAATGATACAAACACGAACTAAATTAAAAGTTAAAAAATGCATACATGATGCTGTGGCAGGTGGGGAAAATTCGAAATCGAGTATGAAGACGAGTATCAAGGATTAAAATGAATTAAATCAGAAAATAATTTTACCTCCCGGTACCTTCATAGCGAAGACGATGGAAAAAAGGGAAGGGATTGGAAGACTGTGCTATGATACATTCAGCTAGAACTAGTTTAGAGACATGTCGACTGCAATAAGCACAAAGCCTCTCCAAGCCTTGTTATATTATTGGTTGACACGGTTTTTGTCTTTTTTCAATAAGTTCCTAATTGTACAGCCAGTCAAGTCCGTCGCGATAAAACCGCCTTGAAATGAATAATTGTAGTCTCCTTGTGAAATGTTATCTGAATTGAAAAACTGAAGTGGGATTGCGTGCGGTATTATAAACCTCGGTTTTCTTTTTAATTTTGACCTAATTTCAGGTTTTACTAAGTTCTTTAGACAAAACGATCATAGAGCGCCATCCATGTGAAAGTCTACGGTTCATTAAGCTTGTTTCTTCAACTTTTTGTAGTTTTTTTTGTCACCAGCTTTATTTCATTGTTGTCCACCAATCTTTTGTCTTTACGATCCCGGAACTTTTCAAACAAAAGCTGAAAATTTGCATTGTTTCGTTGAAGATCAACTCCTTGCGTTTGCTCAGCAATACGGAGGCGTTTAATTACGAACACCGGAGGCAAAAACATCAGAGACAGGCGAAATTTCAAGATTGCGGAAAATTTAAGCGCTCAGCAAATAAACAATAGATTCTGATGTTTTCACCGCATATTCCGGTCACAGAAGTAATGGTTGCTCACACTCACCCTTTGTAAACAATGTTGACGGCAATTTTTTCCCCTTCGGAATACGAAGGGAGTTTCAAAGTGTTTCTTAAAAAAGAAAAAATTATACCAAGCGACCGTTACAGCCCGAAGAAAGGTCGAATACTTGAACCACTTCCCTTTAGAATATTCATGAAAACAGAGCCCGTTTATTGTTCGAATATTCTCGTTCTTACTCTAAAATTCAGAGCATATTTTTAGAAGGAAAAAAGTTATGTGTAATAAACATACCATTTGAATGCAGATGAAAAAAAAAAAAGGTGATCTTTACCTGTAAACTGCTCGTTTGATGTAGCGGATGGACCTGATGTAGTCTCAACCCCGTAAACAGAATTGTAACCGTTAAAATATATGGACGAAATAACACAGAAAACAAGGGCTCTCATCGTAAGAATTTAAGCAAGGAGACCATCACTTCACCATAGGACGAAACTCCGTTGTAGGAAGCAAATTGCACCATAGAATATCGACGACTCTTTCACTAAAATAAAACCACACATATATGCATGTCATTATACTGCCAAGAGTAATCAGCAGTTCTTACCGAGGGCAAGATCAGTTATTGAAATTCAAATATTACGCTGATAATAAATGTTGTTTTTCCTAATTCAAGGAGCTTGTGTAGTAACCTGTTTCGTTGTTAGTCCAACAATTTAGTGATTCTGACTAGCGAGTTTTCTCGCCGACACATACGCGTCTTCATATCCAAACCGGAAATTTTCTGAGTGAAAAAGCATGCGTATCACACTGAATAATTCAAGTTTTTTTTTTGTCTTTTTTTTACGTTTTTGAATTATTTGGCTGACAAAGGTTACATCACAGCTACTTTGCATAACAGTTGCAACGACGTGCTTGAGTGGTTGATGACAGAAGAGCAATAAAAGTCACTATGAGAACACAAACGCCATTAAAAATTTCCAAGATATCTTTGCAGTGCTGATCTTGTTGGGATTTTCTTTCGCTCGTCGCCGCTCTGGTTTAAACGCTGTTTTCAAACAGAAAAAACTTACAGCACTAATCTGAGGGTATATATCAAAAAAGACCGATTCATGTTATAATTAAACTAAACATTCTATTTCGGTCGCAAACGAAGATGAATGTCTTATCTATGACGATACGAACTGACACTTTTCTGCCAAAGTGCGTCATTACCAAAAGGAATTGAAATGTAATTTGCATGAACTTAGACTTTGTTTTAAAAGCTTTTGGAAGGCAATTTACCTTGACAAGATTTACTGATTTTGTTCTGATTCTTCCACCCTGAAAATCAAATTTTTTAATAAAAATCTCGGGGTCCACATTATAAAGGATTTTATGATATCCAGGTTGTAGCTTGCGTATGAGGAATACATCAACCCTCGGTGATTTTATTGGGATTAAGTTTTGTACAACTGGTAATTAAACACAGCAGTTGACGGCACGCAGAGCCTGCTTTACTGTGAATTAAAAAAAGAAAACGAGCAAAAAAAGGAAAAAAGGGAGAAAGACGAGTTGCTGATATATATAACCTTGTATCTCAAAACTGATACAACTCGAAATAAAAAGAACAAAAAATTAAAAAACAAATGAAAAGATAGATGAATTGATGAATAAATAAATAAATAATAAGCATGGCAGGGAACCAATGCTACAAGTACGAAACGTTACTTAAGTTAATTTTTGACAGTTAAAATTTTATGATGCAAAATTAGCAGGTGACTTTTTCCTATCACGAAATGAGAAAAAAAAAACAACAACAACAAAAAAACCATCGTTTACGTCCCGAAATTACAACTTTTGAAATTTCCACGCACCTTTTTTACTGGAATAGCATCATAAGGAACGACTTTTCAACACTTACTTTGATTGAAAATCAATCAAATATATATCAAGCAACTCGTTCTCCCCCCCTTTTGTGTGTTTGTGTTTTTAATCTGCAAAAATGATTGAGAGGATTCATACCGATTCTAGCGGTAAGATTTATTCGTCTTCCTGTGTAATCTGGATTCTTTTTTATGTAAGAGGAACTATTGCTTCTCGTACGAAAGGCGGTATGCAACTGTGCAGTTATGACGGCGAGAAGGTTTTTAGTAGATTAACTTGAAAAAGTCAGTTACCTTTTTCAAGGCACCCACATTTAGCTATTTTGAGCCTTCACCGACCGATCCCTTCGATTCCTGAGGAAACGTTTTTCCAATCTCAAAGCTCCACACATCTCCCGAGGCCGAATGAAAAGTCAATAGTCTAGCAAGAAAAAGACTCGTCTATGAAGATGGCTTTCTTAGCTCACTCTCTTAGCACATCGAACAGTTAACTTTGGAACACAAGTTTCTAAATATCCTAACTTATCAGTGTTATGTTACAAATGTTTGAATTTTTCTTCACGCCCATTCTTATATCAATATTTTAAAATGTAGAGGACCGTATAAAAGTAAAGAAGAACATCATATAGCAAGGTAGTCCAGAGGTTCTGAATGGTTCTTACTCCGCCAATGTGCTTAAGATCCGGATCTGAACCACATGCGAACATAAACCATTCATCTCGAGCTGTTCGAGGTGGAAAAAAAATCTTGACACTTCTTCGATAACAGCGGTTCAGCACAGCAGGATATGTGGCTCATGAAAATGAAAACCCCTCTGCACCGTGCCTTATTGCAATCAACAGTTTGTCCTTGAGGTGTTTCTCAGAACTGTAGCTGGTCAGTTTCAGCATGTTAAAACAAGTGGATGCCATTGGAATCTGCCAAATGGACAAAAGGAAAAAAAGCGGGATGAGAGCTGGACATTAGGGCACGAATCTATGGTTAAAACTCAGTTTCAAAGGTAGAAATCAATCGTAAAACACAAGGTACCTGCAAAGGGGATCATTACCTTACAAGGATTGATTTTGAGTCTAGAAACTTCAGAGCAATGTTGATACACTTACTTTGTTAAGTCCTTCGATCTTCGAAATCGTAAATTTTGTTGGACCTGACAAGCCCTGGTGTACAAAAGAAAACCCTATTATCTTATTTTTACAAACTGGAGTTGACACATTTTACAGCAATGTAGAGACAGCAAAAGAAAGTAATAAAGCATGATCAAAAGATGACTGGGTCCACGAATATCACCATTACATTTACATGCCACTCAAATAGCCTGCGAGGATTCTACTGTGTAGACGTTGAATAGCACTTGCGGGATTTTAGGTTAAGAGTGAAAAAAAAAAAGAAAAAAAAAGTTATTTACATAACACGTGACTACAACTGAAATGATTTTTCCCCTTGAGGCGATTTAAGACATAATAGTTGTTAAAACGGTCAGAAAAAAATCATCCCCTAGTGACTTAACATTTGGTTCAAAACATTAAGCTCCCAACAGGGATTATTAGTGACTCAAATATAACAACAGCGATAAACTGGTACAGCACATGCAGAGAAGCTTTCATTTTCCAGAGGTCAAGGGCGCCCGAAGAATATAGCTCAATTGGTTGGAGAATATAGCTCAATTGGTTTGAGAATAAAGCTCATTTGGTAAGAGAATATAGCTCAATTGGTTAGAGAATAAAGCTCACTTGGTTAGAGAATATAGCTCAATTGGTTAGAGAATATAGCTCAATTGGTTAGAGCGCCGGATTGTGCTGTGCGGGAGGTCGCGGGTTCGAACCCCGGCCGGACCAATACTCATGGTCCTAAAATAACTGAGGAGAATTTGCTACCTTTCTATAATATCAAGAAATGGATAGATATTCTACAGGCTGATAGTTTCTAAAGAAACTGTTTGGGGCTGCTTCGGTGGGGGTAACGAAATAATTTGGATATATCAACAAAGTTGAATTGGTAAATTGGCCACCGTAACGATTACAAAAGCTGACGTTTCGAGCGTTAGCCCTTAGAGCGTTAGCCCTTCGCTCCGACGAAGGGCTAACGCTCGAAACGCCAGCTTTTGTAATCGTTACATTGGCCAATTAATTTTACCAAATCAACTTGATAGATATTCTAGTGTTCTCGGATAAGAACGAATAAACCGTAGGCCCCGTCTCCTGCAGGGTTAGGGGTAGGAGACGTTAATTTCCAACGCACGAGATTACTGTGTGGTGGATGTCCTCCCCTGGGGGGGATGGGTGGGAGAATGGCCCTGAAAAGCCCCCATGGGGAGTGGTCAATTAACCTATACAGGTATGTATGTATGTAAGGGGTTCAACTTTAACAATTCCGTATTCGTAGTTTGGATTGTCCAAGGAACGTACTTTAACCCACCTTTACCAAGTCCCCCACCTCACACACTAATTAGCTATAGTTTTAGTCTCTCTCAAACGAGGAGCATAGATCGGAAGTACAGCTTTGCTTGCGCAAATATTAGGGGGCACAACAAAATGGCGCAACAGAGTCTATTCAAAATAGCCAAATGTATATCTTGCACAGGTGTTTACCGTTAAGGCAGCAAAGCCTCCAAGGGGAACGCAAGGCGATCCGGTGGAAAATTTCATCAGCAGAGCTTTTTCTTCTTCTTTCAGTGGTGTCACAATGTTCCAAAACCATTTTATAACGTCATCTTCTGCCGTGCACTGCTTATACTACAGATGGCAAAGGATGAAATGTAAGATAACTCATTTGTAATGGCATGGAGACATTCTGTTTTGTTTTGTTGCTGCTTTCTTTTGAGTTTGTTTGTATTTTTTTTCATGGCCAAAGACCAATTTTCCCCACAATTTGAAAAGAAAATTTGTTTTTCTCTTCCTTTCGGTTTACATTCAATCGAAAGGCTATAAATATCAAGTGTGACGCTTCACCTCGGTGTGTTTCTTCCAGTCTCCCACATCAAGCTTAGCCACTCCGTTAATCAACAATGAAAATTCGTCAGCCGTAAACAGCGAAAGGAATTCTCGTGGAATAACCTGAAAAGGAGGGTTAGATTCGGTTTGGAGTGAATGTATTCAAAGATGGCGAGTTTTTTATTGTTATTTGCTCTGTAAGATGAACCCATCATCAACTGAACACAACTTACCTCATGAAGTCCTCCTGAGAATTCACCCACTTCCTCTTTAATCGATTTTTCCAATTTAAATTGTGAAACAAATCTGCTGTATTCTTCCTACAAGACAGACGAGAGCAATGAATGATGGTGGGAGAAGAGCCTGTTTGAACAAACACTGATTACAAATAGAATTTATTTCTAGCTACAGTCTGTGGTAACATGGCACATGATTCTGCCTTTGAATCCTAAATGAATGACGCTACACCAAGTACCTTATTGTCATCTGTGAGCTTCTTGTCACAGTCGTCACTAAGCTCAATTGACACCGGTTTAGAGTTCCATGGATTCAGAGCATCCACGCTGAATGACAAGTCCAGTTCGTTCACACTGTTTTCCTGTAGCCAAGTCACTGCATTCTTATGGAGCTCGTAATCAAATGAACTAAGGTCGTCTGGGTGAGTTAAAGGTATTCCAAGGATCTGAAATGCAGGAAAAAGTGAAGTCTGTATCAGTCAAAAAATCTTGATTAAGAAATACTTCACTAACATTTGGAAAATCGTTTTGATGAATTCCACTTCAAAGGGTCTTTTCGAATCAAAGTAAAGTTAAAAGTTCTTAAGAAGTCTCTATTAATCCAAAAAAGTGCTTGTAAAAATTAATAGAATAGAAAAGAGAGAAATCAAAAAGTACTGTACTGTACACCACATCATTGTCATCATTAGTATAAATGCCTTATCATTATTATCATGATTAACAATCGTGCTTCTGATATCACCATTATTATTATTACCATCGTTATCATTAGTATGATAATTATCCTCATAGTTCGTAAGGTGAGTATGAGTCTAAACAGCTGAATGAGAGACCCTAATATGAAACGACAGACAAAAAAGTCACCTGCTTCACAAATGGTTTGGAGAGATGAAGATCCAGAAGCAAATTTTCAAAAATAGAAAATCCAACCATGTGACCGATAAAGCGAAGCTGTTTGAGTTTAGAACCCAAGGAGAGATTCCTTGTTACTTGGTTTCCATTGTTCTGCTCCTGCTGGGAAACACCAGACAAAAATATCACAATTGTAAAACTTTTACAAAATTAATAAAGAATAGCTTGCATGTATGATACAGTGCACATGTACACTGTACATGAACCAGCGCGCAGCTCTTCATCAGTCCGGCCTGCAAAAGTAGACCCTTTACTTTTCAAGCATTCCATTAGTAAAAAGCACCGTTATATGTTGATACATCGATTTGCCTCCTTTTCTACCTGAAAACCAGGGACAGGCCAACAACCACCTTCTGTGATATACAGTTTGTAGTTTTTTTTTTGTTGTATTTTACTATAACAGTACATCTGTAGAACTACCAACAAAGTGTTAGTAGCATAATGACAAACCTCAGATGAATGCCTCGTGTCAGCACTTCCTACAACTCTTTCGTTACAACCACTTTCATTGGACGCTACCTCATCCGCTGTTGCTGTAATTCTGGGATGCCCTTCTGCAACACTCTGGCTCAAATTGATCCCTTCCTCAGATCCCTGACTTGCTCCATAGTTTTCCAAACCATTCTGTCCAGCAGACCTCATATTGTTATCACATTCATTTTGTGCACTGAGTCGTTGACTTATATTTTCTGCCATTGCATGAAGAACTTCTGCCTGCGAAACTGCTGACCTCAACTCATCATCTGTGCACTCGCTTGGAAGGCATTCCTTTAATTTCCCAGTTGATGGCCCCTGTCGAGTGCTTGGCGCTTGTATGGCGTTTTGTCGAGCTTCTTCCGTGAAATGTTTAGCAAAGTAAGCATTCGGCACAGGACTGGAAAAATACAAGTTACAGTTTTTAGTTCAAGTCTTTGGAACTTGAGGGCTCACTACATCTATTGAAGCTAACATGGACTTGTACCTGTACTGAGCATCATCTGCCATCATGAACAGGCGTCTTTTGGGGTCAATGGCATCTTTACAAAAGCAAGCAAAAAATTCTCTTTTTGGGCCAGTGCAGGTACCTTAAAAAGGAAATGAATACATGTGGGTTTACGAAAAGAACAATAAGTTCTAAGTTTACTTAAATGCCTGGGAGTGAGCGTCTCTTTCATGTGGAATGCACAATCAATTGAGGCGACAGACCATACAGTTCAAAGTAATGATGGCATTACAAAAAACAACGTGTTTGTCCCGTGTAAATCTAAGATACAAATGTACATTCTAACTGGATCTACCTGGTTCATTCTGAAATGTGACAGTCAAATCCCTGTGTCTCAGTACATGTCCAGGTATTCTCCCCATTTGATTCATAGCACTGCCTAGAACATTGGTTCTGTCAATCTCCAAAGGCAAACGATCATGTTTCCAAGAGCTTGTCCTGTGACGTTGAAATAGACATAAATTCTTCAATCTCAAGTTATAATTTTATTGCTTACATTACAGTACTTCTTTGTCTCTGCTCTTGTTGAGCTGTATGAGAAAACCTTAACACCAACAATTGTGCGCATCTGCCAAAAATACTTAATGCACATCTTTATGTACAATTTTTAATGGGTTAACCTGATTTGTGAAAGCTTCTTTTTAAACCATCTCCTCTTGTTATCAAAATCCAAGATGGCCCTCCAGATATGCTGTAGGAGTCCATAGTTATTCTCGTCAAGCATCTCAGGATTTTGGCGAATGAAGTCGTTGAATACTGTGTAGTATGCATCGTGATTGGCTAATGACACCAGTACATTCTTGACCACCTGTAGACAAGAATTTTTGGTCTCAATATCATGATTGAACCGCTTACCATGACCAGCTTTAGCAGCTCTACACTGTAAATCCTCTAATAACCCCCCCCCCCCCCCTGGTGGGCTTCAGGTACTTTGGAGGGGGGGTGGCTTATTATGGGGGAGGGACTTATTAATTTAGCCCGATGTTCACTACCAGGGTACAATGTGATATGATGTACCATATTTATTCAAATAATGTTCATATTGTTTATGTTTTTAGCTCTGTAATTTAATAATAATGTTTTTCTGCTCTGTAATTTCCGTATACCGTATTCTATTGATGCCAACAGGATAACATCGATCAAGCAATCACCATAATCAATTTGAAATGACAAACTACAGTATTTGAATACATTTATCGTACTTACTGACCTGGAGTGTTATTTTGAGTTTTTGTTTTATGGGGGGAGGGGTGGGGGGGGCTCATTAGAGGGGCATGGCTTCATAGAGGGGGGAGCTTAATAGAGGATTTACAGTAATTAATGGCTGTGCACAACACTTTAGGGCGGCGTAGTGGCCTCATAACTAGTGTTACTTGACTCTGGATAGAGTGGTCCAGTTTTGAGCTGGGGACATTCTTGTGTTCCTAAGCGAGACATTTAATTTGCACAGTGCCTCTCTTCACCCAGGTGTTTAAATGGGTGCTAACAAATTTAATGCTGAGGGGTAAACCGACAATGGACTAAAGAGGGAACAGAAATACTCCTATTTGCTTTATGGTATGGAAACTGGAGTTGAGCTCTGGCCTGATGGGCCACTTGGCCCAATGGATAGTGCGCTGGACTGTTGTGCGGGAGGTCAAGGGTTCGAGCCCCAGCCAGACCATCACATAAGGTCTTAAAATAATTGAGAAGAATTTGCTACCTTTCTATAACATCAAGAAATGGTTAGATATTCTAGTCTTCTCGGATAGGGATGAATAAACGGAGGTCCCGTTTCCTGCAGGGTTAGGGGTAGGAGACATTCATTTCCCACACACGAGATTACTGTGTGATGGATGTCCTCCTCTGGGGGGGGATGGTGGGTACAAAGGGGTTAGGTGTCAATTGGGACAAAAGTTCTGTAAACAGATTTGACATTTTTTAGCACCTTACCTTAACAGTTCTTTTCTTCTCCAAGTCACCGCTTGCTCTTCTCAGCAGCTCTCTCAGTACGAACACTTGTTCTGGTTTTGGTTTCATCAGCGCTAACACACAGCTTTCATGAGCTTTGAAGTTAGCATAGAGCAGTGGTGGCCAACCATACTTGTCAACACAGTCAACTTGGTGCCCAGAGTTCAGCAGAAGTTGAACACACTCTGTGTCTCCTGACATGGCTGCAAGATGAAGACTAGAGGTGCCATGGCTGTCCTAATAGGAATAGAGCACAATCAGTTTCTCATGGATTCCACATCTAGATGCACATATATTGTAGATTTGGGTACATACATTTAAGATGATGTCAGCTACATGTTGCAGGAGTATCATAATTGAATGTTTCAACCATCTTTGAGACAGTATATTATCAAGTTGTAATTTCTCACCACATATTTAAATGATGCACCATTGTCAAGCAGTGTCTTGACACACTCTGTATTACCACTTTCACAAGCATACATCAATGGGGTAAAACCTAAAAATAAACATAATGGAAGCAAAAAAAATCACTGGTAATAGTAATTATACTCACACTGTTAGACTAAAGACAATAATGATAGTATTGATAATAATAGCAATAATAATAGTGATAAAAATATTTGAGATACAGTTGTACTGGATAGACTCTAACTTGCCCAAAACATTTATAGCATATACAGTATTACTGTATAAGAAATAGACTGAATGTTATTTGATTACATAAACCTGTGTTATAACCCAGTTGAGATAAAGGAAGAATACTCAAAGTTTAAATCACTCATCTTTTTCTTTTGATTAAGAACTTTCTTGTGTTGGCCCAATGTCTGAAATGCTTTATCAAGCCAGTACAATAAACGAAAGTGCTTGCATAGAGTAAATTATAATAGGTAACTGTGGTTCTGTGCACTTATACCATTATCATCTGGCTGGTCAATAAGCAATCTTGATTCCTTCAAAAGCTCCCTTAGACAAGAGGAAGTGTCCTTGATAGGTTCCCATTTGCTTTTGAAATGTGATGCACATTCCACAGCAAAGTGAAGTATGTTGCCTCCATCATCAGTCTTGAAGACAGTCATATATGTACCTGCACCCATCTTCAGTAAGACCTGGACACACTATAAAAGTTGAAAAAACTTACACTATCACATACACAGAGAACATAAGGTAGCAATTTACATGTACAAATACTATACCTTTGTCTATTAACCAAAAGTCATTAAAGCAAATTTAGTCCTACTTGTTTCTGTGCATACACACCAAAAACATTGTTAGAGATTTTTTTGCTTCTTTGTTGTTTGATTTGATGTTATTTTCTTTGGTAGTTGCTGTAGTTGTCTTTTACTTTTCATTAATCTATTTAATTCCTATTTTTAAACCTTAGAGATCTCTTGACAGCTAAAGGATACAGTGTGACTTAGTTTTCTTTCAGATAACCATACATTATGCAAGCTATGTGCATAATATACCTTTTGCTACTTAGAAACTATTTTACCAATTCTTAAATTATTAATTTTAAATACAATCAATATTAAGTTGACTGCTGGGTAGAAAAAAAAAAACAAAAACAAAGAAAACAGAGAGATAAAAAGCTAATCAAATCTTAACTGTTCATGTAAATCTTACCCACCTCATGTTGTCCTGCATGAACAGCTGCAACTAATGGAACAAACTTCCTGACATCACTTGCTGTTAACAGCCTGGTGCATGTTTTCTTGTCTCCATGAAACAAAAGCTCCAGACATTTTGCTCTGTCATGACAATTCAATCCATCTCTCCCTTCTCCCACAGCAAAATGCAACAAGTTCATTCCTTGTTTGTTCCTCCTCATACTTTTAGTAATGTTCTTAATATCAGCTTGCTCAAGCAACAGCTGAACGCATTCTGGATGCCCGTCCAAAGCATATGCCAATGCAGGCAGGTGATAGTAATCAAGAGAGGTCTGGTCAGCCCCATACTTCAGTAACAGTTTCACAAGTTCTACTTGGCCTTCTAAAGCAGCCAAATGTAGTGCAGTCCTCTTTCTGAAGGCAATCTCATAAACACAATCAGGATCTTCCTTGATAAGCTTATTGACTAAAGGGAAATCATGTTCAAGAATGGCAATGTGAAGGGGTTGATATCTGTTAGGTGTGGTATCAAGGGTATCATCATCAGCACTATTCTCACTATCATCCTTCATCTTAAGCCGTTTCCAAGCTGAACGTTTCTTAACTTTTTTCTTTTTCCTTCTCTTTTGCCTACTAGTGAAGTGAATCCCACCTACAGTGATCCCTGGTCCAGCCTGGTCCTGTGTTCCATTGTCATCCTTACCATGTTGTTTGCCTGCAAATGTGTCCAGGAGCTTAAGAAATTGTGATGCACCATCTGAGTTCATGCCTTCATCAGATGTCTCAACATCCTTGACAATGAAATCTTGGTCGTCCTCATCCTCATCCATCTCGCTACTAAGCTGTGCAAAACATGCTGCGGCCACCTTGAAGGGGTCTTGATCATCATCAGAGCTACATGCATGAGCAGAATGATCACTGCTGGACGATTCATCTGTGCTACAAGAAGCACCATCATCATCATTTGTCAAATGCCTCTTTGCAAGTCTTTCTTTCGGATCAAGTTTAGCTGTTTGCCTTTTCTTTAATAAGCCATCAAACATTTTATGATTTTTATCTTCCTGTTTCTTTATGAGCTTTTTCACTCTTTGTGAACGTGGCCTCAAGATTTCAGCCTTATGTGGAGATTCACTTGTACAAATGTCGTCACTTTCAGAATCTTCACTTCTAGCATTGCCATCTTTAGATTTGTTCCTCTCCTTTCCTGAAGAAATGTCTTCATCAGAGTCAATAAACTGATTAAGCTTTCTTCTTTTGTTTTTTGTTTTGTGTTTACTTGCAATGCTTTCATCTGACTCATTAGAATTTGGATCACTAAGATTTCTGAATATTTCTTGTTCATTTGAACATAAACTCGAGCCCTTTAGCTTTGACGAAGCAGCCTTGTCATCAAGACCTATTTCTTCCTCTGAGCTATCAAGTATTCTTTTCTTTTTTCTCTCTGTTTTGCTTTCTTTTACTCTACAGATTCCAGAATCCTTCTTGCCACCATCACTGCTTTGGTCACTTTCCGCAGTAGATTTCTCCTCATCCTCTCCGTCATCGTTTATGAAATCAGACATTCCACTGTCATCAGAGTCAAACCCACCTTCTCCACGACTCACATAAGAAGAACGCCTACAGAAAATATGCTATTGTTATTTCAAATTGAGGGCTGTAAACTATTAATCTCCCAGAAAATATGCTATTGTTATTTCAAATTGAGGGCTGTAAACTATTAATCTCCCAGAAAATATGCTGTTGTTATTTCAAATTGAGGGCTGTAAACTATTAATCTCCCAGAAAACATGCTATTGTTATTTCAAATTGACGGCTGTAACAGTGCTTTCAATAAGATTTGAAATAGGTGGCTACCTCGGTACAACATCCACCGGAGAGCGACTTGATTGCGACTTAGTGTGGCGACTGCGACTTGAGCGCGGTGAAATATACCCGGCGACTCGCGACAGAATAGCCGCCGGAGCTCCGGCGGGTGCCAGGTCTTATTGAAAGCACTGTGTAAACTATTAATCTCCCAGAAAATATGCTATTGTATTTCAAATTGAGGGCTGTAAACTTTTAAACTCCCAAATTATTGTGACTAATTTACAAGGAAAATGTGTAACTGTTAGAGGGGGGAGGGAAGGAACTAACAATCAAATCGTGTAAGTTTAAGGGTGCTTAAAATTACACATTTTAATTAACATGTAGTGATCAAAATGCAAAATTTGAGGGGCTTATGGACTGCAGCTTCAGCTCATTATAGTCAAACTAAGTGAAGCGTACCCCTCAGGATTACATTAATGATTTGATTATTTGTATATTGAACCCGCTAATCGTTTCAGGAGTGCAATAACGAATTGAATATTTGAACATGGAACCCGCTAACTGTTTCAAGAATGCAATAATGGATTGATTATTTGAATATTGAACTTGATAGCCGTATTCATTTTGAAAAGGCACGGATCATTTTTCAAATCAGAAGTCCATTTCTGATTGGACTACGCAAACACGTGATGATGGCGTCAGACATGGGGGGAAAGGTGAGTTCGAGTGTTGTGTAGAACTTCTTGTAAATGTTGTAAATGGAATGTTATCGAGAGCTTTTTTCGCATATTTACATCTTGACGAACTTGTAGAAATTCTTGAGTGTATTCATGGTCGAAAAAAAATAGTTTAGGGGCGAAGCCATCGCAAGACTTTTTTATTTTGTAAATGTTTGCGATCAACTGTTTTCGCAGTGTTTTTACGGTGCAGTTTGTTCATTTTCAGGATTCCTCGTCAAATAGAACAATCTTATTGGACTTCAGAAATGGACTTCTAGTTTGAACAATGATACACACCTTTTCAAAACAGATACGGCTATCGGGTTCAATATTCAAATAATCAATTCATCATTGCATTCGTGAAACGGCTATTGGGTTCAATAATCAAATAATCAATTCATTATTGCATTCTTGAAACGACTGGCAGGTTCAATATCCAAATGATCAATTCATTAATGTAATCTTGGGGGGTGCGCTTCACTTAGTTTGACTGTAATTCAGGGGTGATATTGTAAGGAGAAATTAGATGCTAGTCACTTAGGTGTAAATCCATACCATATTACAGCAATCACAAACATATATTTATGTAGATGTTGAGAAAATGTTATGCCTGGAGAACATGGGACAATGCATGGCAATTACATAAAAAGCAAGGAGTACTAAGACATCTTCAGTCATTGTGAGAATCAGAAAATAAATGTTGTAAAATGAAATGATGGCAATCTTTTAGTCTATGCAACATTTTCATAATCACCCCTCCCTTCCCCCTAAAAAAAGGAAAAATACGTCACACAATCAGTGAAGTTACAAATAACACTGTCACGTCCGATCAAACTTACTTTTACTTTAGTTTAAGTTTAAGTTTAAACTAAACTAAAAAAAAGGAAAAATACGTCACACAATCAAATTACAAATAACACTGTCACGTCTGATCAAACTTACTTTTAGTTTAGTTTAAGTTTAACTTTAAAACTTAAGACCTGTGCTAAGGGCTAAGCTACCTTCCCGTATTAGGCTGTTGAATTCACTAGCGGGTTTTAAGAGGGCAGTTAGAGGAATGGATTTGAAAATGTTAATGGACGATGGTGGCTGTGTGGGCTGCTTGGTTTGCAGTGCATGATTCTTAGTTATATCTTAATTAGGCTCAGACTATTCCTCCCCCCCCCCCCACGTCTTTGCAGTGCATGATTCTTAGTTATATCTTAGTCAGGCTCAGACTACTCCTCCCCCCTCCACGTCTTGAGGTCCCCTAGCCTAATTCTGCTGACCACAAATTTTATGCTATTTATTCGTATATTTTATGCTATTTAATCATATATTAATACTTAGTTATTTATCATTTTATCTAAATTATCTTGTTGTGTCCTTACTTAGTGGTTTTATTACTGCTATTGTATAATTGACACATGAATAAAGCTCATCATCATCATCATCATAAACTAAACTAAAAAAATGAAAAATACGTCACACAATCAGTGAAGTTACAAATAAAACTGTCACGTCCGATCAAACTTACTCTCTAAGGAAATTGTTCACCAGTTTTCTAGGCTTCAAAACCTTTATTTTCTCCTGGCTCCTTTGTCTCTTTCCTTTCGGTGACATTGATTTTAGTACTTCTTTTCTGCTTGGTAAAGAAAAAGTCAATGATGATTTCTTCCGTAACCGCTCTGAGCTGCGAGGCGTCTGTGAGCTGGTGGGGGTCTCGTTTAATTCGCTACTACACATTCCTTCTTCAAATGTTTCCTTGTGTAAACTGTTTATCCGTTTTCTTGGAGATGTTTCCTTCCTTTCACTTTCGTCTGAGTCGGAAGATAGAAGTGATCTTTTCGCGTAGCAGCGCTTTTTGGCCGACAATCTAAGTGGCAACTCGTCGCCTTCGTCACTAGAAATTCCCATACTTTTTTTTACACGCTCGGATATAATAAACAGCTGACCTTCCTCGTCGCCACTGTAATCTAAAAATGACAACAAATATACCTGAAATCCGCGCTTTAATGAAGAAAGAAGAAAGGGAATCGAGGAAACATGTCCTTTGTGTTTACTTACCGTGAACGTCTGTGTGATGTAGACAAAAATGGCGATGGAATAACCGTACAATGCAAAGCGACGCTCTCAAGAGACAGTTACATTATCCAAAGAAAGCCGAATTTTTTTTTTCTTCACTTAAAGGAAATACAAGGCTTTCCGTATATTGAAGCTTAAGAAAAATCAAATGCAAAGCATGCAAACAGACTGCATCTTACTTCCTTTTTCCCCGCGCATTTACGACTAACTAGTTTCCAGGAAAAACGGCCAAAAATCTCATAACTAACGTCGTTTAATACCTTACGGATGTGTCTCTCCCTTGAATCTGGCTGGGGGTACCCTTGAGTGGTTACGTTGAAGACTCACTCCACAGATTTCCAACAAATTCAAAAAACTAACGGGCAGTAATGCAAAGCGAGCAATACCTAAATGTAAGTAAAGGGTTTTTCTACCGGCACCGCACACTCAGGAAACTATGAAACTATCTTTTGACGTGTTACGGACAGGCACTAGGAAAAATGAGTGACCAGGAGTTTTCGAGGTCCAGTTGTGCAAATAATTAGTTTGTGTGTTGAATATAATGTCTGCTACTCCGATCCTAATTTACACTGATAGACGGCGAAAATTTATTGATACAGTTGAAAGAATCAGAGAAAGAAGAAGTGGGTACGGAGAAGGACAACCAGAAATTCCCAAATGAAAAATCATTGGTTCGTGTCCGGCTTTATTTGGAAAGTTGTTGTTGTTGTTATTGTTGTTCTTACAATCACGAACATTAAGATGGACTAGGTCCCCCCCTTACGACTGGATTTTCAAGAAACATAAATAGTTAATGGACATCTTATTTCAGTTCCCTGGCGAATTTCGTCGTTAACCAATCAAATTAATCGACAAACGGACAGCAACATTGTAGTTTTAATCCACGATGAAAACAACTACAGATATTTCAAACTTTTAAAGTAAATTAGCTTACATCATCTTAATTGGATGTTTGACATCAGTATTTCATCTTTAAACATATATCTTACATACGTCAATATTTCCTTTCGAGAATCCCACTTTAGAAATGATTCGTTTGAAAGATTAGTAGATTAGGTAAACCTTCAATTTCTCTATGTAATGAGGTATCACCGGATCATATCATCGAGAAATTTGTATTAAGACAAATGAAGATCAAAAAGTTTTCCAGTCTTGACCCTCCTTAAAGCAGTCAATGCGATACAACCGATTTTTAAAGGTTCCCCCTCCACTGTCGCCGATCACTTTTGAGTGTGACTCGGAATCCTCTGAAAAGATAAAGGCCACAAGTCGTGAATTTTTCCCAACTACTTTCTTGTAGATGCTGACCTATGCATTGAGTTTCCCTGCAAATAAAATCGAGATTCATATCAATTCTGAGCGGAAAGGTGGAGTGGGGGAGGGGGGGGGAGTCTCTAAGGATGCATTTGACCCATCGTTGTCCCACCCCTCTCCTACTCATAGTAAAGAAAGTATTAATTTATGATGATAATAAAACAGCCTGATGTGCATCAATTTCAGGAAAATGCTCATGCAATACTCCTAGGGTACAAATCCAAGGACGCCTCATTTGAAATCCAACGACCTTGGATAATGATTACACATTCACAAGGATATCAGTAGAATTAAGCCGCTGTGAACGAGACGAAATGAAAATAGAATGAGAAACAGTGTTTGTTAAAGTGCAGTTTATAAACTCTTCAAAAGGACGTGAGCCTGAATGTCTTTTACAGATTGCGTGTGTTCTAAGGCTAACAGCTTAAGTCGGTGTAACCATGGAAAATAAAACACCATGACTACCAAGATGACCACCAAAAAAGAAACGTAAGGTGCAAATCCTGAAAATTTACAAAAGATATATAAATTTCCCTTGGCTTCAATGTTGTGGTTCTATCAATCGTCCAAACTTCCGATTCGTTTAAAGCCAAAGTTATATTATTTGACTTTAGAGATTCACTGTCACTACCTTTGTTATTATAATGGTTTTAGGGTTATAAGATTTTTAGTCAGTTATAGGACTTAGCAATTGACTCTCCACGAGGAGGCTTTCCCTGTCCATTGTTTCCAGGTCGAAATAGGATTTGGAATGTGACTAAAAATGCAACATGTCGTCTCGACAAATGCTATAGAGAAGAAGTAAGTGCGAGTTAATTAAAGAGTTAACCCTTTACTTTCCATCAGTGACCAATTGCAAGACAGAATTTCTCCATACAATAGCAATACAATGTCAAGCAGACAAGTGACGAAAATAAAGAAAAATATCAACAAGGGGATTATTAATTAGTTGATCCATTACGAAATTCTCTAAACTTGCATCATAAGATTTGCATAGCGGATAGTAAGGAGAATTACTAAGAAGATCTTGGGAGTGAAAGAGTTAAGTTGTCAGCGGTCTTCTAACCTGAATCAGAAATTTGCCTCCACCTTTCTACCGTTCACTGGTTTAGTCGGCCGAAAATTGTCACATTCAGAGCCTTGTACCGATGTGAGTTTCTTGAACGCTTCAAGCTTCGAAAAAAAGACAGTTATCAAAAACGATTACTCGAATAAACAGGATCCCGTTTTAAAATAAATCAACTTAAAAAAGATCGTTCATCTAGGACAGGAGAGTCACAGAAGAGAATAGAGTCGCAAAACTATTTTTCCATTTTTCAAACCTTTTTAATCGTAAATCAAGGGCTATTGGTTCTGAAACTAAGCAAGTAAAAGGTATGGTGACCATTTTCTTAAAAAATTAAATAGGATCAGAAGGGTAGATCAAGGAGAAAAAAGACAATTCTCTAAATAGTTGAATACCTGATTTTTAGTGATGGTTACTGGGTTCTTCATGACAATCCATTTCACGGTTTCGTAACAGGGAGGGGTGGTTAGGGAACCCATGTAAGTGTAGTAGGGCGCATGCTCTTTAGCAAGGTCCGGTACAAGGTCGGCCAAGGTCAAATTATCAGCTGGAGTATAAACAGGGATACTAGATCCTGCAGTTAGAAATAGAGTTAGATGCTAATGTAGGTCTAGCTCATATGACAAACATAACGAAATTGTACCTCAGAGTATATTCCTGACGGTCCCGATATTACAAGTGGTTCAACAGGTTTAGCCACAGTTTGTTGTCTTGCCCATATTCTTGGCTTTCAATATAAATTTCAATATACTCTTGCTTGTATAATCTCACTTAAAGTTATAGCATGTAAATACAACAGGAGCAAACCTTCCACGGCAACGTCATCCAGTTGATCAACAATGCTATCAAGAGCATTGTTTTCAGTCTCCCCTATCTGAAAAAAATTCAATGAAAGGAATTTGATTATGAAGCTAAGGCATTGACGTCCGGGTAGGAGAAGCCGGCGAGCTAACAACAAATTTTGTAGTAATCAACAACGGTCGCCAAAGGAATTATTCATTTAGCAAGATTATCTAATCACCGATGGGGACTAAGCGTTTTAAAAGTCCTAAGCCATATCCCTAATAAACTGCCTTGATCACGCTATGACCGAAGTATTTATTTGATATCATATAGTTCCACACATTTTTGTAGCCTTACAATACACAGGAAATATGACTTACCTTTAACAGTACTGAAATGGCCGCCAAGCCATCCTTTTTTGAGGCTGCATTGTCATAAAACCCATATTCTGTGTTGTAAAACATCAATTGCAACTGTGTAGAGATTGGAGATAAATAAAGATACCACTATCAAAGTGAATTCACGGCAACCGAAGCAACCCAGTTGATGAAACAAATATGGAAAAAAGAACTCAAACAATAAATTCCAACATTTTGTTCGACCTTAGATCTCTGACTCGTGATCCTATATGCAATAAGGTGTCGCTTCAAAAGCTCAACTTCAAAATATCCACCGCACATTAATCTCGTGCGTGGGAAATTAATGTCTCCTACAGGAGACGGGGCCTACGGTTTATTCGTCCCTATCCGAGAAGACTATAATATCTAACCGTTTTTTGATTATAAAAAGGTAGCAAATTCTCCTCACCTATTTTAAGACCATGAGTATCGGTCCGGCCGGGGCTCAAACGTTCGACCTCCCGCACAACACAATCCGGTTTGTAAAAATACTATTCAGTTTTGGATTTTGGCTTAGCACCCCATAGAAGAGTGTTCTTCAGGAATAGTTGTATCACAAATCACTCTTTATTAATTGGCTAATTGGGACAGACTTACATTTGTCAACGAGACTGTTGCCGATGTTGATATGAGCAACAAAATGGTGAAAAAAGCTTTGACGTATTCACAAGCACCTTACCTCTGCTGGGAAACTTTTCCCATCAATAGTATGTTCTGATCCTCGATCAGCGTCACATCCAAAATGGATGTTTAAATCATGCAGCTGAAAGTTCTTATTAATCACGGGAACACCGGTTAAGTTGCAAGTGCCTCTCTTGTCATCCGCGGTCAGGATTGGCTCATATCCATTATTCAGTAGGATTCCATTGAACAGTCCTTTGTCATTGTCACACGTGATGTCCAATTCTCCTAGAGATGCATCAGACTCTACCGTCTTGGTTGCAATATCGATTGGTGATTGGTCGGGCAGACGGCATGAGCTGGCAACATTTCCCCATGCATCAGGTCCATAAACTGCATCAAACAGAATGAAATTTCAGTGCAACAGCGAATGACGTTTGCACCAATAACATGCTGGACATTTCAAAACTTTCATTCATGATTATATGCCTAATTCAAAGGAAAACATTCAGAAATACTTCCAACTGATTCCTCAAAGTGATTAAGGAGCATAACTTGATTCAGTGGTTACTTAGCTCCCTGATTGGTTTAGAAAAGTCACACCAGCTAGTATCTCAACCAATCAAACCGTCTACAGCTACATTTACTTGTGTTTATTTTGATTCCTCGTCAGCGCCCTCTTACAAGTAACTTGGTTTTACGACGGTCAATCCACTGAGTGCCTATAGCTAAACAGTTGGTAAACAAAACAATGTCCATAACCTTGACGGATCGAGCGCTAACTTCTCTATAAACACATTATTTCCTTTCAGACTATAAATTTTCTGATACTACCTTAATTTTTGACTTAAATAAAATCGTATGTAAAAGTTAATCGGTGTAGTGGTGAGCTGCCGTTTCAGACGTATAGAGCGGATTGTACAGTAGCGGCCATTTCCGGTCAAGAAATAAGTACTCGCCTCCGTGAATAACATCACTGTCTCCATATTTCCAGATTCCTCCTGAATTTGTAAGAGCATTAGACATCAGTTCCGAAGTTTACCAAAATGACAATTAAAATCATATCACCACAACAGAGCCCTCTTACTTGCCAGTGTTGAAAAGCTCAAGAGGAGAAGCGCAGCTGTCGTGAAGGCCATTTGTATCAAGTCTTCAGAGCAGGGAAAAATTTTGAATAAGGCAAGTGGGCGTAAAAAAGCCTTCGAAAGTTTCGTGTCTTTTACGAAGGATTCAAAAGACTCTGTTAAATCTTCCCAACTTCAAAACATCAAAACACAATGGACTAATCATGTCTCCCACCTGCTTGTCACAATCTAAACAAAAACACCGAAAGCATTTGTTTTTATGCAAACATTTTAAATGCAAAGCCGTTAGCATTTCGCTGATTACGGCATCTATTGTTTCTAATAGCACATCTCATTAAGAGCAAACCTAGATCAAAGCTCTTGCAACCCTATGAGAACCCGTGAAATCTGGCAAATCTTGGTCGCTTGCCAATTATACGAGTTGATTTGGAGACACTGCTGGTGGATTCTTGGCTTTGATCATGATCATCTCATCTAAATGGCATTGGCGTTTTTGCAAGACGATTTTTTTTCTCGGAAACGCCGATAAACAATGTATGCGTCGTTACAATGAGATGCAGTTTACTGCATTTGATCAGAAAAAGCTGAGACACTGAGAAATGGAGGTTTTTTTCTACACATCTGTGTGGTAACTGGCGATGCTTTCAATCAATCGTTGCTTTCAATCAACTCTACACGACGAAGCAATTACAAAACGGGTGGCGAACTGAAAAGGTTTAGGTTCTATTTCTTCATCACCACTCATCAAATTTGTGCGAGACTCCGGGCGGTGCCAAAGCTGGTAGAATTTTTTAAGTGCGAAAACGAAGTATAGTCACGCCCGCAAAGCTGTATGGGATTTATGATTTTCTAAGACTAGGTAATGTAACTCTTACGTGAGAATCCCTCTTGATAGGTTTCATTAAGATACTGGATACAGTGCTCTGTAGAAAAACATGCGGGATCAGGAATACATTTTACTTATTTGAAAATGTGCGTTCATACGTTGGTACGATGACTCATACAAGGTGGACAGGAGCATGATCTTTGGAAACCATTTGGACCCATATTTTAATTTAACAACGACCACATTCATCTTACCCTTATATAACTCATGTCTTCAGCGAGCGAGTGTAGCGAGTACAAATGTCCAAAGTCATTCTCAATATAAAAACTTTTAGTTAGGTATAAACTTGTGAACTAATCTGAGCCCGCGAATGGGGAACGCTGAGAGTTTTATAAGTCTCTGTCGTCTGCTCTCAGGCACTTGGGCAAATAACGCAAACTCTGTCTGCCATGAAAAAGATGATGTTTTCGTTTTTATTTGCTTAATATATTTAAGATTAAAAGAGAAGCAAGAGAAAACAGAAACCATTTTGTTTCACGCCCCTTGCAGTGAATGTCCTATCGACAGCGAACTAACACTGGATTTTATTTTGCACCACCGTCGTTGCTCTTTCGGGTGAAACAAATTTAAAATGTTCCTATGCGGAGACTGCGTATAGAAAGCGTAATGTAATTTTATACTAATGATTGGAAAGGCTTACTGTATTTGCAAAGGAGATTTACAACTTTGACAAACAAAAATGTTTAACGCAAACATCTTTGATAACATCGGAAATGGAGTAAGGAAAAGGAGGAACTGAGGGGTATTACAATTAATTTTTCGCTTTCTGAATTTTAATTTTTATAAATCTGATCTTAAAAGGAGAAAAATCCTCAGCAGCAAAAGACAGCTGCCAATTTCTGTATGCCCTTCGCAGTCAAGTAAATGTTTTTGTCTGTGTCGCGGCTGTAGCTTCCTGTACAATTTTGTTACAAACGCAGTATGTTGCCCACGTAATATGAAAAGCACAAGCTGAATAAACGTTAATTAATTCTCTATTTACTGTTTCTTCTGTTTGAATGATAATTAAAAGCGTTAAAACTAATATGTTT
This sequence comes from Stylophora pistillata, assembly GCF_964205215.1. Taxonomy (NCBI): domain Eukaryota; kingdom Metazoa; phylum Cnidaria; class Anthozoa; order Scleractinia; family Pocilloporidae; genus Stylophora; species Stylophora pistillata. The sequence goes on along the minus strand of NC_142524.1, from coordinate 1,086,954 downwards.
CAGATAAAATCGAGTTTCGCTTAAAAATGGTACTCAAACGGAGCTGAGAAGTGTTTGATGACTCCTTAAAAAAAAGATAGGCATAGCTGCCTTTCATCTTACTTGTGGATAGATAACAGCTGAGCTGAACAATTGAAAACTTTCTCATCACTATGTGACTGCTGTTGATACAATAATAAAACGCGTTGAGGTTAAAATGTTGAGGTTAAAATGTCGCGGTCGATATCGTCTTTTACACCTCACGAGGTGTTCAAACGCCACACTAAGTATTTCAAATTGTTTCTTCGAGGTCTCCGTTCCTCACTAAAGTAAATTGAGACGACGTAGCCTTAGTGTTTTTACGACTTATGACCAAAGCAGTTTAAACAGGTCCCTCAAAAACCAGAAAAACGCAATTAAATTGCCGCACTATGCTAATTTGGAGAAACAATTCTAGCTGAATAAGGTAAGCCGTGTTTACTGTGGGGCCACAGTTCTGTATGATATATAATTCTAGGTGCTAACGTTAAAGCAACTTTGTACTCATATGTTGAATTGCACTGACTGGCGGACAGAGAATACATGAAACGGCAGAAACATTCATTAAATCAGCCTTGAAGATTTTTGGACAACCAAATCGATTCAAACGATTTCGACAAAAAGAAATAAATGACACACTGTGAAACAACAACAGGAGCAGTAAAGTTAGCCTTATTTACAAAGGTTTTATTGTGACTCCATGCTCTACTTTTTCGACGGGTTATTGTTTCAAAGGCAGCATGTTCCCTATGGAGAGAGGAAATATTCTGACCCCTTTCATTATGCACCTACTGTTTGAACAGTAATTAAATGCGTTAAATTTACAACGTACTAGTTAATATCGCCCTCAGACTTGCAACACGATGTTCAAGTGTTGCCGCTCAAACTCTTCGAATCATTATACGACCACGAAATTTACGGTGAGTAGAGGTCGTCGGTCGTTACAAAGTACTTTGAGTTGAGCAATAGCCTGTTACCATAGTGGAATTGAAGGTTGCCAGAAGAAGAAGAAAAAAAAAAAAAGACCGTACTTTATCCGTAAGGCGACAATGAGTGAAAATAAAGAGAGTTTTGATGAATGAAAAGAGCGGGAAATTTAGTGTAATAATTCTGCTCCTGACCCAGTGTTTACGTCTGTCGCAGGTTCGAGATTTTTATTACCTGCTGTCATCTAACAGAAAGGAAATTGTCAGATCTCTTTCCAATCTGATCTTTTATATTATTACTGATTGTCAAACTTCTTGAAATGTGTCCTTCGACGGCTAAAAGGGAAATTAATTATCTTCGTATTTATTTTTGTGGTTCTTAGCAAAGCAAACCGGAAAAATTAATGAAAACACCGAACATTTAGCGAAAAAAAAAAAAACAAAAGTAGAAAAAATACAACGAAAAATTCTAAAGTATCTGATTTTTGAAATACGAAGAACACGTTCCGTTTTTTAGATGTCCTTGATGAACTTAATGGCATTTCGCAAAATCTAAAATAAACTGTATTTGTACAGCTTAGTTTTCCTTGTACTTCAGTATTGATTTCCAAGCCACTATCTCTACGGAAAACGAAATAAATCACAACAAAACCACACATGTTCTCCATTGACCTGAATTAGCAAAAAGAATTATTACTACTAGGTAGATAGTTCTGCATTGCGAGGGTGGCGAGTCGAAAACGAAGTCAAGTCCATTTGCAAATGTTCCAGTCTTGAGCTTCTTTTCCTTAACGAAAAGATCTTTTTATATTCTTGTCTGAAATTCCTGTTCAAGAAACCGTAAATAAAAGGATTCACGGCTCCTGAAAGATTTCCCAAAATTAGATAAAAAACATAGACTTGTCTCGGAAGAGAAACTTCACCTCGGAACGTGTCCACAAAATCTATGACCGCAATCGGTGTCCAACAAGCCAAAAATCCTATTACCGTGATGAATAGAATCTTTGTAACTCTAACATCAGCAGAAGAAATGTTATCCGCAGCCAAGGAAGAGGAACGTAAACTTTGAACTGTTCTTTGGTGAATACGCATTTGTCTGAAGACGAGAGCATAGCAAATACTTAAAGCAAAAGTAGGCAAACCAACGTAAAAATACACTATGAAATTTGGAAGGGAAATTTCAGCTGTTTGAAAGCAAAACAACTTCCCGGGATGAAAGACATAACGTCGACCCGAAAGTAAATAGGGTAATGGTTCCATGCAAGCTAATCCGACTCCAAATGCAATCATAATTATGGTTTTCCATTTGGTAAAAATTCTTCGATAATGTTTCGTTAGCACTATTCGGAAAAATCGATTGATCGCGGTCAGAGTTAAGATCAACAAAGAGGCGCAAGCCAAGATTATGACAAAAAATCCCTGACTTTGGCAGACGTTGTCATTAAATGGCCAGTGTCCAACGATGGCAACAGCAAGAGAATACGGAGCACATAGCAAAGGTAAAAGAATATCAGAGATCGCCAGCGATACAATGTAGTAGTTAGGAATCGTCCGTAGTCTTGAGTTTCTGTACACCGCCAAAAGAACACTGGAGTTTCCAACGATTGCCATCGAAATAATTAGCAGGTAGAAAAACGTTTCACATATCACAACTTTCTTGTCTCGGTTTTGGAGCTCTTCGGCCAAAGCCACCATTCCTTTTAAAATCGTCGCCATCTAATGACAAAAACAGACGAAAATTATGTTTAACAGAGAGCGTAGCTTATCGGATGACTTGTGAACACTTATTACTTTCACTCTCGCCCTTAGTTAGCATCTACGAACAAAAATAACAGCTAAATTTCTTAAAACAGTGTGAGAAATCTTGCGGAGCGTTACCCACCTCGCTTTTGCAACCCTTTTCGCTTATGTTAACCACTGTGTGTTTTGTTCGGCTACGTCAGTTCAAAGTAAAGCTGTTTCGTTTTACTTTCTAATTCACTAAAACCACGATAGCTAAATGTTTTACAGCCTCCAAGTCAACATTCTGATGACTCTGATATGAGAACAAATGAAGCCATTGAAGTGACTTCATATAACGTATAGAAAAGCCTTCCGTAAATCGATGACCAACAACATGCAAAAATTGTTAAATCTCTCCCCGGTAGAATTTAAGAGGTGTTTATAAAGTCAGCAAAGAACTTGAAAAACAGGTTTTTAATTATGTACGCTTATTTTTTGTTTGAAAACGTTGATATGTTTGAACAAATGTAACTTGAAGCTAAAACGCACTTCAGAATAATTTTTTCGAAAAAATATGGTAATGAAAATAAATCAATGAAAAAGTCAGGATCTAGGTTGCTATAGAAATTTTCCGTTACATCCAAATGATATATTTATAATTTGCATATAGAATTTGCAAGAAAATAGATCGCATCTTATCAGCTTGTATGGTACTCAGGTACATCAATCATTTAAAGCGTAATTTACCCTACAGCACTTTAGTTCTCATAAGCAAACATTGGATTTTTCAGTAACAAGTTGTATTATAACAAAAACCAATGAACTTTTCGAATCTTCTGCGTTTAAATGAACTTCGCTACTAGAACACCAGTGAGAACAGACGAACAAAGGAGGCTGCGCGCGCATCCACATACTTGAGCCGAGCTGCAGCCTTCCTTTTCTTTTCTCTCTATTTCACTTCTTTCTGTCATTGTTGTTCTCGTTTTTGCCGGATATTGAGCTGCTTAGGAAAAATTTAAAGAAGTCCAAATAAAATTCTCGTTATCAGTTAATTTCGAAACGATATACAACGAACGGAGTGGAAACAAAATGATCCGTAGCTACAGTTTTTCGCGCGGTGTACAGCAGATCAAGAGATATTTGACGGACACGGAAGATTCCGAAAAGTTAAAAACGAGCCAGGAGAATTGTTACGCGCTAAGTATCATCAAGAGGGAATGCTCTATTATTGAATGCGCTGCCCCATCGATGACAATTTTTAGCTACTCAGACAAAAAACTGCTCGTAATGACCAAACCCAGCATCCTTTGCGATCATGATGCGACGACCTAGTTTTCTTAGCCCTAAGGCAGCTCTGACATCATAACAAGCTAAATGGATAAAATAAAATAACTGCAGGTGGGTTGTGGTAAAATCACCATTTTTGTCAGGTTTTTAAAAACGGAAATGGTTGAATGAAATAGCCACTGAAATTAGTTTGTATATACTGTTTGCTTTTGTTCAAATGTGGGCGATACTGGTTACTCAGGAAAGAAACTGTATGCGCATGATGAAGTAGAAAAAAAAAACTTTAACCAAATAAACAATTTACAAGCGACACCCTGTAGATTACATAAACGATCAGTTGTTTTCAGATATACGACGGAAACTTGTTGGTTTTATCAGCTCAGTGGTCACAGGTAGTTCAATGTTATTATTAATGAGGATATCGCGGTTTTTGCTTATCAAATATACTTTGAGAAATCTAGCTTAGGGATCTTTTTCGTTTTATTTGAAATTTAATATATAAATGAAATAAAATCTCTTTCCACAATTGTCTTTAATTATTACTTTAGGCCCGACAAAGCGGGAACATCATAACAGTTCTACGAAGATAGGGCCGGAGGGTCGAATAACATAGCTCCGAATCTAAGCAAGCTTTCTTCACTTTTTTTTTCGCTTCTTGCCGGCTTTACTTGACCCAATTACCTGCTCAAGCTGATTATGTTCATGAAACTTAAAACACCAGCTTCGGCTCCCAGTCTAAATCCTCTTTTCTCTCCGAGACTTAAAGATAATTTCAGTTTTTATGCTTACGATTTTAATTGTCCTAATCAGTAAGTAGTTTTGTGCAAGATAACTAATAACCGTGAGGGAAAAAAGGAGGAAAAATAGCGAGTTTCTCCTTTCATACACGCATAGATGTATTCATCGTCAACTCACTTACCGATCAGGGATACAAAGCAATTCTGAAATACATAAACTGATATGCTGTTGGGAATATTCGTCTTCTTCTTGAAAAGTTTGTCACTGGGTTTGAAAAGAAAAATCAACTTTTTAGACAGTAAGAAAGTACTAACTACCCGTAATTTTAACTTGCAGACGAGTGCTGGCGTAAACATATAGAAGCAGCAGCTGCTAGGAACTATAAAATATGTCATTATGATGCATATAATGACGGCAGACTCAAATAAAAAGCGGCGATATTTATTAAAAATTTATTCGGATAACTATGTAAACATGGCTAAACGCTATGTAAACATGGCGTTTAGCCAATTACTCTGAAAAAGCACCGTACCGGCGAGCGGGAAAAGAAACTTGACAAAAATTTTAAATTTTCTTCTTTCCAAAAACTGTGCTGCTTTCATTTGGCATACAAAAGAAGAGAGAGTTAACGCGAAGGAAAGATTTCACCAAATTTATGATAAAAACCGAGCACTTACGTTTTCCGAGAGGTCGCCGAATGCATGTTATCACTAATCCTTTAAGCTTCCTGAATCTTTGTGAAACAATGTCTTCGACAATTGTTTCATAGAACAGAAAGCATAATGAATTACTTCAGTTTTCAAAACAATTCATTTGTTTGCAGACAACATCTGCGAAGAAGGGAAAAGGGTTTTCGTATCATACTCTCTACAACTCGACTCATATCTAATGTTATAAAAAAAAACCTGAGAAAATCTTTCAAATACCATGCATAACTGCAAATGTGTTATCGTGGATGATTTTAATGATCGATAGAAACTCACACTGAGACGAGAGAGAAAGTTATTTTCCATAAAAACAACCACCCTTATTAAATAATGTGCGTCTTTTAAGACACGAAGAAAATTACCGGCCATAATTTGTATCTAAATAGTGTCGTGCAGATCTGCTCAATTAGCAATCACGGACTACAATACATCCAAAAAATCCAATAATCATTCTGGTAAATCGTCATGTTCATACCCTGTCCTGTCCTATCCAGCTTTTTCTCGGGGCAAAGGAGTAAAATACAAACTCTTTACGCGGTCGTAAATTAGCACGTCTAGAAGAAGAACATCATTATTATTCAGATGACGTTTATTTGCTCAAAAAAAGAAAAAAAAAACGCTGAATAAATCTCTTCAGAACTTTGCTATTAGCTAATTTTGGTTAAGTGCTCTATTGATGTAATGTCATGGTACTTTGAATTACCTATCATCTGTGTTTGTTCATCAGAACGGATATCCATTACGTGCGTAATGCCTAATACGCGATTAAACTACTACTTCATGACAGATAAACGACAGGAATAAATAATCCGGAGATGCTGTTCTCTTTAAATCACTAGTTTACATAGATCGTGTTTCCGGCTCAAGTGAACAAATTCGAAGCGAAACTGTTATTTTGGTTACTTCTCGCTAATATCTCCGCGAAATTCACTCGTAAGAAAATTAAAAATTCAAAAGAAAAAAATAAGCAGGTTGATGACATCTTCTTCAAAGGTAGCCACGTGAAAGTGAGGTTTCTAAACGCTGTCAGTCCACGTACATTAATACTTAGTCATAAACAACATTTTTTATGTTATCGATTATAATTGGCTCTAGAAAGCTCTACCTACAAAAATAACTTAATGCACATAAAATAATTTTTGCTGATATTGCAAACCCATTGATCTTTGAAGCTTTTTCTTCGGCCACCCCGATTAAATTTTTCATCTCAATCATCGATAGTAAATCAGTTACAAAAATCCCTACAAGAGCAAGAGAAAATTCTGTCGATAGAGGCCAATGTATTTTGACTACAGTAAAACAAAGACGAATAACCAAAACCTATTCCCATCATCGAAATTTGAGCAGACCACCCTTAGTCGTGTCTTTGTTTTCCAGATCTTTCCAGTACCGAACAATGAATGTAAGATTATAACTTTAGGACTAGTCGCTTAAGGTTCACAAGAGTCTTTGATTCGTTTGCATTGTAGACGAGGCAGGGGCGGATCCAATAATTTTTGATTGGAGGGGTCCAAACTTTGGTTCAGAAAGGACTGTTGGACTCTTTTGAGGCAAATTACTTCTGCCCCACACCTCCTCCCACCAGTCGCGGTTGCACGTTATAATTCCTTGGCAGCTTACCGTTTACTTGGATTCATTAAAAAGATCAGCTAGTTAAAAAGTGATATACGATCCTGTCGATGTAAGAATTTCAATTTCAAAGTTGTAAGCGTCAGGTCTGTTAGGGGGGGGGGGGTCCGGAGCCCCCGGACCCTCCCTCTGGATCCGCCACTGCGAGGGGAGCATTGGAATTTTCGGTTTGGCCATATTTTTTAAATCAGTTTTTCGGTTTTTGTGCCCATATATGAAAAAAACTTCGGTTTTGGTATTCATTGCAATTTGCAGATTTTCCTTTTTTTTGGCATTTGGTTTTCGGTTCTCTTCCAAAATATATTTACGGGTTTTCGGGTTTGATATGTGCGATGTGGTTTTCGGTCTCACCTATTTGGGTTCCGGTTTCTCTTCGATCTGAGCGACAATCCCGTTCCTCCACTGATCTAGAATAGCCGCGAAACCTCTGTATGCTCCACTTGTCACCATTTTATCAGATCAATTAGGATTTTGATAAGTGGGATATGAAAACTTATCGGTTTTGACAGTTTTGCTTGTGGTTTTTGCTGGTGGTAATCGAATTTTTTTTGTGGTTTTGCGGATTTAGATGATTTTCCCTAGGTTTTTTTTGGTTTCTAATTGACCCCAAATGTTCCCCCTCCTAGATGACTAAGAAAAAAAAACAAAATCATTCCAAAAAAAAGTACAATTCTACTTTGCAAAACGACAAGTGAAGACCTGCTCCTCCATTTGAAGGAAGCCGACAAAAACGACTTTACTAGCTGTCCAGCTAATCTTGTGTGCATCAATTCCCTTACCTGTCAGTAGCTTTGAAAATTATCTCTACATCACCATAAGAGCAAACCGTGCAACAGAGACACTGATGGAATAACAATAAAGCACATCCTAAAATACTTTAACCTACATTGTATCAACGTATACACATCACTTTTAATAGCGCCATCACCCTTCTGAGCACGTCATGTATCATGTTAGATTGACATGCTTAACAAAAGGTAGTCATTAGCATATAATGTTTGCGTGGCAGTGATGTGCTGTCGGAGTATTTTAATCAGTTAAAGCAGCTGTATCCAGTTATAATTTACTAATGCCTAGGCCATCACGTAGGGTAAAGCTTACTTTTAAAGCTATTACTTAATGAATACCGTTTTTACTTTTGTTTTGTTTTGTTTTCAAGTCTTTCCTCTACAAGAGCTTGGTTAGCTTCAATTCAATCCACGGTAATATATCGCATACGTCGTTCATGTAATGGCTATATTTGCACTGACAACCCCGTAATCTGTATGAAACAATAATTTGTCAATGTTACACAACTCCTTTCAGATTTATTATTAGCAATTGCTCCTATATCAGTCTAGTTTTTGAAAACCGGCCGGGCGTCCAAACAACTTCCGCTTCTCTCACTATACAGTTGCCAAGTTAATGATCTGAGTTTACTGCAACGCCAGAATTCTACGTCTATCCATATACCCATATCTATGTATGCACAGGTGTCCTAAGGACACTAACGGCTATTTTTTAAGTGGGTCAAATATAGGTCTTGAACGTTTTAAAGAAACGCATACGGACTCGTATAACTTATGTCATTATCTGCAGCATTCACTCTGTTGGACTTACTTCCACATTTCCAGCTGAGCCTCTCCCCAAGAAATACGAAACGTTTAATTTAACGTCCCCTGCCTAACCAAATAACTAATTAATTAATAAATGCGGGAGACGGGACCTACGGTTTATTCGTCCTTATCCGAGAAGACTAGAATGTCTATCCATTCCTTGATATTATAAAAAGGTAGCACATTCTCCTCAGTTATTAAAAGACCTTGGGTGTTGGTCCGGCCGGGACTCGAACCCTCGACCTCCCGCACAAGAGACCGGCGCTCTAACCTAACCATTCATGCAGACCCATCCCGCTCTACCATGACTTTTTCTACGATTACGCAATCAATACAACTCATTAAGACTGAGAATGAGTGCCGTAGAGCCAGAATCATTATGAATACCTAACAATAACTAATCAGAAAAATCAGAAAAACTCTCTGGACTTAAATATAATTATTGAACTTGTCAACGACTAAAAGCTATACAACAACCATTCGATAACAAACGCTTTAATGATCGTAAATCACAGAGGTTGATCCACTCGTTAGTTTACACGATAAATTATTTACATCGAATTGTCGGCACTTTTAGTTTCTGAATTTCTCCTTCTGAAAAGAAATTATCATTAATTGTAGATAGATCTTCGCACAGTAATGATAAGATACAGATACACCAGCTCCTCGTCAGACTTCGCCTTCTCAACGCACACATGCAGTTCTGAGGAGCTGTACTTGTAGATTGCAGAAACAAACCGGTATGTAACTTTTTGAAAAATTCTTAACATTTGTTAATAGAAAGAAGCCTGCAAATTACGTCAGCAGTAGCCAAGACTTGATATACATGATTTTCATAGCTATATCGCTATTACGTAATAGCAGAATTACAAGGAAATGTATGGAAGATGTAGTTGAATTTTGAGAAGCAAAAAATTTGCACTATGTTGAATCAGAAAAAGAAGAGTGTGAACGATTCTAAACAAGGAAAAGAAAAGGATAAAGTTTACGTTGTTTCAGTCGCATTTTTCATTGTCCCTGTGCTTTAAGGTTCGATCCAGGTACCTTAGTTGTGGCGGGGAATTGTGAACCAGTAAGAAAAAACAAAAATAATAACCAGACAGAATCAACACCACCCAGATTAGGGCTTTATAGATTATGCTAGCATAATTTTTGGCATAATTTGAGCAAACTGGCATAGTTTCTGCTAAGTAGCAATGCTAGCATAATTCGCATATTTTGATAATTATCGAATAATTTTTGATGCTACAATTTGATCACAGTTCATCATCTACTCCCAAGCACTTGGTAACGTTATTCAACGTTTTAAGTTTTAGTTCAAGTTGTAGCATTTGTTGTTCACTGTGAATCACTGAGCAGCGTCTGAAACGCTCTGAGCCCGGGTTAACATGAACCACATGTTCACTTGAATTTCATTGAGGATTTGTTACGTTTCTTTCTTGTAGACTAACGGCTTCTAATTAAAAATGTATTTTTTGGACTTATTTGCAATTTTTTCAAAGAGCATAATTTATAAAAAGGGGCATAATTTGGAAAAAAGAGCATATTTTTAACATAATTTCGCGAAAAAAAGGAATGCTACTGGCATAATATGCTACTTTTACTTGCATAATCTTTAAAGGCCTAACCCAGATTACAATAGATCGATCCAAAAAGTTCACTAGATCACTGAAGACAGTAACTATTTTAATTCCTTGTACTTTTTTTAATTTCCAAGTTTCTAAATACCGGAAACTTATAATTACCTGTGTCAAATATTGTTAAGTTACCTAATATTAGTTAGGAGTAAATAATTACACCTAGGGCCTGCGCTACTCGTACTTGGAGTGTCGTATCTGGCTATCATTCCGCGCTAGTCAGTATATAGCTAGGGTGGTTATAAAGTCAGTCAGCCGCAGTCTCGACTTTAACCCTGCGAAAGCGCTGGTAATGGTTACATAAGCGGTAATAATAACACTAAACTAACGATGACTGTACGATGACATTTCCTTCAAAATTATTTTATCCCTGTCATTTTCCAGTTCTTACGTCATGAGTAGGACATCGTCCATTATAAGTATCGCAGCCCTCCAAATGGCATTGTGTATTGTTAACGTTCTCACAAAGCAACAGAAAGTAGTTTGCCAAAAATTCGAGTTTACGTTGGGAAAAGATGTCGTCAACGATCACGCCCACGACGGCCATGCAATTGAGAGATACATAGTTAAGACAGCTGCACAATGTCACCTGATGTGCAGTGACAACTGTTTGTGTGTCTCCATCAACTACCTCCACAGTGTCCAAGAAAACAACTGCGAGTTGAATGACGCTGTGAAAGGGTGGGCTGAAATTCAAATCAGGAGCTCGGTACTATGATCTGGTTAGAGTGCATACAGTAGAGGTGAGAAGTTAAGTGAACCTTTTGTTTTACGTTACTACAATTAGAAAGACAAAAGAAGTGAGAGAAAAATTTGAAGAAAGTAACAGCCCTTCTATATTTAGGAAGTTGCAAGTAAAAAGGGGTCCATAAATATCAATTACATTGAATAAATTCCCCGGGCGCGCAAATTTGAGAATGGGGAAACCACTGATCATGACTCGTAACTTTGTTTAAATTTGGAAAAATAAAAAAGAAACAAACAAAAAACAGGGAGGCCGACCTAATGAGAAAGGAAAAGATGTATGCGTAAACAGATGCTGCCAGCCCAATCCTTGCATCTATGGAGCAGAGTGCCTTGAGAATTGCAATGCTGATGATGCCAGGTTTACGTGTAACTACTCCGCCCAATATACTGGACAGCGGTGTGAACACAGATGCTACAAAAGCTATAAGAATGCTAAAGATAACGGCGTACAGCAATCTGGCAGGTACCTGATTTGTAATGGAGAGATCGAGCCATTTCACGAGTACTGCGACTTCAGCTCATTGCCCGGCCTCATATAGACTCTTATACAATCTTTTGGTTACCATCGAAAGCGGTTTCGTAACCAGCCGTTTACGAATTCAGTGCTTACCCGTACGTGACAATCAGTCGGGTGATGCTATATCGAAGGCGCTCGTCGAGGGTCGAACACACAAATTTATAGTACAGCGGTTAAATATAAAATATGTTATGTAAGCTGTACCACTTATTCCCAACGAAAAGTTCAAACCCGAAATGTGTAAGATCGCACTGAACAAAGTATAAAGATATACAAAAACTAATACAAATGTTTTCAGTGTGTTTGAGCTAATTTACAAGGTTGTCAATGCGCTAATAAACCTAACAGTAACGTTTGAATTTTAGACGGTAGCTTCATCTCTTAAAAAGTAAAGTTTGAGAAAGATTCTCCTTGGAGCGTTAAGTCAATTTTTTTAGTAATGTAATACGAAAAACTTGTCAACACTGAAACATCAAATGATTCTTAAAATAACGAACAAGATTTTCAGGAGTTGTACACAGCCTAGCCTAGTCTTAAGTCAGTCCCACACTAGGAAGAATCTTCTCCAATATCAATTTACGTCACTAATCTGCAACGATTATATCCTCGAACTCGTCTCCTGTCCCATCGAAATAACCCAAAAAGTACTGGTCTTTAACAGAACAATTTTCAAGGTTTTCCTCAAGGAACTCAATCTCCGATTTGTTTAAAGACGATTGAATAGTCGCCGCCATGATTACGCATTTTAGTGTGTTTTCAGTTTTAAATGTCATCCTTTCGCGGGCTTTCGCAAATATTCGCGGGTTTCATAATTTCCCCGCTGACCAAACTTACCGTTTACTCTTACCCTCGACGAGCGCCTTCGATATAGCATCACCCCAATCAGTCAGAGATAGACTGGGACCGGTACCGTTTATCCTTGGCCCGTATGAGGCATCTTGCTACGCAGTCGACCAATCTTAGGGTGACGTGTAAATACAACACATATGGTCCTCAGTGCAAGGACTATGCTCAAGCAGAACTCGAACACCACAATTTCTTTGCAACATTCAACAGCAAATGTAGAGTTTACGAACGCATCTACATCCGAGGGATTGAATGTAGGAACTGCACCGCTCTGACCAGTCACCCAAGTGACCCCGCCTGGCACATTGATAACTACACAAGTTCAGCCTATGGATGCGATTTTGATGGAAAACCAGGAATGGGAGAGAGTGAGTATAACTTTGGATGGTATACTCTTGGAAAAGTAAACACAGATCACCGATGCACATCATCTAAATCGGCGACAACTCAACTTCTGGTTTGGTATTTTTTTTTTCATCCACCTTTTACTCAAAGTCTTCCCACTCACATTAATTTTTGGTGCTTTCCTCGATACATTTCTCATAAATTTAGCGCTTGGAGCTGGTATTGAGCCCTACCAGTTATTTTTTCTTTTATCTTTCTTTTCATACCTTGTTGCTTGAAAATACATATTGATATTTTATGAATATTTCTTTTTGGTCACTGACAGCATGAGTAAACGGTTAAAACAATAAAAAAGGCCACTTTGGTTGGATTCAGGTGCTCCAATAAATTCTGATTAAGTTTCTGGATTTTATGTGCCACTCTACCACATTAACAGAGCGTAATGTAAATCATTTCAAAATAATAATAATTCAGTTTCTTGCAAGGCTTCTTTATGGCCGGTGAGTAATATAACTTAAGGTATGGTATATGCCACTTAACCTGGGTAACACGGTGAACAGCTCAAGCAAATTAGTGTATGCGAGTGCGTAATTTGTATTCTAAAATAAGAGTGCTTCATGTAAATATGTGAATATATGCGTATGCAGGTCACATATTATGTGATGTTTGCTAAAAGGTTATCTTATTATACAAGAATACCAGAGTTGGATAAAACTAGCGAGATATCATATTAACATAACATTGTGGGATTATTGGACCATGGATTTGACCGTTAAAAACGTTAACTCAATCATGACAAAATGACTTTAAAGCAGCAGAATGCAAGATTTTAATGGTCAGTTGTATCAAATTAAAAGCTTTGCCGTTCAGGAAGACGAAAACGTGTGGCCGTTTCCTAGTCAAATACCGCGATGAATATATGCGCACATGATCAAAATAAACATAATTTACCCTAAAATATTGTTTACTACTAAATGTTATAGTAGCTAGTTGGAAACGAAGTCAAATGGGGTAATTTTCGAGCTCTGATTTCTTGAACTTTTTTTTTCTTATCCTTCTTATTGCCTTCTCTAAAGTTCTAAAATGGTTCCAATGAGTGACTCAAAATAAGATAAATCTGTTTGGTAGACCTAAATGGAGAAATTGTGAAAGTAACGCAACGGCAAAACCAATCAGAAGAAAGGAAAATATCTCAGAAAGCCAATGAAACTCGAATTAAGAACAATTGAGCAAACTATCTAAAGATCTCTTAAGCGCGGGAAAGTACGTGTTTCCAAAGCGGGATTGGGTTCAGTTTTGTTTATGATTGGTAGAGCGATCGAGTGGCGCAAGTTTTCTGGACCAATCATGGAGCAAGGTAAAGCAAAATTAATGCAATCCCGGAATTGAAAACTGCTCTACTAAATAAAAGTCAAGTACTCGTGTAACTGTCATTGACAGCAACCTGTCACGGGGAAGACACTATGAAGCCCTTATGACCTTCTTAGCTCAAGAAGGAATCAAACGAATTATTAAATACATTGAAATCTTCTCGCTGAATTTTTTCTTTCAAAAATATAAAAAAATATAATTTCTCTTGTGAGCTCATTTGGAGTATGTAAGTTATCTAGAAAGGTAAGTTGAATGATAAAATGTTTTTAAGAATAACCAGCCAGTGGCAAAATGGTTTGATTCTACCAGTTCGTTCTGTAATTTGAAGATTGAAAATTTCATTTAAATACATTTGAAAGCGAGAATTCCGCGAATTTCTTCGAAACTTCAATTTGAGTTTAAATACACGCAATTACAAAATTGACTTAATTTATTGCCATTAGCAGTGCTACATTAGCTGAGTATCACTCTGAGAATTCAATCCTTCTCCTCAGGCCATGAAACAATTTGGAATTTTGTAGATACACTTGACGATAAAAACCAATTAACAGTAACGAATGTGGACTATCAGCAAACCCTGTGTTTACAATTTCAATTCAATATTGTTTGAATGATATTAACAGATATCGCTTCTTATATTTTCGCAAAGAAGAAACCAGCATCTCACTTATCTTAGCTAAAATACCCACTTTACATCAGACCATGAACTAATCAGGAATACATTGCATTTGTCTGTTTTTAATATTTTCAAATAGTTCTCCAATGTCTGCCCGTAAGTCTCACGCCTCAAAGAGATGGCTAGTTTTAATAATAACAACAAATTGGATGTTTCTTACCTTTGGTAGAGAGGTAAGTATTCACGGTAAAAAAGAACGTCAACACCTTAATTCTATATCGGATAGAACAGATCCAGTCTTAGGTTATGTGGGGGATAAACGGGAATTGGGTGGAGGGGGGCATTTGTAAAGTTTCTTCTTCATTAATTGTAAACTGCCGCTGGCAGTCTGGAAAAGTTTCCCGCACAGTTTTATAAAGTGCATTAGAACACTGCATGGAAATACGCTTTTGAAATTGATATTATTATTATTATCATCATTATTATTATTATTATTATTATTATAAACGGCAATGTAATGTGAGGCTATACTATATCAGATATTCAGAATCATAGTACTATTTCAGATGTTCACCATCATAGTACTGTTTTAGTAATGGCTGTATACACATAGCCATTGTAGAAAATAGATCGTTAATCGTCGACTATTCATCATCACCGTTGCCCTGTTTTTTTTCTTCATAGCTATTTCAACTTAATGTCAAATTTCACATTTGACATTCGTATCCGTGGTGAGGGGTATAAGTCTTAACCCTAGTTATGCAATTATTCATAGATGAGTACTTGTGGATTGCCTACAACAGGTCTTGAACCGACTCGAAATGTTCTCCATTTAGTGACTTTACTCATTATGTGGTCCATGTACTTTACTATTATCAGAATTGTTTCACGCATGACAATTTTATTATCTCCGAAAGGTACTTTAGAGGAGGTTATAGTTCAATTGAATCTGCTTACTTTTGATAAAAGATTATCTGGCAAAGTTGCCAGCCATTTCCCATTCGTTCATTGTTGGATTATTCTGAGTAAAAGGCATTAGGAATTTAACAGATGTCTCTCTAAATCCCCAGAATAGAGTACTCGTCAAAAGAGACACAACCCTTGAGAATGTAAAAGCGATGTACAATAGATTTGTCAGTGATTCAACAGGAAAGGTAAGTTGAGGTAAGGGAAGTTGCCCGATTAAGATGGTCAATATTATGGAGCTCGTGCTGAATACTGGACAATGTTCTTCAAAGTCTCACATGCCGTTTTATTGGATCACCCAGGCAAAATATGCTGACGCTGGAAATAACGCTTGCTCGATGGACATGCCCCCGTCTGTAACGAAAACACCAGGGATAGTTCATGTGGCTGCATCAAAGCACGACTTCCAGGGTTCTCTTGGATGCGGAGTGTGTCTTAAGATTGTTGGAAGTGGAAAGCCTGCTGCAGCAGATCTGGACGGCTCACCACCAGTCGAAGGAAGCTTAAAAGGAATAATCGTCGACCAAGACGATTCACTGAACCAGGGTGCTGACGGCCTTTCACTGCAATTCTGATTACATCTCTCATTATATCAATCATTGCATTTTTTTAGCAATTTTCAATAATTTCAAGACAAATAATTTGAATGATTCAAGTTGTTACTCATGTGAGATCGGGGTTCTTAGAGGGGTTTGAATCACTTCAGAATCTATCCTTGTTTCACTTTAGGAGACCTGGCTCTACTTCCTCCTCAGACTGGAAGTGGTCTGTGGGAGATCAGCTTCAAAGCTGCTGACTGCCCATCAGCCCAGGGACCAACTGGATACATCCAGTTTCGTTTTACTGGCAGTAATGACATGTATTTCAAACTACAAGCCATGAATGCTAAGTAAGTAACGGCACAAAAATGTTTCTCCATTAGCTACCCGTGACCTACCCACGCACAATCAACACATAAAGAACTTTTTGGTTTTATTTTGTTTGTTTGTTTGCCAAACGTTCTTCATGAATCTCCTACTCTGCAGAGTTCCTGTGGCTGGCATTGAAGCCTTTGAACGGGTAAAAGGCAAGTGGTTTTGCCTCACAAGAACGACGAATAACTTCTTTACCAACGAAGGAATGGGTGCTGTATCATTTCCACTGAAGGTGCGCTTGACTAGTATCATGAATGAACAGCTAGAGGCGACAATCAACGCTCTTAGAAACGACAAGGTTATCAGTTCTGATGTTCAGTTCTCGGACACTGAAGTGAGAGGTGAGAGACACACTAAATCACTTGTAGAGTTGTTCTCACTGATAACTAAATCAGAAGTGAACCCTTCCATACTTAGCCAAACAAAATAATGGGCTGAGTAGGTAGTCAAAGAAGCTACTTTTCTGTCCATATTTCTAAATAGAAATATTCTGTCTTTCCCAACGTAGGGAGGAGGAGATGTGATTCTCGTTTAATTTTTGTTGTGTAAAGAACTTCGATCTTCACCTAAATCTTGATCTCCTGACATTTCCACAGGGGGATCACCTGAAGGAATTAAATGTTATGGTCAAGGTGACAGACCCTCTTCTCCAGAAGGTAGGCGAGCACGAGGTTTCCGTCAATTTTGGTGCATCTTTTTTACGAGAGTCACTTTATTATGCCTCCTTTCTAAAACTTATCAAGCTCCCATATGGGTGGACCAGCGTAATAAAACGAACTAATCATATGATACAAATTTCATAGGTATTGGAATGTAGATCTCACTTGTAAAAGCCTTTTAGTAAACCCTTCATTAATTTTTTTTTAATTGAAGCTAGGCTAAAAGAAAGTAATTTCCGTGGCTTGATAATGAAGGAAACTCAGTAATGTTATATATATGCGTCCTAAGCTAAGCATCGATCGGCCTTTGACCACACAAGATTCTCGATCTGATAGTTTACGAATGCCTAAACATCCATCTATGAAACAATACCCGCACTATCAATCGTGAAAAATGTATGGTTTGTTGTATTTTGCACTACATTAAAACTTTATTCCTCTCTATTAGTATAGGTAATCACATGATTTCGAGTGTAATTTGGAATAAATAAGCACGACTAAAGTTTTTCAAAGACTAACAAAATTGCATGAGCCCGTAGAGCGAGTGTAAATTGTGGTCTTCTAAAAAAATTTACAAGTGCTTATTATTCCAAATTACACGAGAAAAATCATGTGATTATGTATTAATAATATACATTAAAAAATACGACGTAGCTTATTATAATTACGCAGAAGAAAAGCACGCGCTTCACGTGCAAAAATTATTTATTCAAACCCAGCAAGTGACATTCGGTCAAAACAACCGCGTATGATCAAAAAAATATGATAAAATGAAATTTTCACATCTTTAAGGCGCAAAAAAGTTCAAAGTCTGGCCAAACAGTTCAAGAAATTGTTCAGTGAGTTTAGTAGTTCTGTGAGTTTGTTTGATTATTGACCAATCAGAATGTCTGGTTTGTTACTTTTTTGCACTTAATTAACCCTCTTCTGTACTGAATTAACTCTCTGCTGCATAGCATTGCCTGAAAACTGCATTTTTCTTAACCAATCAGAACTGAGTAATTTTTCATGTATATCATTAAAATATAAAAGCTAGACTAAAAAATAATTAAGTGTTTTGATGCTTAATAGGCGATGAAGGATTCTGTGTGTCCAAAGAGGATGGAATATATGCAGATCCAAAAGACGAGACCGCTTTTTACGTCTGCCAGGGTGAAAAGGCAACAAAGAAATTTTGTCCAACTGGACTAAAATTCAATCCAGTAATATCTTCCTGTGATGTGCCAGAAGATGTAAAATTTGTTGGCGCTGAGGCCGAGTCTGCAGGGCCATTTGACTCAAAAGAAGGCAATAGATGGATTTCTTTACAAGAAGATGGTAACTTGAGGGTTTTTTCGGTAGGTGAAAGCGAAAAGCCAACTAAACCAGATGACAAGGCGATTTCAAAGGTACCGCAACCTCACAAGTTGTTTTCAATCAACATATTCAACGGTGTCCAGTTCCCTGGAACAAACCGAAATAAATCTGCGAGTAGCGGAAGATTTCAAGGACATTTTCAAGATAATGTGGTAAATATCACTTCAGAGGAATCAACTCTACCCAATGGGAAGGCCAAAAATCCCGAACTCGTGCCTGAAACGAAGATTAAATCAAAGAACAACGAGGGCTTGCAAAATGCCTCCAACCCAACGATTGAGGACAATAATTCAGTCACTGTGTCGCCTTCACAAAAGTTACAGCCAGCAAGTAATGGCAACTTGAGTCAGAAAATGGATCAAAAGGAGTGGGTGAGTTATGAAGGAAAAACAAAGAATTCACGTGATTCAGCGGGTATTACTCGCTTGAAAAATTTTTCTGAAAATCATTTGTCATCGAATGATCTAAGTCATTTCAGTCCAACCCCTCACAAGTTATTTGCTATAAACATCTATGGCTCACATCCCCAACTTCTGAGTGTGCAGCATGAAATGAAGACTGCCACTGAGAACACACTGGATAGAGAACATACGACAGAACCAGTAGATCAGTATAGAAACACGAATTCCTTTACTGACCACAGTCAAAAAGTTCAAGTTGACTCATCAGAGTTTCACATTAGTGAAGGTGAGGTGTTAAAAAATCCTGGCCAGCTTACAACTGATATCAACGAAAAGAAAACAGAAAATGCCAATTTTGGGGGCGAGACCAATACGTTTAGCACAAATGATTCCATAAGTTCGATGCCACTTCACTTTAAACTTAAAGTTAACATGGACAACAGTGGAAAACAGCCTGTGATTAACTGCACTTTGTCTGAATGCCTTGAGAATGACTTCGCAATACAGGAAGATAAGACGAATACCTCGAAGCAGCCAGTAAATGGGTCAAAACCAGAACCTATTGTACCGCAGCAGAAACCTGGCGGCGAGAACAATTATAAACTTGACGATTTTCGGGTAATGTTTAAAACTGGTCAGCCAGAGTCAATGACTCAGAAACAAGAGGTGAAGGAATCGCCCGCCCTTCCAAGGAATTTAACAAAAATCATATTACCGCCTCATCTGCAGAATGTAACGAACCTCACCCAGCAGAAAGATTCTTACCAAACTCCTATTCTGCAGTTAAAAGTTTCTGCCAAACAGCAAAATGGAGGCGTGCTTTCTTTACACCATAACGATACGATATCATTAGAAACAGGTAAAAACAGAGAGCGAGGTGAAGTAAAAACAGACGACAAAACAAAGACCATGAAGAGTGGCGAAATCGACAAACCTGACGGAATAACAGGTGTAGATCAACAAGCATCTACTACGTACGAGAAAAACTTCTCAAATTCAAAAGGTTCTTTGGGTGGAAAGTACGAAACTGCAGTGACTACGGACCCAAATCAAGAACCTGACAGCGAAAAGGTCTCTGATAAATTCAAAGAGCAAAAAGAGAGCTCTCCGAACAACAATTTTCAAACCAATTTAAAATCGGACAGTGTAACGAAGCAGCTGGAAAATGCCAATATTAAAAATCCCTTTCTTGAGCAGCAACCGCTAGGTAATCACGATTTTGTTCAAATTCAGAGCCATCCACAACTAAAGATAATTTTGAAAAATCCTGGGAGAATTTTGAATCCTCTTAACAGACGATCAGATGCCAAAGGTCATCACATTGTTAAGATTTTAAAAAGCTTGATCGATAGGCCGCTTGAGTTAGGTTCTAAGCGCAAAGAGGTCGTTTCTATGTTATCTAGTATCGCCAACAAAACAGTTACAGGAACGGCACGAGAGAATATACCTGAAGATGATTCCAGGGCAGTAGAAGATAGTGGAAATATCGCCCAGAGTATCTTAGAAGCAAACAAGGAATACCTTGACGCTATTGCTATGCAGGGAATGGTGTTCAGTGACGGGGATCCTGAAACCGAGAATATGACAAGCATGGATGGCTCTATTAATCACAGTCATGGTTATCGACAGCAAGAATATGAAGCTTCTCGGTGGAAAAGTCCGCATACAGAAGGACAAGATTCTTCAACAGTGACCCATGAACATAGCCTCGACGTCACTACTCACCAAGATGATTCGGTCCACGGTGAGTATTTGATAACTCGACTTCAAGAGGACGGAGGCAGTGGTAAGTAATCCTTAATTTTATTTGTGCGTTATCTTAATGGTTCGTCCTAATAATGAAATAATGGTTAAAGCCGAGAAGTGTACCAAAAAACCGAGAAGTGTACCAAAAAACCGAGAAGTGTACCAAAAATAGACAGCATGAGAAATATGAATCCAATTGCGCTGTGAAAGTTTTGAGAATCGAAAGAGACGTGGTTTACCTTATTTAAATAATGCTCAGAAATCAGACAGCGATACTTCTACAGCGTCATCATTACGGAGACCTGCATGGATAAGATAACACTAAGCGCACTTTACAATTTACAATTTTACAATTTATCACTTATAGAGCGCTGTTTACAATGACAGATGAACAGCGCTTTACAATCAATCCTAACCCGCCCATCCCACCCCAGGGGAGGACATCCATCACACAGTAATCTCGTGCGTGGGAAATTAACGTCTCCTACCTCTAACCCTGTAGGACACGGGACCTCCATTTATTCGTCCCTATCAGAGAAGACTAGAATATCTAGCCATTTCTTGATGTTATAGAAAGGTAGCATATTCTTCTCAATTATTTTAAGACCTTGAGTGTTGGTCCGGCCGGGGACTGAACCCTCGACCTCCCGCACAACAGTCCAGCGCTCTATCCATTGAGCTAACCGGGAGGCGGTTTAAAATAAAAAGAGATACAAGACTAATTAACCGAAAGCGTTTCTTGGTATTAGCAGAGTTAAATCCTCTGTTAACTCTTAATATTACTATTATTACTCACATTATCCTATGAACTCTATTTCCCCTGTATTAACTCTTGTTTTTAGGTGAAAGCGTGAGCGGGATGGGAAGTAGTAAAGATATTGGATCGGGTAAACCTGGACGCGTTAGTGGATCCAAAGTTCTGCATAACAGTCCTGACAGGATGTCTGCCACAGATGGACCGAACGGAGCATCAGAAATGAACGCTTACAGAGGAGGGATGCGTAAACCAAAAGTTGATTCGAGTGAGGACATTTTTTTTCCATACAAAGGAATTCACTCTTTCTGTATCTCTTGAATTAAAAGGGAAATAATTCACAAAATATGTGAGTGAGTGAGCTACGATAAACTTGGTAAAGAACGACGTAGAGTGTGAAAGGAAAAAAGAGAAAATCTGAGTACCTATGCAGATATAAGGTTCATTAAGTTCTGATTTCGTGGTCGAATGCTCTCCTGAGAAACGAAGGAAATCTTAGTGAAATAAAACATAGTTGCGTTAGCCTCAGAAGCGGTCCACTTTCTGCATGCTGTTAGGATGAGGGAAGTTAAGAACGCCCCAATCTCCATAATTGTTGAGATATTACTTTACATTAACTAACATTTAACTTTCTTCTCTCAGGATTGAAATCCTTTTGCATCGGAAAGTCAAGCGGAATTTACACAAATCCTTTCGAACAAAAGAGCTTTATTGTCTGCTCTAATGGAGTGTCAGAGGAGAGAGAGTGTCCTGGGCCTTTGTTGTTTAATCCAAAAGAAAAGATGTGTGATATACCAGATCAGAGTAAAACCCGTGGGAACAAAGAAAAGGAAAGAAACTACTAGCTAAGAAGTGATTGCGATGTGTTCGTCGATAAATCCTTTTTCAGTACTAGTGGCCACTATTTATCTCATGGAAAATTTGCCTTAAATAGAACACTTTAAAAATTTTAGTTTAGTGTACACTGTAACTCGCATTGACGAACAATATCTTCAGACGTTTACATGAATGATGTAATGTGTGCTGGCATGGCTTCCACCAACCAGACAAGTCTGCATTTATTTCCAAATCTAAGAAGATATTTTCCAGCCGAACCTTGGAAAAAAACTTATTCCAGTAAAGCAGAGTTCCTCTCTATGCTCTGATATTTATTTCCTAATTAGCCTGTATAGATATTCTAACCATTATTCTTGGATGGGCCTATTTTAATCGACAGACATCTACAAAGCAACAGAAGAGAATAAAAAGAATTGTAAGACTTAACGAGGATCTCAAAATCTTTCTCGCCGACGATGAAGGCTTACTCTTTGGATAGTATTTCTCGTTTACTTTATGCTCTTTGTTTAGTTGGTGACTAGAAATTACATTTTTGAGGATATGGTTCAAGATGGCGCTAAGAATGAGAGAGATTGTATCTGGTAATGCACCAAGTGCATCTGGTAATAAACTCATGATTTGTTGCCAAGGAAAGTTTCCAACCATTTTATGTACGAACCAGTACCATAAACTGATACGAACATATATACTTCAATCTAATCAGATCTCATTCGGTTAACTCGAGCCAATGATTATTCATAAAACGGTTTTATGTTCCATCGGACTTTAAACAGCTGTTATTAATGATTCAATTATTAATTGTTACCGATGTCGTCTAGAAAAATCAGGAAAGCATCAATTAGATATTGTACAGCCAGCTATTTGACTGATTGACTAATTTAATGACTGACCGATCGACTGCCTAACTGATTGACTTGGCTATGATTGACTGACTGTTGATGACTGAGGAAACTGTGTTTGAATGAAGCAGTTTTCTCGTAGTTTGATAGTTGACAGGAACAGCCCTTTACTAACACCTCCCCACCCTCACATACAGTTTACTTTCCCAGTTCACCCACTGATCTTACATCAGTGGAGGAGAGATAACCCATCCATCTGGGATTCTTCATTCTTGGGTGTGTTCATCAGTCTATGCAGTTACCTATTTACCCTTTGGTGTCTATGGACATTTGGCGTACAATTAAAGAAACCATTTTTTAAAGTTTTGCACTTGAACTGAGTTAAAATTGAAAAACATTGCGAGGTGCCAGTGCAAGAAATTTCTTCTTCTAAACTTGGAGACTAGCTATGGACTCACACCAGGTTTTAAATGAGCATGAAATCAAAAGGAACTCAACTACAGCTATGGTGAATAGAGATTTCACAGAATCCTTGGAGATTTTCAGAGTAAAAGAGTGTGTATAGTGGATCTCTTTCCACCGATGAGGGACTGTTCCATCAGCTATCAAACTAAGTGGGATAAAATATTAATCAGAAGTTTCAACAGTATCCTATGTGGCTTTTTTCGGTGTCTGTGAAAGGAAATCAGTTATTGAAAGAACATTCCTGTGCATTTTTCAAGAGTAACACCTAGTGATTGCGTGGTCTGATCTCGTGGGTGAGTGTAGTCCCGAAAAGGAATGCTGTCTGTGGTGGTGACAGACGTTTCGACAGTCTGAACGGAAGTCATCATCAGGTTCAAGGCTCTGACTCTGATCACAAGTTATCCCTGGTTTCTAACCATTCGCTGTAGTTATACCTTGGCCTTTTTAAAACAACACAAAATATTAAGTATTCGAAAATACCGCGCACGTCGAAGGCATTCGCCCGTGCTCATGACTGAAACATGGTGTCCACATGATAAACCAATAGGATTATAAGGATGGCAAGAGGGTATGACCATAGAAGGATGTGCGAAAGCCTCTACAAATACCACTGACCTTTGAAATTACCCGTTAAACTGACATGCCAATGAGGTCAAGAATAATGGTTTCGTAATGCTCTTTTGTGTTATTGTTTGTTCTTTGTTCCTTTTCGTTAGTAACAACAATGAAAACGGTAAGTTATGTCTACAGACGTGTAAATGGAAACATATATTACCACATCCGAGTTTAGGGCAATTTAATTCCAGATAATATGAGGACTCAGTAAGATGAATCATGAAAGTGAGAAATCATTGAGATCGTTGTTTTACCACCAGCTTACAATATCAATACTAATTCATTTCAAGCTTCGATTTGTTTGTTAGCGAATGTCATTCACCCAAGAATGTTAAGTTAAAGGTTGAATTCAAACCTTAAATTGCGACAATTTTTTAATCTTAGCTAAAGGTACATAGAAGTGTAAGGAACTAACTGTTTTAGTATATTTTACTTCGGTAATATTTGTTTAAATTTAACACGACTTATTTGACTGGATAGCAGGTGATATGGTTTTGAAGTGCACGCTCAATCACCACTTTAAACTGATAACATGAATCAAGTCTCGCAACGAATTAAGAAGTGAGACAGGTGCAGGAGTAGTTTTCCTTCGGAGTTGGTAAAAGAGTTCCATCATTCACAGCACAGACCTCCAACTTACTCTTATATATTATTGCAGAATTTTGAGTGAGATTTTAAGAGCAATGAATTTGCTAACCAGACGAAAAAGCTTAGTGATACTGGTTCTTTGGCTGGGTGTAGAATTTTCTAAGGTTTGTTTGTTTGTTTTTGTTTTGTTTTGTTTTTTAATGTACTTCATCAGACTCATTAATTTCCAGGAAAAGATGCTTTGCATCTCTTAAAAAGCTTTTTCCATTTCCATGCAGTGGTGTCGAATTCATAATTTAGTCATCCAGTCTGCTCGCTGCAAAAGACTTTTTATGGTGCCGCCTTCTTTCTGCTTGTCATTTATCTCTACAGTAGAGCTGTCTAAGTATGCAATTCTCAATCTATCATCACAAAACAGTTATTCTGACTCAAAAGAGTATTAATTGTAATTGATGTTTGAGTCAGTACCCAAGAAAAGTTATATTAACAAATGTGAATTATGTACATTCTTTTACCCTAAGGCTGTGACGGACTTTCAAAATCTTATGGCAATATGGCGTCACTACAGTGGTCAACTGATGGACGGAAACGTAAGTGGCCTTTTTTCAGCATTGAATAAAAGATGAAAAATGTCTCACAGGTGAATCAAACTCCATTTTTTCTAATTAAAACTTGTGATAACGTTTATTCTTCTTGGACGAAGCTGCTTGAATGTCTATTTGCAAGATTGTTTCGTTTGGGGGATGGTGTAAAGTTTCCCGTGTAGTTTGTCGTAAGTGTCTTTTACGTTGGCAGCCAGTTTGATGCACGTAGGACCCAGCCCCTAAAAAGGGTTAGGATGGGGATAGAACCATTGAACAAGAACGAGATTTCTCGGCAGATAGTTTGATGCACGAGGGATCCAGCCCCAAAACAGGGCTAGAATAGCATAAAACTATTGAACAAAAACGAAATTTTCATACCATACGAACGCCCATAAAGTGCGTTTTGTCTCCACTTTTGAAGTCTACGTCAGTCGATACAACAATTACTGTTTCTATGTATCACAAAACAGAGCTCCTACTATGGTTATTATAGAGGAGGTGGAGCGTGTTCTCTAGACCCCTTAACATCAGACTACAGCCATCAGGGTTGGATCAAGGTCGCAGCAGGTGACGGAGAGTTTCAAAAATCACTTGGCTGTGGAATGTGTGTGGAGATTACAGGTGAAGGAATTCTTGCCGATCTGACTGAAAAAAGAAGAATACCCAAGACACCAATCTTAGGCCCAATATACGCGTTTGTGATAGATCGTTGTGGAAATTGCAAACAAGGTAAAAGTAATTGCATGTTGCTTTTCTGCATTAAGATGACAGAAACAAATACCAGTATAAATCACTCCGAAAACATGTTTAACTATTTCTACTAATTCTAATTCTTTTGAGAGCCATTTTCCTGTGCCTTCTTCCTTGTTCCTGCTCCCTCCCAAACATTTCTTTAAGTTGTTCCTAGGTATTTTTCCAACAATCATGCAACTTCGATAGGGATCAAAAACTGCATCCGCAAAGCTAAGAAACATCGTATAAAAGGCGAAAGAAGGAAAAGAGAAATTTTTTTTGAAATTCACTCATAAAACCGAAATTGCGAATGAATAACTTATTTCATTCCGACAACAGCACTCGATTCAAAAGGCGTAATTTTTTTATCCCTAAGCGCTCCAGTAATGTACGGACATTCGCACTGACTGCGTCAATTTATTTCAGGGTTCGACTTGTATGCCCCTGGTTCGAACCAGTGGAAGACTCAGTTCAGAGCGATTGATTGTCCAAAAATAGCCGGTATCAATGGGAATATCAAGTTCAGATTCATGGAAAGCAACCCATGGGCCATGAAACTTCAACCTCGAAATTCCAGGCAGGTTTTCTTTGTGATATATGCGCCAAATTAGGATTAAAAGACGAAAACCGCTCGTATATATATTTATCACTGGTAGCTTTCGAAGTCTGCGACGGGTCATTCTGGAGAACGTTATGTCGTCATTCGTGATTAGAAACGTTTAATGCGTTTGGCTATCCTTTAAATAGCTGAAGGTTACTGAGATCAAATCTGCAGCGGCTATTGCAGACGTCTCGTAATGTTTTGTACTGATCGTGATGAGTGAAGCAATACTTTTGCTCGTGAATGTTCTTATATCTTACAAAATCATTCCTTAGAAATCTTTCCTTGTGATGTTTATCATTCTAATGAGCGTTTTAGGCCCAAGGAGACACCTGAAATTATCTACTGTATATCCTTATCAGTGAAAACTATTTTCCTCACGGGGCTTTTTTACTTTCTTCCAGGGTAGTGACGGTCGGACTAGAGATTTTCCATGGAGAGAGGTGGATTTGTCTCCCGAGAACAGATGATAATTTCTTCCTTGTGGGATCAGCTAGTAAAATAGGATTTCCCTTGCGAATACGCTTGACAAGTGTTAGCGGAGAGCAAGTGGAGTCGACCATCACAGAGCTAAAGAATGGTGTTGATCTCACCTCTTCTGTGCAGTTCTCAGGGTTCATAAAAGGTTAGTCACGCGTTAGATTCAACTAATAAGAGCTATAACCAGGGATATACTGTTTGTGGGTTAATAAAGTATCGGCAGGATTTAGTCGGAAATGCAATCATTTTGTGACGATAAGAATTCCACAAAACTTACCTTCTTTACTATTCTGTTTACAAAACATGACGCACGTGTCATATATGAACTTCGTAATGAGTCTTGCTCACCAGTCTCTGTCGCTCAATGGTGGAGCATCGGAGTAGGGAAGCGATTCTTCATGGGGACTCAATTTTTTACTTTGTCCTACGCTCGTGACAAGACGAAAAACATCTTTCTTTAAGAATTCCTTTTATCGCCGAAATATGAAGTTGAACGACAGTACCATTTTGTTTCAGAGGAAAAGGGGTAATTATGTCTATTAAGTTATTTACAGCTGTGACATTTTAGTTTAATTTATTAACTGAGTTTAAATGTAAATCGGCAACAGTAAAGAGTTAAAAATATACTATGGCTATTTTATTTTATCCACCCAGTTGATGAAACCAAATACCAAATTAACCTGTTAACCCCCCCCCCCACCCCCACCACCACCACCACCAACGCAGTACCACATTTTCTTTAGAAACTTATCCCTTTCTTAACTATGGAAGAAGTCAGAATGTTTATGACGACCTATTTTCAGTCAGTGTTTGATCTGTTTGTCAGTTCATTTTATATCATCTGATTTCACCTCCCGTTTTAGCAGGCACGTCACGTCAGGTCACACTGAGTAATGCCTCCTTTTCTACTAGGAAGTGACCCACGCACAATCAAATGTTATGGTCAAGGTCCAAACTTAGGGAAAAGTAACGACGAAACAGGTAGGAAACTTCTAACATGATCGAGTAAGCTGACATCTGAGATAAAGACACCAGTGAGTGCTATTAAAATAGTCAAGAGCAGTTACGATCCCTTGGGATCAAGTCTCAACAAGAGCCATCGAGTTAAAAGCAGTTTTATCCTCTCAACGTTTATTTTGCTCTCTTGGGTTTAATAGGTGACGAGGCATTCTGCAAAGACAAACTTGATGGTTATTACCAAGATAACAGGGATTGTGCAACATTCTATCAGTGCACAAGAGGCGTTACCTACCGACGACGCTGTGGTAAGGGCCAGGTATTTAATGATATCTTGAAGTCATGTGACAATCCGGCTAGCTTTCCATGTAGCCAAAGATCACTCATCAGCCCTCCAAATGCTGACAAGTTTATGAGTCCAGCGATACCCCCCCCGAGGATGGAACTGAACAAACACCAACCGACCCCGAATTTCTTACAAAGAGGTATGTAGAGTAGTTGTTCTTGTTCATCATTTGAAATGCACAATGTCTCTATAACTTTTTGAAAATAATTATCGAAAAATTGAATCCGCTGGGGACGATAGCGAGCAATTCGAATAAATAAAAATCGAACTACACGTTTGTAAAAGACAAAAACATTAATGAATAAAAGCCTCGGCCCGTCCACTATTTGACTCCGATGGTGGTTGTACCAAAACTGCATGAAAACTAGAAATGGCCCAGAAGTTTCATTCTCTAATTGGCAAAAGGGAACTAAGACATATCTCTCTCGATGAGCAATAAGCATTTGACTGTTTTGTTTGAAATTGAAAATCTCTGATTGCCCTCAATTTCCAGTGGACCAAAACTTCTGCGTCACTAAATATGATGGCTTCTACGAAGATCCCAACAACTGTACATCATTTTACCAATGTCTTAATGGCAGAGCTACAAAGAGACATTGTCTGAAGGGAATGGTGTTCAATGCCTTACTGAAGTCATGTGATACACCACAGAGCTTTCCATGCCGGACGACAGAAGGCACTGAAGTTGCGCAATCAGAATCCAATGAGCCGGAAGAGAAACCAACCCACCGTCAAGGAATGGACACAGGTGAAAGCCTGGGCTCGAGCAATCCAGTGACAGGTAGGCATATCAAAAATTTACTCAAGAATGAACATTTTATTCAATTTTTTGCTGGATGAAAGTCCACCCAGATCTTTAAACCTTTGAGTACGACCGAAAACTATCTTTTCCCCCAGGTATATTGCCGTGCGACTCGGGTTCTGGACAAGTCAGTTATATCCGTTAACTGGGGAGCCAAGAGCTTCCAATCTGTCCATTCGTGACAGGTTAATGAATATAAGTCCACGAAATCCTATTTATAAAAAGGGCCAAAAATACAAAAATGGAAACTTTCCAAACTCGTTCTTTGCTTTCTTCCCTTTTCAGACAGAAATGGAAACAGACCACTGACATTAGTAAAACCAGTTAAACCAGCCATAAAATCCGACGCAAATACTAACGAAGTCATAGGTAAAATGGGCGCTTTATATCTGCAATCGTTTTAAATGCAGTGGAACAACACCGTTGACAATAAGACCACTATGAGGTTTAGATTATGAAAATCGCAAACTACATCAGTTTTAACAGAACAAATAGAGTATGTGACTCATACTATGGCTTCTAAATATTCTGAAAATTTATTTTTGGAAATTTATCTGAAAATGAAACATTTATGCTCACATGGAAGTAATCATCGTTTACACGCATCTGTTACTCTCTATTCTGTATTTTAATAGTGGACAAGGAGTTCTGCCTTGAGCGACCAAACGGAAATTACGCGGACCCTTACGACTGCTCAGGATTCTACTCGTGTTCGCTGGGAGAGACGAAGAGAGAGACCTGTCCGAGAGGTTTACACTACAACTACAACACGGGCGAGTGTGATTGGCCCTTCAATGTTAAGTGCACCCCACCCCCGCCTTATAAACCTCGGATACGAAAAGTGTCGGTGTACAAACCGGGTAACGATAAGGCCATGACTATCCATGGACTCATAACACATATCATGGCTGTCGCAAAGAGGCGCACCATCTGAAAGGTGTAGAGGAAAAACCACCCAACACAAGCGATGCGAAGTAGTCCTTGGACCAAAAAACTGACATTCGTACATTTAAAGTTTCAAATTTCAACCAATTTTACAATTTTAGACGGAAGAGAGTTCAGTTTGCCAATCAACTATGATGAATGTAATTTTTGGTCGACTATCACCCAGAAAATCAGAATACACGACAAACTACTTTATTTCCTTTACGAATCCATTTGGTGTATCAAAATCTCTAAACTTTGAGAAAAACAATATTTTTAAAAGATCTTTCTCACGTCCACATCTTCATGAAAACAGTCTTACATAAAACAGTTTCTCGCCGAAAGAAGGTCGTTAACGAGGAAAACACCAAGCAACAGGATTTTGTAAAATTGAAATTGCACAATTTGCGTACATCAATATTTGTCGTATATATGCACGATCCTTCGCAGTAAAGCACTATTTGAGCAATAGTGAAAATCAGACCTGAAAAAAATTTCAGGCCTGTACGGGATTCGAACCACTGACCTCTGCGATACTAGTGCAGCGCTCTACCAATTGAGCTAACAAGCCAACTGGGAGCAGGCCATCAAATTAATTCGACATAAACCCGTAGATGATAAATCAAACAACAACAAACATATGAAACATATGTATGAACTGCGGTTATGAGGTCAGTGGTTCGAATCCCGTACAGGCCTGAAATTTTTTTCAGGTCTGATTTTCACTATTGCTCAAATAGTGCTTTACTGCGAAGGATCGTGCATATATACGTTTCATAACCGCAGTTCATACATATGTTTCATATGTTTGTTGTTGATCAATATTTGTGTTACGAAGCATTTTATTAAACCATCGTTCACCTAAATAACAACTTCTGCCTTGGCTTTTTGGACACTCTGTAATGGTTACGATTACTAGCTACAATTCACGTCAGAACGCGGGTCTAGCACTAGCCAGTGATCTGGTTGAAGACGCAATGGCAGAAAGCTTTCATGTATTTTTCAAATATCAATTTGCTACACTGTTAGTATAAAAAATGAAAACAAAAAACAAAAACAAAAAGCTATTGCTATAAACAAAGTCAATTTGCAAAGAAATAAAAGCTAGCGTGCTCAATAAACTACGTATTCCTTTGCTTGCAGGATGCTTTTACAAGCACATAGATGAATAATATTGTAACTTCCAACTGGGGCTTCTCAGTCACAAATTGTATTACACTATTAGAACGACTTGGACTAAATCATCAACGCATTTGCATAGCATTACAAGGTTTAGGATGATATTACATACGTACATCCTTTACGGTAACTCTCAAAGAGGGTTTTCCAGACACAATATCATTACAGTATCAAGTCTACCTTGTCTTAATACTAAACGCAGATAAAAACAGAAAAATATTTCGGGCAGCAAAGTCCTTGACTCGCTGAAGCTTCTTTGTTACATTGTCAAGCGTTGGCTCACTACAGTTGAACAACATAAAACTTTCCGAAAAATAAAAGCGTTGATCAATAATAGAGATTCTTTCCGTCCAAAGGGAATTTGATCTAAATGTGACTATACAATTAGAAACAGTTTTGGCAAAGTGACCGTGCCGTGACAATTCTGTCACGTTCTGTTAGATGACCAAAGTTCAAAAGAATGAAACTGGTCATACATTACATCCTGCACAAACCATTCTTAAACTAGTTGTTCTAATTCACCAATTATGTCTTCCATGCTGGGTCTCGCCTCAGGATCTTGTTGAATACATCGACGAATGAGACCGCGAAGGGCGCGGTCTGTCACCATGGCGACCTGCTGGTCACGCCTGTCAGGATCTGGCAGTTCTCGGTTGCAAATCTAACAAAGAAGAACTCCGAAACTATAGACATCAACCTTGAAACAAAAATACAGACAAGAAAAGTAAAATTAAAAAAAAAAAACAACAACAACTACAGCAATTTACAGCAGTGCTACAATTAATTACTTTCCTTTGAGGGACACTTCCGGCATTGCTGATCCTGAGCTTCGTCCTATGGTCGAGGTACTTTACGTAATCTAAACCGCTGAAAATAGGTTCAATTTCTATCTGGGACGTTTACATGTTTGTTTTTTCAACCACTCATGACAACAGTCTACAACATCTTAGCAAAGGTCCCAATGAAAAGGCTACGGGACAACTTAACTGATATCAATACCAAATTTGTGCCAGACTTACCTTTACAGTTTGTCTTTTAGTGTGGGCTTCAGGTGCACTGTAAATCATAGCACCAGGACCAACTGTCATGGTCTGCTGCATAACGTTAGCAGTTCCATAATCTGAGAGTTTGCCTCGCCATCGGTCAGCTTGTCGCCATAGCAACACATTAGCACTGCTGATGTCGCGGTGAATTATGGGAGAAGGCTCATTTAAATGAAGGTAGTTTAATGCAAGAGCCACATCCAGAGTTATAACAGACCCTTCAATTGAAGAAAGAGATTGTTGCTCTAACACGACTCGTAAACTCGATTCCATGAGCTCTGAGACAAACAAAGGATTTCCTTCATCATTTGTTGCTCCAATGAACTGAAGCAAACAAAGATGGCGGCATCGTGAAGCGATGTTCATTTCTCGCTCAAACAGTCTCCTGTTGTGAGGGGACAAAATCATCTCGTGGATTTGCTTGACGGCTACGGCACAGCCACGATACTTTCCTTCAAAAACACTCCCCCAGGCTCCTCCCCCAAGGCACTTATCTGTTACGTGAGTTTGATCGCGTGAAACGACCCAGTCAGGTAACTGTTGGTGTGGATTTTCATTTATCACCAACTGAGTTGTTGAAAGAGATATCTAGTTCATTTACTTCTTGATCTTTTACCCTCAACTGTCTCTCCAAAGCAGTAACCCGATTACGCAAATTATCAGCTTCCTGATCTCTGTGTTGTAATTGCCCTTGGACGTGTGCAAGCTGTTGTGACATCTCCCTCAACTGTCTCTCTGCGTATCTCTCTTGTTGTTCTTTTTCCCCCAGAAGGTTTGCTTTTTCCTCTTCTTTTTCCTGTAGCTGTGCTTGAAAGCGTGTCCGCTGCTGGCTTAGTTCTTCATTTTTGTCTCTCAGTTGTTGTTCTGTTGGTATTAACCGCCTCGGTAACACAATGTTATCTTCTGTTGTTGGTGCTCTTCTTGGCAAAGAGGAATTCTCTTGCAGTAAGTAAGACTGTGAATTTCCAGTTTGCTGTAGCTGAAGCTCTATAACGCAAAATTAAGCGTTTCAGGTTGTAAAATGTGCTGTATTGTTAAAAATTATAATGTAAGAAAAAAAAATGCAAGTAATAAATAAGTAATATTAAATCCCTCAGATAGTGTTCTATTGTCAACAATAATTTATTCTGGTTTGTGACTTATTACAGGTAATTCTCATTCCATTTTATCATCATATTAAGGCAACAATTCGCGCAAAATACTAACTTCTTCCTTGGCGTAAAAGCCGTCCTCGGGAACAATGGCCCGAGGTCGTGGCAGTTCGGACCGAGCACAGCGAGGTTTGTATAAAAAAAGAGAGAGGGTCGATATTCTGCAGTATCGCTAAAGCAAGCAAAGTTAATCAGTAGTTCATCATATGGCACACGGATTGGTCTTGTTTATTTTGAATTTGCCAGCTCCTACAACTCAAAATACACGACCTAAAAACGTTTCCGTGGAAACGGTCCGTAAGGCGAAATGCCGACCAACTAAGAAGCAATCAGGACGCTCGTATTTACCTAAGGATTACTGAACCATATAATAAGCGACTGAAAGGGGGTAAGTTACTTAAGAAAATATCAGTGGTGCTGCGTCGGTGGCAGAGTATAACTAAACAAACTGAGTTGATAATATCAATTGGTCACCGGAGGGAGTTTCTAAGCTGACATTTCGAGCGTTGGCCCTTCCTCACGGCGAATCATTCACTCGAAACCGTAGCTTCTAAACTCTTTGCGGCGGCCAATTTACATGCATTATCAACCCAGTTCATGTATTAATTAAGCCGTTTCATTACAGCATGCAACAGCGGAAAAATATGAACGAAAAGTGAAGCTACAAAATGGCCGCATTGCAATTTTTGACTTTTTAACTTTATCTTAGGCTTTACTTTTTAAGCAACAAACTACGCATAAGATTTCTTTGTTGCCACAAAGAATACTTTCATAGTTCTTTGTGTTGCTTTCGTTGTCATATGTGATCAGAAGCAGTTACGTGAGTCTAATACGACCGATATAACTGAGTAAAATTGTTATAGTTAAGATTAACCATGAAATTTCATTATAATTTCCGGCAACGTAAGTAAATACCCCAAGAGGGTTATTCGACTGATCGGTACCTTCAGCGCTGTCTACAAATTTGCCATTGTGATGATTTTGCATGCGATAAAAATAATCGGGCGACATGACTCTGGTTTCGGGCGAGATGACTTTCGGGTGACTTGGCCGTAAATCATAGCGGGGCTCCCACGCTCTGCCCCATATCCATGGAATATGGTCAACCTCTTTTCGTTTGGTTGTCACGTGACTGACCGAGCGTTCGTTCGTACGTACGTACGTACGTACGTGTCTTCGGATTGCACGGGTAGGGTAGGGGAGACTATGAAAACGAAGGGAGGGGTATCTCAGGCTAGTCTTGGCAAATGCACATCTTTTATGTTATCATTAATAGTGAGAACTTGGGAGCTCCGCTTTTTGGCTTGGCTAAATCTATATATTATGGTACACACTCCTTATTCGATGGTTTTAAGTGAGGAATGAGCACAATGTTCACTCATATTTTATTATAACCATCTCATTGTTATCCCACTATTATTTCATTCTCCAGTTGTTTTGCTTCACAGGTGTTTTCGAAATGCATTTTACTAAAATATCTGATCGGTTTCTTTTCTTTTTTCTTTTTTAAAGGTTGTAGACGAAAGTCTATTTTTACG
Organism: Stylophora pistillata; assembly: GCF_964205215.1. Taxonomy (NCBI): domain Eukaryota; kingdom Metazoa; phylum Cnidaria; class Anthozoa; order Scleractinia; family Pocilloporidae; genus Stylophora; species Stylophora pistillata. The sequence goes on along the minus strand of NC_142524.1, from coordinate 1,051,776 downwards.
GCTACTGCCTCTCAAGTTTGATCCGATGTTTTCCAGTTCTATTTACTTTTTCTTTTCTTTTTTTTTTTTTTCCAGAGTTTGTGATTTCTGGATTATAGTCACTAACACATGATGTTGTTAGTTCTACTAGTTGCCACAGGCAGTCTTTGACTGTCTACTTTCTTAATATCCCTTTAACTCATAACTACAGAAATAACACAATAAGTAGGAGGAAATAAGAGAGCCCATAGTCTTGTAATAGGAGGAAGTGATAAATGTAAAGTCATGTATATGCAGTGAATTGCATACAGTTCATGCAATTGCATTTCCATTTCTATAAAAAATATACTCAAAAACATTGATAATACTACAGTATCACATATGTACCTGTAATTTTCGTGCAAACTGGAGGTCGCATAGCAAACACTTCACAAAGAATTTGAAGCAGATCTAAAAGATTAGATTTGGACTGAAAGGATTAAAAAAAGAAAAGGGAATGAGAAACTTATGGCTTTGATAGTACAAGCTGTAACATTATAATTAGATAGAGTATAATAATCTCCGGGTATCTTTATTGTGACCCTGTAGAAATTGTACTTAACTGTATTGAAAGAGTGTACTACACTCTACTACATGTACAGTAACTACTTTAATCCAATTGTTTACAAAAGATAACAGAATTATGAAGTTGTTGAACTCAGTTGTTGAACTCAGTTGTTGGTTAAGAAGCAACTGAAGTCCAACAAGTTTTCAATAAAATTTTTGGCTCGTACTTAAGGAATACCCCATATCTCAATTATAATTGATATTCTGATGTTTTTATGTCTACAATTAAATGAGTCTCCTTAGACACAATATGATTTTGAATTTTCACTTCAATATCTGGAGCTCTTTTCTATTTCTTTCCCTGCTTTCAACATTTACAGTCATTCCAGGGTAACAAGCTAAAACAGAAAAATATAGTTTTTCAACACATACTTCAAGATGCCATGTATGAAGACAGGGATGGTAAACATTTCCATTAGTATCCACAAGTGGAGACGGAGTGATTTCCATTGTATCAGTAGGTGTGACAATCACTAATGGTGGAACATAAGGGTGTCTTTTTTGCAACCAGAGTTGAATTGGGATGTTGTATTTTATACCTAAAATAACAAGGAATTTACATCAAGGAATCTGATGACTGTGTGCAGACAAAGAAGATATTAAAATCTCATCTTAATTCTTGAGACCTAATTAAGTCAGCTGGCTATAGAAGCAGCATTTGAGGAATAAAAGGTAGGCCTGTAGTTAACTCATTTCCTTATATCTTCCTTGTACATTCATCACATTTACATGAATCCAATTCCCTGCAAAAGTGTATGGTGCTGTGTTGATTGATGTACGAATTTCATGCTAGGGAAATTGCACTGTTTATAGAGAAGGCAAGTTTCTAAAGAAAACTGTCAGTGGTTCTACATCATTGGGGTATCAGTTAAGAATTGGCCTCCACAAAGAGTTTCTGAAGATGCAGATGTTTTGATCATTAGCCTCTTTACCAGAGTGATAACTAAGGGCTATTAATGCTTGAAATGTCAGCTTTAAAAACTGTAATTACTGTGGCTGATTTACGTTATGATTTAGGATCATACACCACATTACACTGTGTATAAACTGATTGATATTTTATTAATAATCAGTAGATCTCACCTCTGATTAGAACTGGAATTGTTCCCTCTAGAGAAAACAATTCAACTTCTCTTCCATCATTGTATACTGCAGGTTAAATAAAGTACTGTATGAATAAACTGATTGCCTTTGTGTGTGGAGGATGCACAGTGGCCTCATGGTTAGTGAGCTTGACTCTGGATCGTGTGGTCTGGGTTCGAGCCCTGACCAGGGACATTGTGCTGTGTCCTTAGGCAAGACATTTTACTCTCACAGTGCCTCTCTTTACCTAGGAGAGTTAAATGGGTACTCATGAGTTTAATGCTGGGGGTAACCCATCCAGGGAGGGGGGGGGGGGTAGAATTACTCCTCGCTGCTTCATGCTATGGAAACTGGAGTTAAGCACTGGCCCGATGGGCCACATGGCCCGTAAATAGGCTATGTGTATGTACAGATTTCAAAAACTTTTTCCACAACCCTCTAAGCTTCAAATATTCCACTAAAATATAAAATTCAATATATGTATATACTGATATTTAGTGCTGAGGAAACCCAAATGGGCGAAACGTACATGCATTAAAGCCACAAGAGAAAAGTTTGCTTCTTCTTCTATTTATTCCACTTATATATATATAGGGTCATATATAGCGTTATATAAGGAACCGCTCGACCAATCACACTGCTGGAGACTCTTTGTTCAGCTCTGAAATTATACTAAATATATATAACGGAAGAAGAAGATCTCTGCAGGTCTCTGACTGAAACATTTTATTCAAATTTTTTACATTTTTTTATATTGTGAGAAGTTGTCCATCCTCGCATTTCTTTTTAACTCTCTACATTCACATTTGCTGTGAGGCTTGGATGCGAATCTTTACTGATCCTCCTGGTGTGGTGCACCTTTGTTGGCCTGAGAGTTCCACTAACGACTTGAACACTCTGGCATGGCTTAAATTCTACCACAAATGTGCAATCATCTCTGGTGGCTTTATAGCTTCACCCCTATCCTGGCACCAGCACTGCACTGATGAGGCCCAGAAGGCCAAAACAGTACTGTCTGCAGTTAGTTATATTTAATAATTATTCGACAATATTCACCGAACCTGAGGTGAATAATTGCTTTAGTATAATTTAAGAGCTGAACAACAGAAAAATTTCTAAAATCATGACATTTTAGTAACCTTTATTCACATTTTATTTTAACATTTTATATAAACTGCGTGGAGTGGTTTATATAGTGTCATATAAGGAACCGCTCGACCAATCAGATTGCTAGAGACTCTTTGCTCAGCTCTGAAATTATACTAAATATATATATATATAACATAAAAAAAAAATATTGTAGTACACGAGGACAGACAACTTCGAGCTAAGAAAGACATATACTCAAATAAAAAGTCTAAGAAAGTTTAATAAAATACGTTTCGGTCCGAGACCTTCATCAGTTGTAATACAATGACTTACAAATTCCTTAAATAGATTTATATAGGGCGTGATGACACATATAAACAAACACAGTAATTAATATATATATTAACTACCAGTGGTAACTGAAAATAAAGACTTCATCTGCAATAAAAGTGCTCGATGGTAAGACCAGAGCAGTGAATAAGGATGAGTTTCTGGAATCGGACTAGTTCAAAAATATTTAATTGCTTAACATTTATAATTGCTTTAACATTTAATGTTTTTGAACTGGTCTGACTCTAGAAACTCATCTTTATATATATATATATATATATATATGGCAGACAGTTGTAACAGTACTGTCAACCTTAAGTAAGCAACTAGTCTTCGAGTTCCCAGCTTATTCAAAACATGACAGTCATATCAAGAATCAATGTACCAATTGTCAATCCTTTTGAGATAACATCATCCAAAATGGTCCTAGATAAATTTAGTTAAACTAGTGTGATATTTTATCTCTGAATGAAAATATTAAAAATTCCACCAAACTGTTGCTTCTAACAGGTCTCAATTGAATTAGATTGAGATCAATTTTGAATTAATTCTGTTTCTAAATAAAAACATGTTTTGTCTACATTTCAGGGTTATTTTGCAAAGTAACAGTTTTTCTCTCATTAGGTATCAATTTAAAATCAAATGAATTGACTTATGTTAATTAAACTGAAACGAAATCTGTTTTACTTAAAAATATATGAAAGCTTTAATTTGTTTGACTGCATTCTCACTTATAGAACTAATAGGAATTTTTGTCAACTGCATATTAATTATACAATTATCTCACCAAACATTCCTTCCAATGGCTGTAGACTGTTAAATTGTTTAAGAGCCTTTACAACATCAGTTTGACAGAGCTCAGGAAAATCATACTGAGAAAACAAGTTATCCATATATCATTAGCAGTTCTACAGAGCTCTGTAACTGATATGTTCACCCTTACATAAATGCAACACATAGGTTACAGATATAGGTTACATAGGTGAGACGGGGCCTATGGTTTATTCATCCTTATCTGAGAAGACTAGAATATCTATCCATTTCTTGTTATAGAAAGGTAGTGAATTCTCCTCAGTCATTTTAAGACCATGAACATTGGTCCAGCCGGGGCTCGAACCCTCTACCTCCCGCACAACACAATCTGTAACCAATTGAGCAATATTCTGCGCGCCAAGGAACAATATGACTACACCACTGTAAATTGCACACAAACACAGCTCTTGTTATTTAAGTGCGAGAAATAGGATATTTCTAGGGGCACTTGAGAAAAAGCCCCGAGTGATATTTCAAAATTCACCAGTGGCTTTGTCTTAAAGGCTTTCTCTTCTCTGTCATATTGAATAAACAATTAGCTTCAATTATTTCTTGACAAGGCCACTCAAGTCATCTTAATCTTCTGAAATGTTCACAATCCTTGTTGTTATCCTGGCCAATCAGTGTGTGCTTTTGAGGAATTGTGAAAATTGGTGTAGAGTATGGTTGCCGAAGTGTGTCAATATTCAATGTCGTGTGTGTACGTTTGATGATTTAAAATATATGTGATTTTGTTCAATACATTCGATAAACTTAGGGCAAAATTCGATAAATTACCTTGATATTCATTCGATAATTCATGCAATATTCATTTGATAATACATGCATATTAATTCGATAATTCAAGTAATATTCATTCAATAATTCATGCAATATTCATTTGATAATACACCAGACCTCTCAACCTCAAGACACCAAAAATCTGGAGACTGATGTAAAAAAATCTGGAGATTTCAGTAAAAATCTGGAGATTGGTCGACTGGCAGACAAAACCAAGTAAACACAGGTTCTTAAATTAAGAGAAAGTGTTTTTTGTCCTGCTCATAATTTACTTAAAAAGTGCATGGACCTTAACAACACAGAAATAAACTCTAAATATAATATTCATCAGGTTCATCAATTGCCGCCATTTTGATAATGTGTCGTGTCAAAATGCGAGAGACTGGTTATGATGTTCTAATTTGGAACAGGTGTTCTATATATGGTCATGGACGACTCACAGTGTTTCCAGCGAACAGACAGATGAAGAACGTAACAGCTTGGTTTGTTATGGATTTGCACAGAATTGGCACAAAAAAACTCACCTCTTGCAAGCCAAAAATGAAATTATACAAAATATGTATCCTTTCAGCTTGCGCCTCTATTTATCGTGAGATTTGTCTGTCTCGTCATGATGAGATTGAACTGAAAATCGTGAGTCTCACGACAAAATCATGAGACTTGAGAGGTCTGATACACGCTATATTCATTCGATAATTCAAGCTACAGTCATTCGATATTATCACGTGCCCCGTAGCTACATGACGGCTTGCCTAAGTCCACAGCACTGGTTGTCCTTCTTTCCATTTCAGTAAGTTGTTGCCACCAGTATCGGTGAATCTCGCAAAAGCATTCGCGAAGCTCAAGAAACAAAGGCTATGAAAATAATAACTGAAAGAGCCACTTCAACACCATTGAGTACATTGGCTGCGATAGGATATGTTAGTTCTTCAGAATCTATCTCACATCTATTTAGTAAATTGAGCAGGCTAAGCGCCAAAGACTCCCATTCAATACTTGCAGCTAAATACAGGAATTGCACCGATCTGTGATTGCCACGCTGTTGAGCTCAAGAGACTTGGAGATCACGTAGGCATTTGTGGTCGAAAGCTATGTTAGCATTAAAAATCTTTCCTTTTTTCAAATCAAATAAACACAAACTTTTATATTTTCGCTGGAAGAGAAATTTTTGGGTCAAATCTACTTCGGTAAAGGGGTAAATTTATGGCGTGGATTTGCTACCTACCGTTCGTTATTCATGGTCGAAAATTCACCACTGAAACAGCAATAATATATGTTTTCGCTTCGGTATCGAGCAGTTTTCTTTCGTTAATTGACTCGCTGTGTAATATGTTCTATTTGCAAACGTTTCGCACTTGGTGCAATTCCTTTCTGTAACGCAAATCTTAAATACAGGAATTGCACCAAGAGCGAAACGTTTGCAAATAGAACATATTACACAGCGAGTCAATTAACGAACGAAAACTGCTCGATACTGAAGCGAAAACAAATATTATTGCTGTTTCAGTGGTGAATTTTCGACCATGAATAACGAACGGTAGGTAGCAAATCCACGCCATAAATTTACCCCTTTACCGAAGTAGATTTGACCCGAAAATCTCTCTTCCAGCGATAATATAAAAGCTTGTGTTTATTTGATTTGAAAAAAGGAAAGATTTTTAATGCTAACATAACTTTCGACCACAAATGCCTACGTGATCTACAAGTCTCTTAAGCTCAACAGCGTGACTAATGCTATTTTTAACTTCCAATCACAGGTCGGTGCAATTCCTGTATTTAGCTGCAAGTCCATTCAATTTGTACCGCCATTTTAGACAACCAGTAGCCAAGCCTTCTATCCCAAATACGGAAGATAGGTCACATGAATATTGCATGTATTATCGAATGAATATTCCTTGAATTATCGAATGAATATTGCATGTACCATCGAATGAAAATTGCTTGAATTATCGAATGAATATTGCATGAATTATCGAATGAATATCAAGGTAATTTATCGAATTTTGCTACAAGTTTATCGAATGTATTGAACAAAATCACATATATTTCAAATCATCAAACGTACACACACGACATCGAATATTGACACACTTCGGCAACCATAGCAGGGAGTATATGAGAGTGAAACAAATAGTGGAATAAAAAGAGAATTAGATGAAGATTCATTACACTAATACTAACCTTAAAGAGATACTTCCTGATGACGGATGCAAGGGCCATTTCATTTCGACCAGTAGACAGGCAAAGCTCAAGAATTTCTCCCCACTTTCGTTTCCAGCGCCTATCGTTTGTTACAGTCGTCAAAGACTACGTACGAGTTTCGAGTAGGCGAGGATCTGGGAAAGAGAGTTCGAGGAGGGGCGATAATAGCTGTTATTACGTCTGAGCCAGCGATTCAGCAGTCATCACACGGGAACGAGGCTATTGGGTCAAGAAATGTTTCAAGAACTAAATCATAGGAAAGATATGGAAACCCACGAGGAATCACAGCCGAAATATGCTTTTTTTTCGGCTGAAGAGAAACTACAGTTGTTGAATGGTAATTGTCCCCGAAACATTACTAAACAGGTCTTAAGATCATGGTTGTCCTATCGAGTAGGAACCTCAAAAAACGGGAGTGCTTCTGCGGATGGAAACAAACGAGAACTGGTTCAAAGGTACGTAAAAATAATTAAAATATCATTGATATTTTGAGGATAGTTTTAGACGGTAATTAAAACCATCTTTGTTTTTCAGGGTCGTAAGCTATATTAAGAATGGCTGGGACGCGAATTTTACTGAAAAATGGATGCATCTGTCAGGAGAATCGAACGAGAACTTAAAGGAAAATTCGGCAAATGCTAACGAGGAGCCAACAGGGAAAGATATACAAAATTTCCTGCCCTCAACAACGTGGACCGAATTGAAAAAATGCAACAAACTGCCAGAGTTTTCTATTGCAAATATGATGAGCTACTTTATTACTAGGCGTGCAAGAGACGATGAAAGTAATAAAGACTATAAAAGCTTAAACTGCAAAGCTTTTGGTCTTTTCAGACATGGTCACGTCCAGAATATTAAGGTTGCGAATGAGGATGGCAAGTATTTTATCCAATGCGAATGCTTACCTGAGATGAAAAAAACTCTAAAATATAAGATCCAAATGACAGTAGACAGTTCTGGTGATATAATATATGGAAACTGTAATCCTTGTCCAGCTGGTAAGCCACCACTTGCATCATGTAAACATTTGGCAGCTCTATGCTTTGCTCTTGAAGAGTACATTAGACTTGGTCGTAGTCAAGAATTTCTTACCTGTACAGAAAGATTGCAGACTTGGAATCAACCACGAAAGCGAAAGCTGGAGGCACTCTCAGTATACGACATTGATTTCAGTAGAAAAGTTTTTGGCACAGAGAATTTAAAACACAATAAAGCACTGCACGATCCAAGACTTTGCATCTATAGAGAACCAAGTACAGAGAAGGCAAATCAGACCTTGCTTCAAGAAATCTCGAGAGAAAGTCTAAATTGTGGATTTTACTCTATTTTATCAAAAGAGCCACTATGTCCAAGTAGTTTAATTGTCTCACCCATAAAAGAACAACCAATGTCATTGGAAGAAATACATGCAAAAGCTAAAAGAATTAAGTCAAATCTTTTTGTAGGAGAAAAAGAAAGAGAATTGATAAGCAGAGCAACAAAAAATCAAAGTGATTGTCAAAAGTGGTTTGAACACAGGAAAACAAGAATTACTGCATCGAAATGCAAGAGAGTACTTCAGAGACCAGACACAAGCCCCACTAAGGCTGTAAAAGAAATTCTACATCTCAATGACAATTTTCAGAGTAATTACATGAAACAAGGTCTTACTGATGAAGCTAATATTATCAAGTCATATGAAAACCTCTTCAAGTGCAACGTCTCTAAACTAGGGTTTGTCATTTCATCTACACATCCATTTTTGGGTGCAAGTCCTGATGGTGAAGTTGATAACAAATGTTTGGTGGAAGTCAAGAGAGTTTTTCCTGGAACAAAAAAACTGGCAGAAGCAGTTTGCAGCAGGGGAATTTGCAAGAGGACTGTTCATGGCCTGCTTATTAACACAAATCACCCATACCATTTTCAAGTTCAACAACAACTATTTTGTGTTGGTTTACAGTGGGCTGATCTGGTGATATCAGATCTAAAGGAAATGATCATAATAAGCATCAAAAATAATTTACAATTTAGAAGAGAAGTTATCCCAAAGCTTGAAAGTTTTTATGAGAACTATATTGCTGTAGAACTTGCTTATCCACGGTTAACTTTAGGTCTTCCCAGGCTTGGAAAAGTATCAAGATTAATGTAACAGTGTACTTCAGTCTTTGTTAGAACTCGACATGACAGTGGAATCACTATCTATAAATTATTTAACTTTTGCATGATCTCAAAATTATGATTACTGATGTTGTGTTTTTTGAAATATATCGTTTTAAATATGGATATTATTGTCTCATTGACAGAAAAGTGAATTTCTATTGTAATAATTACTTTTACTGGTTGGAAACTGACTCCACTATACTCTTTGAACCAGCAAAACTTGCAACTTTAATTTTGCATGACATTAACTGATTTTCAATACTAACATGTAGAACATTTGAATAAATTTAGATACAATGAGCATTTTTTCTATTAGCCAGATAAATATGACATCTGCAGAAGATTAAATCTATCTTGATTGTTAACAGTAATAGATTATTTCAGATCAACTAGTGATATGAATATTTTACTCATTACTCTGTCAGTTGTAAATAAATTGTGTGCTGTCCTTATTGAAACACCCACCTAAAAAATATTGATTCTGTCTATAACACCAGACAATTACAAGCAAACAAATGAATGGCTCAAGAAAGATTCTGAAAAAAATTCATTTCACCAGAGGTGGCAAAAAGTTTGTGAACATAGCACAATTAAAGAAAATCATGTCAACCAGCCCATTCTTGCAGACAGTAATGGGAATAAAATCTAAAATGTGATAGTTTTTGATGCGCTCGATAGCTCTCTCTACATGGATTCGCAATGATGCAATTCTTCTTGTGTTGAGCATTTCTTGTTCAGTAAATTGTCCTGCCTCATTCATATAAGGTGGAACATTTACTTTAACCCCTTTACTTGCTAGTAATTCTTGGATATTGAATCCTCTGTCAGCCATCACTTCATCTCCATATTGAAGTTTATCCATGAGTTTAGATTTCACAGTTATCTCTTTGTCAGAGATAGACCCACCATAAAGATTAGACACAAAACAAACACTACCACTTGGTGTAATTCCAACTAGGGCCTTCAGAGTATTGCCGTTTTTATAGGTAGAGAAAGTGAGCTGCTGTGCTTCAGGATTAGTTGGTGTTTCAATGTACAATTCAGTTGCATCAATTATCACTGTTGTACCATTGTATTTATTCCTGAAGCATTCAGGTTTATGTGCTTCAATTACCTCCCTTGTTGGGAAAATGTCTAGCTCTGAGAATCTAAAATATATGAACTTTGTCCATGTAATGATGATTCGGCTCACAAGACTTTGGCAAATACCAAATCTGACTGCTACATCCTCCTCTAAAAGACCAACTTTGTAACGACACAGCAAGAGAAATAATTCATTTTCCACAGAGAGAGCTCTTCTTGGACCTTGCTTCTCTCTCTTGGGTGGATTCTGCACTAGTTCAGTGTTAGTGTAATTTAACTGTTTTGCTGCTTCTCTTCCAAGGAAATTAAGAACTGTAGTAAAAACAGCATAACTGTTGAAGCCAGTGTAGAATCTCATTAAATTATCGTTTTCTTTGATGTTGTCGATATTAAACAAACTTCGATTAAGCTTCTCTTCTAGTGTCTTTCTTGTCTCTCTCTCCTGTTTAAGTTCGTGTTCCAATTGTTTTACTTTCCCTTCCAATTCGTTGATAATTAATTGTAGAGACTGATCCTGACTATTGTCTGCTTCTTTTATGGACTGTCCCACTTCATTTGATTCTGTTAATGGAACGGCGTTAGCAATACTTTCGTCACTATTTAAGCCTGCAGTTTCTTGACGTTGAGTGGCCATATTCGAACGGCGTTGTGGGGCTTTTCTTTGTGTCTGAACTTTTGTAAAGCTGAAAAGAGTAGGCACAGCATCTACCTTCAGCCTTCCCCTTACGCCTCCAGGAGACTTTTGAAAACATTCTGGGGCAAAATGATCGCTACACAAAAATGAACTTTTCGTTTTTGGAGTGTTGGTTCTTCGTATGTTGATCAGCCATTTTTTTAGTCTTTTCGAGTCATTTAGGGGCAGCGAATGCCAAGAAAGGCCTTTACATTCAACCTTGTTACTCCTGTTCACACAGCCAACTGCTATACAATGCCTTACCATCTCCTTTCTTCAAAAGATTCGGAGAACTCAGCACTGTTTTTGTGAAATATAAATGATGACACAAAGAAACTCTAGAAAATCTAAGGTCTTGACCCAATAGCCTCGTTCCCGTGTAACGACCGCTGAATCGCTGGCTCAGACGTACTAACAGCTCTTCCCATTAATGAATATTTTCGAACTAATAGGATTTTATTTTATTTTTGCGAGTTTTGTAAATTGTTCTGAGGCAGTCATCTTGAGAACCCACCGTAAACAAACAAACGATGGCGCAAGATACCCATGTACCAAGAGTGTGTGGCGTCGGTCCAAGTGGTAGTCGGTCACAGCGAGAAGAGCACAGCATCTGAGTGCAAATTTTAGCAGAAGACTAGCACTGTTTCCCTTTCACTGCTTTTTTTTTAGGCTCGGCAAAAATCGTCTGTCATACATAGTTATATATTTGTCGATATTTTTGTTATTACTATTTATCTACTCGTCTTAGCAGCACTAGTTTTTTTAGCAGGTTTTTTTAGGGGCGATATGATCATCTATTATCCAACTGCGCTTCGTAGAGTACAAACATCGCCCAAAACGAGTACAAATATCTCGCGGTATTTGTCCTCCAGAGAATCGGTTGGAAAATATCCGCGAAATTCGCCCGCACTGAAATAACAATTTGGGGTGTTGGATAATAAATCTCTTATTAGACATTTTGTTGTGTAGTATCGCTGATTATTATCCAACTACACTTCGTAGAGTACAAATAACGCCATAGACGAGTAAAAATATCAAGCGGTATTTGTACTCGTCTATGGTCGGAGTACCGGTTAAACAAGTTTTCTCGCATCACGCAAGCGAAGAATTGGATTGTAGTTACGAAAAAAAATGCGGATAGTTATTTGAATCATATTTCCGACAACGAAGAGTCAGAATGGCTGGCAAATATAGATCAGAGTTTATTAGATGAATCGAACGAAGAAAAACAGCTTGACAACCAGAAAATTTCTTGATTTAATAGTGGGGTGGGAGAGGTCTCTTACAAGGACAGATTAATCAAGCTTGACCTGCTCCCTTTATCCTATGACAGAGAACTGAAAGACTTGTTTTTTTGTTTTTTTTTACAAATGTCTATACAACTATATTGACTTTAACGTACACTGTTTTGTTGACTTTGTCTCCCACGGCCGTACCAGACTTTGTAATTCTTTCAACCTAAAAACACCTATTTGTAGAACCAGTACTTTTCAGGCCTCATACTTTAATCGCATTGTTAAACTCTGGAACCTTACTTGCTCCCTCTTACCATCCACCAGCTTTGACAACCCTGGTTCGTACCAGAAATCTGTCCGAAATGTAATGCTAGACCGCCTAAAAACTATATATGACATTGATTGGCCCTGCACCTGAACAATAGCCAGTACGTGCTAGTGCCACTAAGTTGAAATTATTTAAATATTTATTCTGTATTTTTGTAATTTTCCATTTTATAGTGTTTTTCAATTCATAATAGGCGGCGCCTCGCATGGAACTTAACGTCCCGTTCGCGCCTTCCTTTTTGGGTGCAGTTTTATCTCAGTTTCTCTTCTGTTTTCTATTTGTTATTGTATTATTGTACTCTTGCCTTGTTGAAATATTTACCTGAAATGTCCAATAAAGTCGTTAAAAAAAAATAGAAACAGCAACACGACAACGCGCCAATTTCGTTCCGCTTGTATACTTCTGTCACGCACTCCCAGTAAATAAATATCCGCGAAATTCGCCCGGACTAAAATAACAGTTTGGCGTGTTGGATAATAAATAGCTTATTAGACGTTTTGTTGTGTAGTATCGCTGAGTATTTTTACTCGTTATTTGTATTTTGACTCGCCCTAAATACGGCACAATACGGCACAATACGGCACAACTCGTAAAAATACTCAGCGATACTACACAACAAAACGTCTAATAAGATATATGTATTTTTACTGGTTGTTTGTATTTTGACTCGTCCTACTGGCTCGTCACAATACGTTACAATTCGTAAAAATACTCAGTGTCACCACACAACAAAACGTTTAATAAGATGTGTATACTCAGTTCCCGTGTTTCTATATTACTTATCACAATGACATAGATCACTTGAAACTACAGTAAAAAAAAAAAAAAGCTATTCCCTTGTCAGCCTAGGTGCTTTGTGGAAAAACAATGAAAAATATGTTGAAATAAAAAAAATTAATAAAAAACTATATATTCACCTTATTCAGTTTTGAAAAAGGACCGATGGGATCATGTGACATATGGATCGCCTTGTGAAAAATTAGTGCGAAGCAAAATGTACAATATCTAAACGGACTCGAAAATTCAAATATTTAACAATTATTCACCGAAGGCGAAATGAACGTTGGTGCCGAATAATTCCCGAGACCAAGTCGAGATCGAGGGATCCTTGTTAGGTGAGTTGCGTTACAAAAGACGGTCACGGTAACGTTTAGTGACTCGATTAGTCTTGTCTCACCATAATCGTCCTCTTCTATCCTTAAGCTAAGAAGGAAATGTCCTTAAAGATTAATGTGACTCAAAACCACTTGAAATAGAGGATATTACATCTTCGAGTGCTTTAAGTATCTTTAACGTGTGAGCGAAGCGAACGAGTGAGAGATACTTTAAGCACGAGAACATAAAATTCCTATCCCCAAGCAGCCATGTAATGTTCTGTTTATTTTATAGATACTGATGAAATTTCCACATAAAACAGCTTTTTTTTATTCATTTTCGAAACAGCAAAATAGTGCAATTAAAGTGGTCACCTATCGCAAAATTCCTGTCACAAAAATGTTATGAAATTCGGATATAAAGTTATAAAGGAGAAATAAAGACAATAGTACTTATATTTTTATATTTTCTGTTCCAAAACGTCAAAATTCTAATGTAAAAATAGTATAATCATGTTAGTAACCATGGCGACACCAATAACCTAACACGTGAAGATAAAAATAGTATCTTCACAGCACGCGATGGAGATATGATTTTTTAGTAAAAGAAAAAATCCTGGTATATCTTCGGTATATTTATAATAAACTGCGTTTTGAAACAGATGCCCTAAATGGATATAACCATCGCGTTTTCGTTTATATGTCTCGTTACCCCACTAAGGTTGCAGAATTAATGTGACCTGTCATTCCAACCTCTTTCAATAGAGTTACTTATGAATCACCACAGCCGCCATTTCCGCTTTCAAATATTTTCCTCCACTTTCGTCCGTCACCATTGACTCTCGAAAGAAATCCATGACTTCGTCCTTCAAAGCCCGATCTGCAGTGACTCTAAAGTTTTTCTGATGAGTCAAAAAGTCTAAGAGCAGATCACTCTCTTCTGAAGGCTCTCCAAAACACTTGGTTATGTCAATAGAAAACTCTTGTGTTATTTCATCATACGACCAGCCAGTACTCCTCGTGGCTATCGTGGCGAGGTCCTCTTTGGTGTAGATGGTCATATCCTCAGATCCAAAGGTTAGCTTTCCTTTAAACTTCCTCTGCACTTTAGCAAAGAAGGAAGCTTCGGTTTGGACAAGACATAAGATGGCTCCCTTTTCTCCCAGATATTTTTCGAAGCACGATTGGAGGGCATCTTCGGCATCCATGTAATAAATGCTGTGGATAAAGTGGATGAAGTCTTGTCTTGGTTTGCTCTTGTCATCAGCGATTAGGCGCTGGTATTCTTGAAATGTCATCTGCCGCCATTCAAACGATACCTCAGCTAATGCTGTCAGCGAAGCTGGCATTGACGAGGCAGATTCTTTAAACTTTTCCAAAAGAAATGAGCTTGGCTCCACAACTACGCTGTGGATAGCAGGCTTGGTCTCAGTTTCGTTAGCTTTCAAATGAGCTGCTACGGAGTGGATCATCAGTACATCCATTTCACCTTTTCCGCTACCAATTCCTAAAATCCTAAAGGGCCTATTCTTGTCGCTAATCTCCATAAGCGCTCGCTTCGTTCCACCTTGTACGCATTTCACAATCGACTGTCTGGCAGTAGAGTGGTCCAAAAAGGATTGAAATGATTTCTCGTAAGCTTCGTAGCTCTTTGACAACGTTTCAAGTGGCATTTTTTTCCGTGATCAGACAAGAAGCCGGCGCAAGACAGCTGCGAGGTATACACATCAACAGTGTGTCTTCTGTTTAGCAACTCAATGGACACCTCCTCCACCAATCCCTTGTTTTATGTAAACAATCAGCGCATAATATGCTTAATCCCTGTGGTTTTATCTGCTTTATCTCGAGTCAATGAGCATCGAAGTGTTAACTGTCATAATAAACTCTACTGAATTTTCCCTCGGGTTATGCATTGCATGATGTGACTGTATCGAATTTTGCCGAGTCACTGCACGAGCGCTTTCTTTTCGTTCAATTTTGCTGACCCTGACTTACAAACCGACAGGCCAAAATCACGAAGACCTCTTAATAGGAGTCTTCTAAAGGAAAAAAAAGTCAAGAAAAAAAACCTTCATTGAGAAGAATTTTATCCCTGCACAAAAAATGTAGAAATTTTCTATTTTACTTTAGATGTTTCAGATTATTTGCGTTTTTGTTTACCGCAACTGACAGATCAACTGAAAAGCGTGGCTTGTTTGAATATTTCGGGTTGATATTTATCTTGAAATGATAATTTGAAATCAGCAAAGATAAGATTTATTATTTTTTTGCTTTGTCTGTATTTTGTCTTGTGCTTATATGCGAACCGACAAAGGTTATGGAACTACGAGTACGACCAGTGGAACGGGAAACTTGGATAGGGAATGTGGAACATAGAACGTGGAAGGTGAAAAGGAAACAGTAGACTGTGAAATACGGAATGAGATGCAAGAAGTTATTAAAAGGAAACTAGAAACAAGAAAATACAAACGAGAGTTTATGAAAATTGAGATCAATCAAAGAGAAAACCGATAGCGCGAAAAAGCTTATGGATGGTAAGTCAGTGGCGATAAAACATAACATTTTGATTCCAATTTTAAAAAAATGAGAGCTGATGATTAAACAAAAGCGTCAAAATATTACAGAACTAAAATTTAAGCCCTTTAGGCGTTTATTTTCTTACTAAGTTTCTTCCTTTGAGGGTTATGAATAAAAAAATTCGACTTCAAAAGAGACACTCGTCCATTATGAAGGCCTTTAAAAGCTTAAAACCTCGTGCTTCACACATTTTCATTTACCAAGCTCTGAACGATAGAAGGCGTTATAATGAGTCAAATGCTTCATTACTCGATGCAAGACAGAAGTCCTTTTAGATGCTTGTCGCTTTCAACGATCTTAGAACTAGGCTGAAGTGTGGCACTGCTGCTGAGATGGGAGTCGTGAGGGGCCTAGAATCTCAATATACCGCGAAAGGTAAAGCTTCTCTGATCTGGCGGAAACTGAACAATTGTTCAACCCGTTCATCCGTTGTAATCTTCGCTGAAAAAAGATGTGAAATAGAATAGTTTGTGCTCAACTCCTCCTGTGAACTGGAACCTTAGTCAGGGTGACTTGTGACTACCGAAATAACTTTGAAGGAGGTTCACGACTGGCTGAAACACGTGAGGCTTAAAATGTACCGCGTCATAAGGTTTTCTAGGCAGCCCAGTGCCCTCGGGATATGCGTCACTGATAGGAAATACATCAAGTATATCGACACCTGCTTTGCACATGGCGTCCATAGCGTAGGCGTTGAATAATAAAACACGCTGCAAAGAAACAAAGATCGAAGTTGTTCGAGGTGTGCAGCTCTTACAAGCGTATGTCTTTTTAAAATCATATCCCGAGAAAAACGAATCAATGTGACTGATAAAAGAAAATGAAATAAAACAACCACAATGAGGAACATACAGAAATACGATGTCCTAAAGGTAGGTTCAAACCCGTTCATTAACTGCTTAAATTTCTTTTCTTTTGAATGTTGGTTGTTTGTCAAATAAATTTTTCATTTTCCGCTTGGCAGATATGTTGGTTTATCAAACATACATCAGTTATTGAACAAAAAACTCAAGACATATTGATGTCCAAATTTTCTCTGCAGTTTTCGTGATCGAATCTATAATATAGGCAATCAGACTGATCATTAGTCAAAAAGAGATAATAGCCGAAGGGGTATTAATGTATAATCAAGCAGCACATAGAGGTTTTTTTAAACCTTATCAGTTGTCAAGTGTTCCTACTATACTCACCTGATAAGTCAAAAATCTAATACTGGTCGAATGTCGCGCATTGGTTTTTGGGTCTCCGTACTTCTCTTTATTAATAGCAGTTGTCGTCTTCCAGATAAGATTTCCTTTAAACCTCCATGATCTACCGTCCGTCTTAAATCTATCATTTAACAATCTAATTGTTTTGTCAATCAAAGTCTTGTAAGACGTAAAGTTTATTGTGTGCACGTAGTGCAGACCTAGATTGAGGACCAAGACGGATTTGGCGTTGCCCATAAAAGGCTGATCGATCACGTGAAAGATCTCTGTCAGAACTCTCGTAATACTGAAGTCTTTGTCATCCTTCTCTAATCGAGCTCTGGTCAAGTTTCTGTTGGGAATTTCGTAGACCCAGTTGTAGGTGCTATTACATCTTTGGAATACTGTTTTACACAGGGGCTGTTTGACAACGGACTTGTAGAAGAAATCGCCAATTGAGTCTCCGTAAATCCACAGTGTTCCTAGTTTTCTTGTCGAGCTGTTTTCTAACGAGCCAGATTTGTCTAGAGTTGAAGATTATGAAAATCATCCTATCAGTACGATGTGACGGATGAGTCGACTATACATTGATCAGAGAAGAGTACTTGTGGAAGGGATTTTTATTCATTTGATAAATCTGCTTCAAACTTCTTAATTTCAGACTAAATGAGGCGCGTGGATTATAAGACGGCAATATTTTTTTCTTGAACAAACATGCAATAGATATATCGCAGTCTGCACTTCAATACTTTGCTAACGAAATTAGCTGTGAAATAGTAAGTGTCCCCTGTACTCACCAGTTAAGTATGGTTTCCATGTGTCATTGACCCATCTCCCATTACCGTCCCATAGATCAGAGCATTTTACCCCACATGGTGTGTTCAGAGAGCCAAACTTGTTAATAACCTCTAGATGCGGGAAAATCGATATTACAATTTTTAAAGTAACTTTTAAAGATAAAAAAGGCAACGTTCATTTCAAACCCGAGTTAGCCGGACTGATTGGCAATGATTTCGGTTGTTGTTTTCTTGGTTCATTAGGACATAATGAATCAATTATCTTCCACGTCTGTTTCAACTTTCACTAACTTGATCATAAGAACAGTTAGTAGCCACCTTCTGTCGATGCAAAAATTCTATTTCGTTAGAAGATGAAGGCCACATATAATACCATTATAATATCATCACTATCACCAGGATTATCTGTTCGAAAACGACCAGGTGCCATCGTTCCAAGGAGTGGTATCAGGGCCAGTGCGTATAAGCATCGAGGGAACTCAGTAACTTACTTTCGAAAAGAGGTTCAGGGGATCGTGGAATATGGATAGTGAATGGCGCACCGTTCCACAATGGACTTAACAGAAATGGCTTTTCACGACTAGGAAGAGCATCCGGTGTTTGGTATCTACCTTGGGCGTTTCCTATAAAGGAATATATTTTACATGGTTGACATGGAACTTTCCGCTAAATTCAATTTCGCCTTTAAAACCACTTCTCAATAATTTTTCAGTCTTTCTCTCAATTTCTTCTAGATTTAATTCCACAAAACTATTATGTTTCTCATTGCCCCCTCCCCCCCTTCCTCCTAAAAATTTCCAGATAATTCAACGAAAGAAGAGTTATTTTGAGGAGAACATACAAACTCACGGCTAAGGTTCACTAACAACCAGGTAGGAACTAGGTCTCATCATAATAAACTCCACATCTTTAATTCCACATCTTTCATAGAGAAATAAAGATATCTTCAAGGCGAAAGAATACGCATGAATATGTATCCGACAACAAGTTATTTAATCAATGACCTTCCCTGTTTCTTAAGACCTAGGGTCAAATACATGATCTAGCGTCAACTACATGATTTGTCTACGTTCAACTTCATAAAGCAGCGAGTCAATGGAGCGGCAAGGAAAGGCGAGGTGTGACGAATCAATCGCCATGCGCATCCATTACCCCAGTCCCTTCCCCAAACCCTCCCCACAGCACAAGGTAGTAACGAGTAAGTATGAAATCATGCTTCTGATCCTTTCCTGGATCTTCCAAATAATACAGGCGTCTTAAGGACAATTCATTAACAACAAAGAGCTAAATAGAGGATGTCGTTTAGTGTTATTGGTTGAACTAACCTTTTATAAACCAATCTTTTGGTGGATCTTTATATCCATCACACGAAGAATACTCCAAAACCACCTCTACATCATACTTCCCAGGTTCCAGAACAAGAAAAATGACTTCATACTTCCCATTATTATGATCAATTACTGTTGGAGACATCGAAGAAGGTCCTCGTACATGAACCCGCCAAGAGTCTCCACCTTTCTTCTTGTCAAGGTTATCTTTCGTTACAGACTGGATTTCAAATCGACTAAACTGCCCGGCAGGTCTAATATCCCACAATGTCAGATAGCTTTTAGCAGCATCTGTTCTGCTTTGGTCACGCCATGAACCGGTACTCTTTCCCCACTCCATGTTATTTGCGCATGATCGTAATAATCCTTTCCAGTCTGTGCGCAGTCGCTTGAGACGACACCAAGTTTCCATAAAGTCGGCGTAGATCTCATCGTTGCGAGTGTGGTTCTTTACTGTTCTCGAATTCTTTTGTTTGGATGAGATGACATGAACGTGAAAGCGGTAGTGCAGCCAGTACACGTAAGCAAACAGACACAAAGCCAGCACAGTTAAAGATCTTCGAGATATCACCCGAATCGGACATGTTGCTGTTGCCGAGAAAATCATTCAGAAATCTCCGTCATGAGTTTTTAAAGGAATTAATTCACATGCTTCACAGTTTTTAACAGCATATCGAGAACCTGAGGTAAAAAACATATATTACAAGTATGTCAAAAGCCATTTAAAGATAATTTTTCTTTTGATAATAACAAGGCGCTTCGCTCCGACTAAGGGCTAACGCTCGAAACGTCAGCTTTTATAATCGCAACGGTGGCCAATTTATCATTTCAACTTTTTTGATATATTCAAATTATTTCGTTACCCCCACCGACGCAGCCCCAAACAGTTTCTTTAGAAACTATCAGCCTTTATTCGCTTTAAGGTAAAGCCTGTTTACGAGCCAAGTGGCACATTGGGCCGGCGCTTAGCTTCAGTTCCCGTAGTATGAAGCGACTAGGAGTATTTCTACTCCTTTCTGGATGGAATGCTAGTCTATCGCAAGCTTACCCCAGCATTAAATTCGCCGCAGCCCATTTATTCTCCCGAGTGAAGCAAGGCACTATGAGACTGTAAAGAGTCTTTCCCAAGAACACAACACAATGTCCCCGGCCAGGGTCGAACCCGGACCACTTCGTCCGGAGTCGAGCACACTAACCATCAGGTGGCTGCGCCTCCACACCAAGGCTCTTTAAGCAGCCATTTTATAATAATTTAAGTCAGACTAGCTTAAAAAAAGGCTCAGTCATGGGTTGATTGCTCCAAAGTAAATGTGTACTCTATGCAGAATACACAGTTGGTCCGATCTACACGTGTAGCGCGAACATCGATTATTGCGGTCACGGTTATTACTCATGTACATATCCTAGTTGGAAATACTCCAAATTTTACTTTACTTGTTCACGTACGGAATAAAAGACCACAATTTTATCAGTTGAAATATTTTCATTTTATGCAACAGGTAACTTTAGCTTTTGATATTCCTTTGTCAAGAATTTGTTGTCTTGAAAGCAGCGTGAGTAATCACCATGAAATCGACCAGTCCGTTTGCTCTGAGAGAAAATGTGGTCTTTATTCTGCGATGATTACACGAATTTCACACTCCCTAAATGGAACGTTTAATACATTTACTGATGACAACTCGATAGAAATATCTCAGCATGTCCACCCTATAATCGCGCCGTTGTGGTACAAACTAATTCAACGTCGCAGTGTCTTTGATAAAAACGGAATATAGATAGCCTCCAGAAATCTCTCCTGATAATTTATTGGAGCAACAAGTTACCTTAGGAAGGGGTTTTTGCTCAAGCTCCTGCTTCATACAATTCAGTTGAAGGCGTCATTTGTGGAGTCCACTTTGATCACAAGAAGAGCAGCTCGATTAATTTTGTTTGAGGATTAGCTGGCCTTTTGGCGCGCGACTGGTACCAGTTTCCCTTGAGGCGATATATCGCAGGTGGTTTGGAAAGACTGCCTATCAACTGACTGTAAATATAAAAATAATGCAACTAAATTTCGGTACAAGTTTTATAAAAAACACAGACCGAGCTTGATTTGAAAAACAAAAAGGCTCAGTAACTGATCAAGTCAATCCAGATTATAAATGAAAGGCTCCAGAGTAAGATCGTGATATTATTTAATTTCTTGCAAGAGGAGACCACCCGAATGTTTAGACAATAATATCAGCCATGTTTTAACTGGTAGTATTTTGGTTAAGACCGTAGTCAAAAGCTAGATAAGGCCCTAATAGGAAAAATGTTTTTTCATGCTTTTATAAGACTGTAAGTAATGTTCAACCATTTTCGGTAGCTACAGACTCAGCATACAATATAAGAGCGATATCAGCCGCGTGCGAAGCTTATCTCTCAGAAAGTTTACAATACTTGTGGAGAGTAGTTGTCAAAAACAGATAATCAAATGAATCTTACATAATCTTGCTTGACTATATGCCTCAGATTAATCATGGTCACCTTTGTGGTGATAACTCGGCATTTTTACTTCAGGAGGAGTTAAAATGTCATTATAATAACCGCACGTATAATTGTAAGAAAACCCAATTGTCAGTATACCATCACTCTTATGAAACACAGCATAAAAAGCAAAACTATTAGAGACAAAAAATTCCCCCTTCTGTTATTATGAGAGTTCATTTCAATGTTGCGTGGTACGTGCTTGGATCACACTCGTAAGCATCGTAAACTATTGGATTGCTATCCTGTGAACACAAAAATTTTACTGCGTCTTTTGACAAAAAAAAAAATTTATTCAACCGGGGAAAAACGGTGTTCGCAGTCGGATGATGGATTTCTAAGAAGACGTGGTCATCAGGTTATTGTTATTCTACATTCCAATTATCAAAAGAACGAACAATGATTGATTGAAGAAAGACGATTCTTCTTCATGCCATGATCGTGGGACAAAGAAAAAAATCCCAGTGAGGAATCAAACCTCAGACCATCGGATTCCAGGTCCCGCATGTCTATCACCGAGCCACCGAGACGTTTTTCTGTAATTTCCTGCAACTAAATTTCAAATGTCCTCAAAAACCCGAAGATATGAATTAAAGTACTATGTGCAGTCAACTGACTCAGAATTGTTTTTTCCATCGTAACCGTCCCTTCCTATCTGGCTATCTGTTGTTCAACGCAGCGAAAAGACGGCTGAATACAACAAATGTTTCCTTACAATTTTTTTTTAATTCTAAATATTTCTTAAACACGAAGGCGCGCTATATAAGGAAGTCTTCCCTGTGAAGACCTAGGCTCATTTGTCACTCACCGTTGACGTGTGCGGGTCAAATTTAAATGCTGGTAGACGAGCAAAAGGGGCTGATGAGATATCTATTGTTTACTTCCACCAGCATGGTGGCATGAGGTCACGTGCGAACCACCGACTTCGATCTCAAATTTACCGCCACAAATAAAGACAGTTTCCATTTGAGAAAGGAAATACAAATCTCAAAAATTATTGTGTTGTGATGATGACATAAAACAATTTTGAGGAATGCGTCCGCTGTTCACTGCTTTGGAGTAGCTGTAGCTCAAGCTGACTTGACTCTAAGAGTTCTACATCACTCGAAGGTTGATTGACAAAAGGTCCAGTGGGACCTAAGGCTCCTTTTATAGCGCGCCTTCGAGTTTAAAGCATTACTGTAAGGATATCCGACATTGGGTAAAAGTACTATATATCGTATTATGATCAATAGAGGTGTCTGAGTAAGATAATCAGTATAACACTCTTGTTTCAAGATTGATCTTCAAAACTTAAATCTAAGTATGTACATACAGCATTTACTGATTATCCAATTAGAGGTAACGAGCATGCACGAACTTACTATACGATGAAAAAATCAGGTTTCTCGACTATTATTAGTCATTTGCTGCAAATTTGGTGTCATGTCAAGATTATCTACATTTTCCGGTCCTATTGCCTTCACCCTTTTCATGTTCAAGTGGCAGTTTACCAAACTTCAATATTAAATGATTACTTTGTAAATCGATCACTTCTGGGAGTAAAAAAGTGGAAAATAACAGAGAGGAAATCACTTCCCTTAACTTTCAAGCCATTTATAGCTTCTCATCTAGGAGACCTTCTACCCCACATCACCACTTGTTTTGATACAGAACCGACTCGGTTAATCAAGAAGGTAACTTTGTATGTGATGAAAAAGCTCCAGATCATTAGATAACCTTATTAGCCACGATTGGGATGTATACTACAGATATAAACCAAGTATCACACTTAAACCAGCAACCATATACCCTGAAAACGAGGGATCCAAATCCAGTTAGTCACTGTGTGTGTCGGATAAATTTGCTGCTTTTCTAAATTAAAATATCGTAGGAATTTGAAATAAAAAGGAGTAGCATAAAAACTCTGAGGTCAAGCTTAATCATACTGAGTTCACAGCTCTGAGTTTTGGTCCCACTCGCACTCGCAATATGGAATGACGAGCAATCGCGGGGACTTGAGCAACAGGTGGCCTTTGAAGAGGAATGGGCAAAACCAGCGCTTTTGTGAAAGGAGTTTGAGCCAAACACGGAGCAGCAAACTTAAGCAGCGTGGTTCTCACTTCTTGGATACGATAGGTGTACACAAGAGGATTCATAGCGCTGTTACTGTAATGGAGGAACTTTACAAAATCTAACAAGTGTATCAGACTGACGCCTTGCGGAACTACTTTCTGACAAAATACAAACAATATTGAAAGTGTATAAAACGGGAGCCATGACACCGCGAAAGCGCCCGTAACAATTAGAACGGTTTTTACGATCGTCTTTTCCCGGATAACTTTTCTTTGAAGCGAACTGGAGGGAAATGACCTTCGGCGAGTGTTAAACAGTTTGACGCTCTTGTGAATGTTGGCGTACATGCAGATTATGACAAAAAGAGGGAGAATAAAGCCTCCGATGGTAATTAGTAGAACTCTGTATTTCTGCCAGGGTACGGCATTGGAATTACTCACGAATATCTGCGCAATGGCGAGGCCATACAACCATGTTACAGCTATAGCAATGTAATAGTATACACGCGGCATAACACGGTGTCTTAGTGGTCTTGAAATGGAGAAGTTTCGTTCGATGCTGATAACTGTGAGATGTGCAATGGAGACCAGAGCACTTGAAATGTCCAGGAAAGTGTACATCTCGCGGAAAGACAGGTTGAAAGCGCTTGGTGCTGAATGATTCAAATCGTACAGCAAAATGTATATCCAACCAGGGATAGAGAAGGCTCCAACGAAAAGATCTGAAACTGCTAAACTCACGAAAAAGAGATTGGTTGCTGTTCGTAGCTCTCTGTTTCTGGTGAATGTGACTATGATGAGAGAGTTACCCAGAATCACAAACAACGCTAGAACGGTGTATATAACTACAAAAGCGAGCGTTTCTTGTTCTGAGTGCCTGGGAAAAGATTTCTGTGAAGTTCCATTCGTGGCACTCGATATTCCTGGAGAAGAGGTAAAATTCTCGGAAACGAAACCCTCCATTTGAAAATGTCGTTATGGCTTGGATCTGAAACATAATATTAATCATCTTTATTGAGGAAACTTTTTCATAACAAATATGGTTTTCAAAAAGGACCTCGAAACTAGACATATCTATATAGTAGAAACAAAAAAGCAATAAAATTGCAAAGGGGACAAAAAATGCATAAAAAATTGAAAATAAAAATAAATTTAAATTAAACGTAAGTAGCTATATTAAAAACTTAAAAACATTGCGTTTAAAACTATTGACATTCTTTGAGTCTTTGATCGTCTGACTGAGGGAGTTAAAATCGGAAACGGCATGATATTGTGTTCTTTGCTTCCCCCAATTTCTTTTGACACGTGGTAATCTAAAATTTCCTTTGTTACGTGTATTATGCCTATAAAGTACGTCTTGTCTAATCAATTCCGTAATGTGATT
The DNA here is from genome assembly GCF_964205215.1 of Stylophora pistillata. NCBI lineage: Eukaryota > Metazoa > Cnidaria > Anthozoa > Scleractinia > Pocilloporidae > Stylophora > Stylophora pistillata. The sequence goes on along the minus strand of NC_142524.1, from coordinate 1,026,507 downwards.
AATTAGGTCCTTGATGCATTTTTATACGTGTACACACCTTCTTTGAAATCGCCTTTTCTCTAGAGGCAGCCACTTAAGAACGGCTAATGCCTCAGTGGAGGATGAGTACAATGGTCTATTTAAAATAACTTTAGCGGCCTTATTTTGCAAAACTTGCAAACTAGACATAAGGGTAATATTATGTTTATCGACCCATACTAGATCAGCATATTCAAAAAGGGGCATAACAAGACCTTTATAGAAAAGTAAACGCGCCCTGAAAGGCAATAAATGCTTTATACGCTTGAGAGGCCCAAGCCTCTGATTGATTTTCCCAGTTAGGTGTTCAATGTGATCAGTCCATAAACGAAACAAAATTCACAAAAGCTTTTAGAAGCCATCTTACCGTAAGGACTAGAGTCCAACAGTTTATCATGGAAAGTAGAATTTGAGTTTGTTCAATTTAGTTTTAAACTGTAAAAGAAATGTTAAAAACACAGCACGCGATGGAGAATTGCCCAAGATATGAAGGACTTCGGTTTGTTTGAACATGAATCTTCTCGGTGGGACACTAAATTTCTTTTAAGTTTGTTTATCGCATGGCATATTTGAAACTCTGTAAACAGCTGAAAATTGCTCATTTCTGTGCAGTAGCCAGGAGATTCATCAGCAGATGAGTTAAATTTTGTAGAATGCAGAAATATCTCACCACTTCCATCGTAAAACCATTGATTCGTGTAAAGAAATAACTATCTCAATCTTTCTGCGAATTAAATGATGTTTTCTCTCAAAATAGGCAATTTGTACTTAAATTATTGCCGGTTCGCTTTGAGCAGTACCACTAAACGTCAATTGAGATTAATCCCACTTTCTCATCAAGTTTCAGTTGTATAAGGCCGGGAGACTCTAAGAACATGTGTAATCACATGTTACCAATAAAGGCTTCCGAGAGGAGATTAAACTAAAGAATGCATCTTGAACAGGAGTAAAAGACAACCCATGTTCTCCACAAAAGCTTAGGGGCTGACCATTTAACTTTTGAAGGGGGGTGGGGTGGGTGATTTTGAAAACAAATTTCCTACAAGCGCTTGTTGGAAGAAAAAAATTGCATGCAGCCCAAATGTAACAGAAAAAATGTACCAAAAAATTGGAAAAAAAAAATCCTGCACCGCAGATTGCTAGGAAAAAAATTTCTTGATGACCAGAAATCACCCACCCCCCCCCCCCCTCAAAAGTCGGCCCCTCAGACACCGAGTTGTTGACGTCGGCATTTTCCGGAAAACTCCGTCTTTTTCAATTAAAGAATATCTCCTGTGGCTCCAAAGAGCGCAGTTTTTCAGTCTTTAATGGTAGGATATTGTTGTAACGAAACGTTGCGAAAGTGAAAAAAACGTCAATGTATACATTTAGAAGGGGATGCACTTTTCGGTAGTGTAATCACAAGACGTTTTCGACCTGTAAGAAAAGTTTCAACTACCTCCATCGTAAAGGGGAAAGATAAGAAGTCAAGAACGAGGATGACTAATCATTAACAAAATGAAGCCCCATTGCGAATGACAAGCCTGAAAACTTTAGGATCCCCAAGCTCTTTGCGTCGCCATAAATATCATCCGCTTCCCCTTTGTGTCAATTCTCTCTAGAAAGGTTTCATGTTTTCTAGATATGTTCCATAGTTAAATGATTCATCCGGTGATAATTATTCTCATGAGGTGGAGAGAAAAGCTACCCATGCTGTGAGTTTTGGTTATCAGTGAACTACAACTTGCGCATGTCGCATAGAATTTTCTCAATATATGTATATATGGCAATTACATCTGAAGGTTTATTCGTTTTTATGAAGTGGATATTGGCAATAACCTTACGAGAGGAAATTAATGACAAATTTCCTAACGTCACAGTTAACTTAGTGCCAAGGTATTGACTTGTTCAAATTAATCGACATTCCAGGTCACTTCGCCAAAAAACTCACGTCATCGCCCTCTTGGGCGCTATTAGCTCTGGTTATCATCTCGCCAAAAAAATATTCTGTTGATAGAGAATTTGATTTTTGAAAGATATTCTGGATTGAAAAGGTCAATTCCAAACAATTTAAAAAATGAATGGTGAGTTCAAAAGTTCAGTTACTTTCCGATTTTTTTTTCACTCGCCAAGCTAATAGTATAGTCTCATTAAATCTTATTTTCCAAAACCCCAAATGTTTGTTCTTTATTGACGTACAGTTAAGGGCAGCTATTTCATGCCTCAAGGGGTTTCAGTGAAAACCACACACGAAGAAAGAAAATATCGTATACAAATACATTTCTTTGATTAAAAAGATCTAAACGGAAATTTTAATTTCAAGTTGAAAATTAAAAAAAAAAATAGACATTATTAACATTGGCTTCCTCTCATATCCTCTCGTTGGTTTGTATTAGAAAAAAAGAAGGAAGTGAAGTTGTCTCATCGTGTCGCTATTGTCAGTCTGGCAGTTTGTGCGGAGCTCATAATTGGAGATATTTATCTTGGGCGAGCAAGCAAACGCTTATCATCATCATCATAATAACTTTCTCCATTTCAAAGAGCATTAGTTCGAGTTTTCGAAAGAGAAGTAGTTTATTCATCAACAAAGGAATTGAAATTTGGTTTTGTTATATCTGAAATAATTTTTCCGAGATTCTAATCTATAACCTTTAAAATTGAAAGCCGACGATCTTAAAATTCAATTTCTTAGCTTTTTATCACAATTCTATCCATAGTCCTAACAAAAACATGACTTATATATAAGTTTGTCTAGGGCAAAAAGAACCCCACGAAACATAGCGAATCACCGAGTATGGTAACAATTCGATAGCTAGCACCATTATGTAAGCAGTATTCAGAAATTCATCTCAAACATCCTTGAGAAAAAAAAAACTGTGTTACAAAATTTTATATGAGTTCACTCAAATACATATTTTTAAAATGGAATCCCGCTACCTTATAATGATCGAAAAAAAAAGTTGGGCCGATTCACTTCACGCAGCAATGTAATAAACAGAGAGTAAAAGATCCAAAAGTTGTCGAAACGCTCAACTGCTAGATTTTGGTTCTGGTTTAGTTGCATCGTAATTTTTTGACACTTTTGTCTGCTATTACATTTAACATCATATCAGAAATCATGCGAATAACTACTTCTTATGGTGAGTATTTTCTCACCAGAAGTTAAAATTGATACACTGCCCAAGGGTTCGTTCATGTGATTATTGCCTTGAGGGGCAGAAGTATTCGTGCAGTTGACTTCGATTCTGAATTAATAAATTATTATGTGAAACAATTTCAAATCCACCCTGGTGGTACCTATAATTTACCCTTACCTTGTTTAATTCTTTCGTCAAACTCCTAATGATCCTTTGGTTATTACGAGACTACTACGACTGGGATGGGAAATTAAAATGGTGGTGCGTCAGTCCAGTTTCTAGTATTGTTCAAACTGCCACTCTTACGGCAACATCTACAACGACAAATCCACGATCTGGCGAATGAAGAACTTAAATGGGACTTCTGGTAATTCCGATTCGTATAATTTTCCTTGTTGCATATCTGAGAGCTACCCATGGAAAACCTTCGCAACTGCTGGCTTAAATTGGATTTAAAAAAATGCGATTCCATTTATAATTAAAAGCTTTTACTGCGACTATGATTGGACTATCCACCTTTTACCTCCCATTGACGCACATACAGGAAATGATCCACGATGATTTGCCAAGGATTTATTATTTTTTTAACAGTTGATTCAAAGATTTTATGTAGCCCACAGGAAATTGTAAAGACTAGATAACTGCTTTTGGCTACCTGTCTTTGGTTTCAGTTCCGTCAGATATACTTTGTATATATCCCTTAATTAGTAAATCACATTTTGCTCGAGAGTTACAGAATAATTCCAATTTCACTCATTGAAAACTCTCGATGTTTACTTTGGACAAGAATATGTAGCCCTGCGGTGTTTTCTTTTCTATTTCAATATTGCTGACAACCATTTAACAAGAGTTACATATTATGAACATATTATTTATTCATAAGCTTGGATAAAAACTAAAGAAAAAGTAGTGAAAAATCTTAAGTGCTCGCCTCATACAACACAGAAGTGCATACATTCAAAAGTACAAAATTAAGGCTAGCGAATGAAAAATCTTACTTTTTGAATGTGTCGATGAGTTGTCTTCAGTTTGGGAGGGTCGCTAGTCTAGGAACAATATGCTTACAACTGTTACAAATTTTAATCTATTTGTAACAGTGAAAGGCTGGACCAAACAGGATAGGTGTGCAAGTGGACTTAACTGAAAGAATTTTTCCTTCTTCCGATTAACATTCTGCATCAAATGTAGCATTAAATCCTTGTAGGAGATGAAACGAAGCACTCTTTTGAATGTTCACTGAAATTATCTTTAGTGACAGGAAGAGCAAAGTTTTAATGAAAAGGTGACGCTGTTTGAGCGCATAGGAAATATGGTCAAACTCTTGATAGCATTGCATCAACATCTGGCTTTTGGGAGAACGTAACAATGTTAAAACATTTTGTAATTTCTTTGGACAAAGTTGCTGCTTAGCATAAAACAGATATCAAAATAGATGGATATTTTTTTGTCTTCGAGGTAGATCTGAACCAAACTCAATTCTGTTCATTCGTCACTCGATTAAGTGACTGTGGGAAAAATAAACAAGTGTCATTTTTTTGTAAACAATACCAGAAAATTCATACTTAAAATGTCAAATCGCTTTGCTTTATCTCTGAGGGTGTACAATGCAAATTGATTAATTTAAAAGTGTTTTCAGGCTATTTTGCTTTTCTAGCGACCGGACTTGAATATTAAATTCTGCTGATACGCAATTCTTCAAGCGGCACAATTTATAATTAGTACATCATAAATAACACCAGCGCAAAAACTGAACGAAAAAGGAGAACAGAAAAGAAGAAAGATTTCAAAGTCTTTCCAAGTATTGCCATCCATGGTTCTCTTTAACTATTAAATGTACAATCCTTATTTTTTTTTTTTTACCATTCTGCTGACATTTTTGGCAATCCCCCTGGACTCAAAATCAACTCGTACCTCCGACATGTAGCCTAAATTTCCTTATACAATTCGAAGACAGAAGCTTTCGAAGAGATTTTACCTGAACCTGTCACGCTCACGCCTTTACTCGGTTCGTATGTCCATCTTGCGCTAAGCCGCTTTCCTCCTTCAGATGATAGTAAATGCAAGAAAAACGTGTGCTCTGGTGATCAGATTTGAGTGAAAAGCTCAGTAACGTTTCATTGGCGTAGGGAAGAAGAGCAAAATTGGCGTTTATTCTCCATATTTGGTATTCAGTTGATGCTTTTTACTTTTTCATTATCCAATCAAGACTGTCTGGCTATTGCGCATGCTTTGTGGAAGCCTTGTGCTGGGCATGGAATTCAATTTTCTACATGAAAAAGGACATGAGTCGTCCCAAAAGTGGAGAGTAACCCTTCCGGCTACTGGATGAAGTGAGTTGGTGCAAAGACCTTTTAAGATAAAACAAAGATTAGAAATAATTCCATTATTTTGTTTTGAGCTCGAGTCGACTATTGAGAAACTTAACTTAATTTTAACTTTGTAGTGAGCAGTTAGCGATGCCTTGATTAAAAGGATGTCCTTTTAGATGCCACTCACTGAGTTACATGTAATTCTATCCATCAAAGGTCAGAGCTCAACTATACTCAATTACCTTTTCTTTATTATCAAATAATCAAGATATTCATACTAGGGAGAATATTTAGATACCGGATAACCCCTAGTCTTTCTATTGATTTTAAACCGTCACACAAGGATAAGCCTTTTTCCTGCCTTTATTTCTTTTGCTTTACGTCACCTGTGTCCATCACATGAAGTAGAAGGCCAATACCAATTCTAATTCTGATTCGTATTGAGTTTTACTAATTGGAAACACAGTTGTCGACCTTACTTTAAGATTTCTCAACGCACACAACAGCTGTGTAACTTCTCGTAATTTAAATTAAGATAGAGTTGCGTAATTGTTGTAAAATTTATTTTGTCAACCTGACCGAAAAAAGGTTTGTTATATTAAAACGAAAAAAAGAAGAAACACCGAGAAAAAGAAACAGCAAAAACAGCAAAGAAATAGAACTGATTGAAAGTTAAGCATTAGAGAGACGAGGACTTTTATAAGTTACTAATATTTTCATCCTCTTCTTCTCGACTTATTTGATGTCTGTGCTGGCTGTTTTTGCGTAGCAGTTCGTATCATTACTGATGTTTCGTAATTCCGGCTATGTTTCAAGGAAAAAGAAAATTTAGGCTCTTGATCCACTTAATTTCAGTCGAATAGCAGCCATCTATTTAATGCCATTTGTTCCTATTTTCTGGTCGAATTGCACGACGCCTCTCGAGCTCCATTCCAAAAGCCCTTTCAGGTAGTTTTATCAAAATTCTTCTCATCTCGTCACTGCGATAGGCGTACACAAGCGGGTTTACTGCACTGTTGCTGTAATGCATCCATTTTATGAAGTCCATTAGTCGCATGAAACCTTTTCCTCTTCCACCGCCAAGTAGACTTGAACTTTGAAAAATCCAGAGCAGGGATACCACGAAAAATGGAAGCCAGGAAGCTAAGAACAACGCAGTCACAATGACCATCGTTGCGGCTGTTCGTCTTTCTTGTTGAACCCTTTTAGCGAGGATCGATGTCATGGCCTTTGCTCTTCGCCAGTGTGCATTCATGTTCTTCACACCCACGTAGATACTACTGTACATGCCAATGAGGACGATGAGGGGGAGAGCGAAGCCTGCCACAAACACCAGGAGGCCACGATATTGTTCCCATGTTGGGCTGAAGTCTACTGAGTAAATGCTTGTGACCAGCACGGAGTAGATCCACGTGATGAACAGCATTTTGTAGTATCGCTTGTAGGAGCTCGCTCGGTGCTGAACGGGCCAACAAATGGCAAAGTATCGTTCAATACTTATGGCTATAAGGTTTGATGTGGATGCTATCGCACTAAATACGTCGAATGCTCGATAAAAGATTCCCACATGGGCGCTTGGTAGACCGCATCTTTTGAAAGAGGGGCAGGAAAGATGGTAGATCCACAGTGGAATTGAAACTGCACCAACCATCAAATCGGACACAGCCAGACTGACAAAGAACATGTTGATAGCAGCTCGGATTCGTATCTTCTTGAAGGCGACAATAACAAAAGTGTTTCCAGTGATAGTTAACAAAGAGAGCAAGACATAGAGTGACATGAAGATGAAGACTTCATTCATGGAACGGAATGATGTGTTGCTTGATACCTTTTCGTCCAAGCGAGTTGTGTTCTCCATCTTTTCAGCTTCCCCAGCTGCTTTATGATTTATGACATTAACTCTAGTCTATCGGGAACTTGGCATTTGAGAAAACTATACTTCTAGTGTCTCTTTGTTACCCATTTGGACAAATTATCGGGTTTATATTGGTGCTTCATCCAATGAGCAATGGACTTTGTTATGTGTTGACTAATGAGGATCTACGTCAAACTCATTACATCAAATTTGCTGAAGAAACAATTTCTGGGTCAGAAACATAATTGTAAATTGCATATATCCTCATAGCTAAGTCAGACGTCATGAGCTCTTGCCGCATATCGATAAACATTGCATGTGAAATAATGTACGTTTGTATGACAGGAGATGTCGAGTTTTAATCGGTAAGTAACAATGAGCAAAGGTTTGCTTCATAATTACTCAACACCGCTCTAGGTGTAATGAAGCCAAATCCGGTTATCCCGAACTAAAAGAACTCAGAAGCAATATTTCTAGAATAATGACATAAAAACCTGACCAACTTGAGCACTTCATGGCCTGCGTTGTCCGGTTTCTTTTCACGAAAAGTTTCTTTTTAAATAAGATCGTCGTAAACGTGAGAATTAGACAGCTGTCGCTTATGTGTTTATGTCATTAGCCGTGCATGGGGTAACCTCCAGCTGAAGCGTGTACAATTTCTACCGTACACGGTCTTCTTTAGAGTGCTGACGGGTCAGATTTCCTTTGGATTAAATAACTACCAGCGATATCTAAATGCTTCCCCTCGGGTGGTTAAGAAATAGGCTTTCTTCATCTCGTTGCAAGTGCGTAGCTAAGACTGGAAAAGCAATTAAAAATTGTCACTTATTAGCGGTGACTCTGTGTCCATAAAAGTAGTATACAGCTGCCACTTTTTAAGAGAGCTGCACTTAGGTATTCATTCTTCCCGTTTAGCAGGACAACAGGACAACCTCTGACATTATATTGAGATAGTCGGAAAATACTTGATATCCTTGATTCAAAGCAAACTTGTGATCCTATGCTCTTGATCTTGATGAATCGTTGAGAACAGGTTTGAACTCACAAACCGCAATTAAATCTTTTCCAAAAATCAAGGTGATTTTCCTAATTGTTAAACGTTTCTTTATAAATTATATTTTGATAGCTTTTTAAATATCTTACGCAAGGATCTAAAGTTCTATTGTCATTGTCCCATTCATTCAAAGGAAAACTATTAACCAACTTATCGAGGGCGATCATGAACGCTTATTGGAATAGCAATAATGAATGCTCTGTTTTACCGCGGCTTTTGTTCAAATCTTTAATTTAATTTGCCAAAAACAGCTTCAGCGTAAGCGACTAGATAGCTACCTTAAGTGGCCTTGACATGAAAACCATCTTTTCAATCAGAAATGAATTCGAAATAGAAAAAAATAGGAAAAGAAAAAAGATTACAAAGTATACGGTGTCTTCTGCAGTTTATATTTCAGTACAAAGCTAAGAACAGTTCTCAAACTATTGATAGAAACCGCGACAAAAACTTTCAGAAGTGGATACCAGCTTTTTGCTCCATTCCTCTTAAATCATAACACAATGTCTGAAACTTTTATCCCAAGGTCCATCTGGAGAGAATGACGTTAATTTCGGCTATGGCGGATCCCACTCATCGACCAAGGAAGCAGTTGGAAGTAGAAGTCTAGTCCATTTTTATGTTTTCCGGCGCGGTTACCAGATGGGTGATTAGAAAGAGACGAAATGTCGCGAGAAATATAAGGATTGTAGCGACAGTAAAGAAGAATTTCCTACCGGGATAGCAAGAAATGTTCTCTGTGTCTTTCTCGTCTGGTTCCTCAGACAACTTGATGAAATACGCTGTCATCGTGATATATTCTTGAGAAAGTATAGTTTTTCTTTGGCGATCAATCATTGATCAATTGAAATCGTTAAGGCTGTTCAGTTTGCTATATGAAGATCTAAATTTTAAAAGAATGTCTGTGAGTTCAATATACCTCAACAGCCTTAGCTATTAACTGTGCCATTCAGTCCTCGTACGATTTCTCCTTCCATATAAAAGAAATCAAGCCACAGATGAACAACTTGAATTAATTCAAGGGCTGGACAACAAAACGGTTGTATCTAAATTTTCGAAATATCACAGCTGAAAAGCTCTGATTTGTCATGCGTTTCTCTATAAAGCAGGTTCCACAGGTAGGTCAATTGCAAGGTGTCAGACGGAGATCTCTTGTCAAGTTTAGAAGAATAAATTAAACAGTTCGTTTTGGCTGAAAGTGATTGGAACTGTCAGGTTCGATTTCTAATCTTACCTCTCTCTATCAACTTGAAATTTAGAATGCATATATCTGACTGCTAATCAAAGCGCTCCGTATCTTGATCAAGAATAATTTATTTTTAGCACGGTTAAAACTCATTAGCCTCGATTACGCAGGAATGTATCGGTTGAACGCATCGTTCATCATTCCTACCATGTTCATGTAGTCCAGGACCCTTAGGATGAACAAGAGACGAGCGATACTTAGCTGTAATAGAGATTAAACAGACGTTTCGTATGATGCACGATCCTGAACTTCATATATTTATTCGCGATGCACGATCATGAACTTCATATATTTATTCTATCTCAAACAGACGTTCGTCACATGCATCATAATTCTTTCTGTCGTTTTAAGTAATCGTAGATCAAGACCAGAATGTCTAAGCCCCTCTTATAAAGCACCAAACATTGCATTGTAATTCATCCCATAGCAAACTATCCCCATCTTTTCTTATTGGACGACGTTATTTTGAATTGGTCAATCAGACGTGACGGTTTTTTGCTGGCACATGAGAATCTTGCTACGCATCCCAGGCGCTCAAATACTGTGGGATTTTGATTTTCTTCGAGGGCTAGCTCCGGTCCGTTTGGATGGATGTTCGATTGGAAGGTACGAGGAGAATCGTGCATCTTTTGACCTTAATAATGCGAAGTTTAAAAGCGGAGCGATGCGATTTTTTTGGGGAAAAATCGCTAGGGCGCTTGAACCCTTTCAAAACAAGGCTTCCACCCTTGTCTTTCTTTTATGCATTACATTAACGACGAACTCAGACTTATTCAAAATCGCTCAAAAAAAAAACATTTTTGAGGCAAAAGGACGACTATACACCACAGGTAAAGTAATTCAACGTTTATTTATCAATGATTTATGTACATAGTTAGCAATATATCACTATAGGTGAGGCAAACGGTAAGTCTGGTACATTCACTATAAAACAACATTCGGCTACACAAACAGAGTGTACGGGCCCCTTGTGGTGAGACCACTCCTGATCTTTTTGAAACTGAATCAAAATTCCGCTTTCTCCGAAGATAATCCACACAATCTGACGTTATTTGGTCTATTTTACTTCATGCAATGGATTCAAGGACCCTGCGGTGGATTCGTTTATTGTTGGTGAGTCTAACATGTCGTGATAATTATGGTTCGTTGGTTCAACAGCACTTTACGAAATAACGGGATATCTGATGGACTGGCGCGAGTAATAAGTTAGAAGTTCAAGGCCACTCGCACAAAGCATCAGCTTTAATTCAAGAGATTATGAACAGTTTAAAATCTCAGAATGACATTTCAGCATAACCCAATTGGTATCACATTTTTCTTCAGTTTCGGTTGATTCTGATTACGCCACGGATCCAACTTTAGATAATTCTAACTTTCACCGCCATTGCTTCCGTGGCTCCATTGAAATCCTTGTTGTGTCAATGCAAAACACCCATGTTGTTGAATATCAAAATAGTTTAAGATTTCTAGTTTGCGATTTTATAACAAAATAAAAAGATTTTCTGGGTGTAGAACTAGCTTTAAATTCACCTTGCTAGACGGCTTGGCAACACCTCGTACATTATTAGAATGTTTCACTCATTCTACATCGATCTTTATCGCCTGAGCGCTTTTTTTTTCTCCAACTCCAACCATTCACATCAGTGACTTATCACGTAAAAGCTAGTTAGAGAATGAGTGAACTTTTTACTAAAAAACAGATGTTTATCCAAAAATCGAAAGAAGCCTTCGGCCACGGTTACATCCTGCTTCAAAGTTCTGTCGGCATCAATCTATCACGATCAGTTGTGAGCAAGAGAAACATTTATAAAACTTTATGCGTGAACATTATCCGTTATCTGTTTTTAGCCCGTTCTCACGGCGGGTTAAAAAAACAGCGGTTTGAATTTGTTTACATATGGTCTTCCATCGTTTGTTATCTGATTCTAAGAAACTGAAATTTTCCCTCACGAGGTGCAACGTTTGATAACAACAGCCCACGCCTTTAAACTTCATACTCGATACTACGAATGATAATTACTAAAACTGATATTTGCTTTTTAGAACTGCACATGAGACTTCAGAAATGCAAGCTTCAACTGGGCTCGAACACGAGTCTGCTAGATGATGATTACGATAGGCGCTATTTCCGAGCCAGTTTCCATAAAGATTTCATTTATTTTCTTTACTCAAAATCTACTTTAGTGTAGTGATTAATTCTTCACTCAGCATCCGTTGATTGAGTATAATTTTATTCATGTATATTTTTTGAAACTAGAATGGGAAAAGAGATTTAAAATGGCATCTTGCTCTGATATCGTTCCTTTATTGATGGTCATTCAATAGACATGGTATAATATTTCATCAGTACTTACTTTCGGGAGACGGTTAAATGATGCCTTCAAGTTTTGGAGTTCTGCGACAGAATATCCTGAAAACAGATAAATTAAAAAACAAAAAACTGAGTAGCATTGGAACAATGATCGATTTCTCAAAAAGTTCTCATGTTGCACGAACGAAGTCAGCACTATATTTCATTTACGCAATCTAAAATTTGTGAAAAAATGTCTGATTGTGTCAAAAACTGTTGATGAGGAGGAAAAATTTGAGGAAGAAAGTATTGTCAGCTAACCTTAAGCCGAAAATTAGCAAGTTTCTGAGTCAAGATCAGCCGCTGAAGTCAAATCTGGATGCCAAGTAGAAGTTTGTTTAAAAGTAGTCGTAACGAGGCATGAAACTTCTTTGAATAGGTGTTATTTAAAGATTCTGATGGGAGACAAGTTTCATTTTCCAACACGATTTACTCGTTTGGCTGAGTCGAAAATGACGCGTAATTTTTTAATTACAGATTTTCTGAGGTAAGAAATTTGAAAAAAGGTCAAACTTTGCCATGGTATAGTTGCTAAGGTAAAAGTAAAGAACTGCTAAAGACACCAAGCGGCTGTCCATGAGCTAAGACTTACGGCTCAATCAACAATTTCAGCGACTCAATCGGCCATCACAATTTATGTTTATTTCAGCTAATTTCAAAACGCTTTTATCCTTTTTTGTCAACTTGTTGCTTAACAGTTAAAAAAATTAGCATGGTAGCGTCTACTATTCCAGTTATTAGTGGTGAACGGTTGTCTAATGTTATGATAACTCGCTACAAACAGCAACACATATATCCCTCGGCGAATGATCAACTGACCCATCGACAAGTAGATTAATTTTTCAAAGAAGAAACTTGTCAGCAGTATTTATGATTTGAAGACAATTGTGCCACACCAAAAAGATCCATGAAAATTTCCATGTAATACCCATTTGCGCGTAAAAAAATAATTTCAAACACCCTTGGCCAAAACGGGTCCATGGAATTTTCTATGTACATGTAATACTTACTCGTGTATGCAAAACAGTATCAAACATCCTTAATCAAAACGGGTACATAGAATTATCTATGTAATACTCATTTACGCGTAAAAATAAAAAATAACAGTTTCAAACGTTCTTAGCCAAAACAGGTACATAGAAATTTCCATGTAATACTCATTCACGTATCATTAATTGTAAATTGTGTATACTCTCATAGCTGAGCCAGCCCATGAGCTCTTGCCGCATATCGATGAACATTGCATTTGAAGTAATGTCTGTTTGTATGACATGAGATGTCGACTTTTAATCGGTAACAATGAGCAAAGGTTTGCTTTAAAATTGCTTAACATTGAGCTAGGTGTAACGAAGCCAAATCCTTGGTTTAAAATCCATCATAGAGAACAGGTTTCGACTCACAAACCGCAATGAAATCTTTTCCAAAAATCAAAGTGATTTTCCTAATCATTTGATTTGATATCTTTTTAAATTTCTTACCTATGAACCCGAAGTTCCATTGTCATTGTGCCATTCATTCAAAGAAAAACTATTAACCAGCTTGTCGAGGGCGATCATGAACGCTTATTAATTGTAATAGCACTAATGGATGCTCTGTGCTACCGCGGCTCTCGGTCAAATCCTTGATTACATGTTCCAAAAACAGCCTCAGCGTAAGCGACTAAGTAGCTACCTTAAGTTCACCATGACATGAAAATCATCTTTTCAATTAAAAATAAATTCGAAATAGAAGAAAAAAAAAGGAAAAAAAGGATTAGAAAGTGTACGGTGTCTTCCAGTGCAGTTGATATTTACAAAGCTAGGAACGGTTCTCAAACTATTGATAGAAACCGGGAGAAAAACTTTTAAAAGTGTATGCCAGCTTTTTGTTCCATTCCTCTTAAATCATAACACAATGTCTGAGAGTTTCATCCCAAGGTTCATATCGGGAGAGAATGACGTTAATGTCGGCTATGGCGGATCCCACTCATCGGATCCCACTCATCGGATCCCACTCATCGGATCCCACTCATCGGATCCCATAGCAACTCACTGACCACTGAAGGAAGCAGTTGGAAGTAGAAGTCTAATCCATTCTCATCTTTTCTGGCGCGGTTACCAGATGGGTGATTAACAAGAGACGAAATGTAGCGAGAAATATGTGGACTGTGGCGACAGTAAGGAAGAATTTCCCACCGGGATGGCAAGAAATCTTTCCTGTGTCTTTCTCGTCTGGTTCTTTAGACAACTTGATGAAATACGCTGTCATTGTGATATATTCTTAAAAAAATTTATAGTTTTTCTTTCGCGATCAATCATTGATCAGTTGAAATCATTAAGGATGTTCAGTTTGCTATATGAAGATCTAAATTTGAAAAGAATGTCTGTGAATTCAATATACCTCAACGGCCTTAGTTATTAACTGTACCATTTCTTCCTCTACAATTCAAATAAATCATGATCAAGTCACAGGTGAACAACTTGAATTAATTTAAGTTCTGGAAAGCAAAACGGTCGTATCTTAATTTTCTTAATTTTCGAAATATCACAATTTAAAAGGTCTGATTTGTCATGCGTTTCTCTACGAAGCAGGTTCCACAGGTAGGTCCATTGTAAGGTGTCAAACGGAGATCTATTGTCAAGTTTAGAAGAAAGAACATTTCGTTTTCGCCGAAGGTGATTGGAACCGGCGGGTTCGATTTGTAATCTTACCTCTCTCTGTCAAATTTAGAATAAACATATCTGACTGCGAGCCAAAGTGCTCCGTATCTTTCTCCAAAGTAATTATTTTGAGCAAGGTGAAAATTCGTTAGCCATGAATACACAGGAATGTATCGGATGAACGCATCGGTCATCATTCCTACCATGTTCATATAGTCCAGGACCCTAAAGATGAACAAGAGACGAGCGATACTTTGCTGTAATAGGAGTTAAAGAGACGTTCGTCACATGCATCATGACTCTTTCTGATGTTTTAAGCAATCGTAGATCAAGACCAGAATGTCTAAGCCCATCTTATAAAGCGCCAAAAATTGCATTGCAATTTATTCGTTAGAAGCCGCAATATGGAGAGTTCTCGACCCCTTGTTTTCATTCGACCCAAATTAAGATTCATCCCATAGCAAACTATTCCCATCTTTTACATTTACAGGAGTCAAAATGTTGCCAGAGTATTATCCAAAACTGAAAGTACTTCACATCGAGTTTTACAAAAACAAGATTTTATAACACAAAAAGTTCCAGTCTTACCATGCCTCAGTGAGTCTACCAGGTACCTGTAATCATAACAAAACATTTCTAACCAAGAAAAACTTGTCTGCGACTTTGTTAAGTTCGTATACCCCGGCTTTTCTCCGCGTTGTTAAATCAAACGACGGTTAAAGCTTTATCCACTAACAGTATCACACAGCGGAGAAAAATCATTTGTGAGTCAAAGTGGCAAATTTTTGGTTAAAAGAATTTTGAAAGTAGCTGGCGAATATTGAGGTACGTATTAGTCTCTCGGTCGGTGAGACCACTCCTGATCTTTTTGAAACTGAATCAAAATTCCGCTTTCTCCGAAGATTATCCATACACTCTGACGTTATTTCGTCTAGCCCGTTTAGCACTAGGTTCCATATAATGATAATGCGTAAAAGTCAAGACGCTGAGAGAGTGACGCACGAAAGAACTGCTTAAGGATCACATGAGCACAGTAGAGATAACCCATGCGAATCCAGATCCTTCCTCGCTCAACAGGATCCAGCAGAGACTTCTACAAGATCTGTCTTGCCGTCTTTATCGTCATCTACGTATTTTTGTGGTTATCAAAGCCTGTAGTGAAAAACGAGCTGGACTTGGCAAGTCACAAAACACCCATTCGGATACGAGATATGGTTGCCGTAGATATTACGGCCACAACGGTTGGAAATGAGTTCCCGAGCAAGGAAGTTGCTGATTTCCTCAAACACTGGTGTCGACAAAGACGAGCTAGATGGGATTGGCGGGCCATGATTTTACCATGTATAAACAAAATGCCATGGAACTCGTCAAGAGAGATTGAAAAAAATGCCACCGATGCAAATACAAGCTTTATATCACTGTGGGATATTAGGCCCGCCGGGCAATACAGCCGTTTTAGCATCCAGTCTCAGACAAAAGAGGGTCGTCCCAAAATTGAGGGTGGCGACTCTTGGAGGGTTATTATAAGGGGATCTTCCTCTATTTCTCCAACGGTTATCGATCACGGAAATGGAACATACGAAGTTTCGTTCCTTGCAGTGGAAGCAGGAGTCTACAGGGCAAATGTGAGTTTGGACTTCACGTCATGCAATGGATTCAAGGACCCTCCGGTGGATTGGTTTATTGTTGGTAGGTCTGAGATGGGTTTCACTTGCTATTATGTATGTATTTTACATATTAATATTCAAGAATGGCTCGTTCGCCGCAACAAACTATGCTCAGTGAATGTTTTAAGGAGGAACAAAATATGTGCTAGTGTTGATTAACTCAGAAGAGGTTTGTCAACATGAGATATTGAGCAACCACTCATCAAGATCCGATCGCTTTTTTCCTCATTCCCAAGGCAATGCACAAGGAAAATATCAGCGGCATCCAGAAGTTGATGGAAACAAGGACTATCTTCAAGCGCCGTTACGGGGTGGGAGTCCTGTGGACTTAGTGGTCCCTCCTGCTAAGAATGGTAAGCTTCTGAGTTTTCTAGAAAAATTCAATTCGGTGGTGCAGTTTAATTCTATTGCCGATCTTTTCTAACATTGACCTACTTGTCACATATTAGTTCACAATTCAGGAAGTAGTGAACTCCCAAATATCGTATTGTTTACACCTTTTCATAAACGTAACTATTTGGTGCAGTATGGTATTGATTGCATCAAGGGAATACTACCCAACTTTCTGACCAAGTTTTGTTAAGGAACCTGTTTTCAATTCCAAGCAATTTACCCAATGCTCTTAAAATCTGTAAGCAATATTCTACTGCTCATATGAGGCGGTTTTTGCTTAACTAAAACTGTTTATTCACTCTGTAAGCGCAAGTTTCCAGCATATCGAAGGAAGCCATGGGTGGAGAAAGTTGTGAAATCAAATGCAACTTTCTGTGGGACGGATATGGACGATGGGTGCACAATACTTGGAAGCCACATATCAAAGGTAACTAGTATGATGTACGAATCAACCTTAGCTTTCCTTTAGATGCTCCTTTCATGAGCTTGTCAAACCGGAGGAGCAAGGAGACGCTAACCAGCAAAGTAGGTAGGCAATAACCTTTTCTGAGCAAAGGTTTGGTAAGGCAAAGTTAAAGGTTTTTTTTTCTTTTCTTTTTTTAGAAATTATTAGCACGCGACCCATTGGCAGAAAAAGGGGCACTTTGTGGGTTTATGGCGATTCTGTCAACGTTTTCTTTGCCCATTCACTGATGCAAAGAAGAATTTGCAGAGACCTTTTCAAACGATGTAATTTCAGTTACAATTGGATTTATCCCGTCAATAATGTTACAGCTGCTAAAAGACAATTTGATAATTTGGATTACAACAATGAAAGAGTTTTGGAAAACTTTCGTCGCATTGTCTACGATCCTCAAATGGACGAAAACAGTGCCATTATACTAAACTTTGGGCTACATTTCGTTGAAAGCACGAACTTTACGAATTACAAGAAACTCATCGTTGGCTTGGTGAGAGTGTTGAAAAATGATCTGATATCGAACGGGACGAGGAGGATATATCGTGGAACGGTTATCTGGAAAGCAACCACAGCTATAAACAAAGAAAAAGCAAGTAATACTCATCTTGGACATAAAAGATTTATTACACAGCAGGCAAGTGGACTTCGAGCTGTCTGTAAAACCACTGCTATCTTCTTCTATGCATTTCTTTCCTTTGGTATTTCAATCTCCATTGATGACTCGCTGAAATGAAATGAACGGGGTCTTGGGAAAGTCTCTAGTAGATATCTCCGTTCATTTCATTCAAACGCGACAAAAACATAGGCAATTTTTTGGTCAGAAGTTCTTTTCAGACTAATGACCCAATCAGGCACTTTTAAATGCGCTCGTGCACGATGCAAAACGTGTCCTTTCATTCACAACACTGATAAAATATCGGGACCTTAACGATCCATTAAGATCACCGATCACTTCACGTGCACCTCCGCCAATGTAATGTATTGCATAACTTGCACTTATTGCAAAAAGATATACATCGGCGAAACAGGCAGAAGACTAGGTGACCGATTCCGAGAACACCTTCGAGACGTGGAAAGGAATGACAAGGACACATCGAAACCAGTCGCTAGAAATTTTAATTTAACTAATCATTCTAAGCAATATATGGCAATCTGCGGTCTCTCCTTACACTTAGGTAGCACGGAAAGCCGTCAAAATCTTGAAAAAAAAGCTCATCTTTCAAACCGGCAGTCTAAATCCCACAGGGATCAACGAACGCTTTTCATTCCACTAATTTACTCTTGTTTTTCTCGTTCCCATGTTCCCACCAATAACGTAGCTCCATTTTCTGCCTTTAAAAGCACACACAACCCACAATTCCTCTATTCGCTCCGACGAAGGGCCAACGCTCGAAACGTCAGATTTTGTAATCGTTACGGTGGCCAATTTACCATTTCAACTTTGTTGATATATCCAAATTATTTCTCTAATATACACACTGATTGTGACTTTGGGTTTTTTGCTATAGTTGTGCTTGCTTCTACTTATTTTCATTTTCACCGTTTCCATCGTCGTCGTCGTCGTTTTGTTTCTACCATTTCTGTCTGATAACTGATACTTATCTTTTTTGTATTGCCCTTATAGCGCGTTTTGCTGTACAACTCCTATGCTACTTCGCAGATGTGTAGAGCTGGGTTTCTCGTCCTCGATGTCTTCCCTATAACAGATTCTTATCCGCAAGGAACTGGAACTCACGGAGCCCATGGACCTGTCAAGAACGACATCGTGCACTATAGCAACCTCGCTTTTAGGCCTGTAGAGGAGTTAATAGAAGAATATTTTGGTGGAAAGTAACCCTGGAAACTGTTAGAAACTGCAAAAATTGATGGCACTAAGGAGATCCAATGAGCTATTCTTTAACTGCAACTAGATACGATATTGCAAAATGATTGACATTGAAACCTGTACTTTTTCATAATATATAGACTACAATGACCGCCAGATATGTTTCTCATCACTGAAAAATAAGTTTAAAGGTAAAACTGATATCGACATGCGCAGTGAGACAACTACGTTCCTTTCTGTGTAAAATGCATAATGTATTCTAGCGCGCTGATTGGGAAATAATGATTCCGGACCCCATGGAGGATCATAAATCTGTACAGAAAGGTTTTAATAAACTAAAAAAAAAGTCATTAACTATAGATTGTTTCGAGAAATGACTGTAAAAAAGGCTCAGTATCAGTAGGTTCCTTAAAAAGAAATTAGGGAATTTCTTTAGGAAGAAAAAATGATAGAAAGGTAATTCAAAGACTGACTAGCACCTTAAAAACTCGAAAGGATCACGGAAGGCAATTATATTTTACTAAGGAAAATTGACTCAAATCTGTTATTAGGTGAATCAGATAAACCCTAAGGATCTCAGAGGCTACAGAGGAACAAAAAATGTAAATACAAAAACCCGGTTTTCTTGAACTCAAATGAATCTAAAAGGAAGAACCAATATTTTGCTAAAACTTTCTGTTTTTGAAATAAAGCTCCTGAATAACTTAGTTTAGTAAATCGTGTTTATCAAAAGATAAATTCGATTTGTAAGTCTTTGAACTCTATCATTTTCACATACATTTGAAAGTTGGATTCTGAATTTCGGAAAGTTTGAATTTCATATCAAAAATTTTTTTCGACCAGTTCTTAATTGCAAAGCACAGATCTCATTGTGAGCAGAACCTAAGAACACTTGGTGCATTTCCATGCAGGTTGTCAAATTAAAATGAATAACGGTCATACTTAATAGAAACATGATCAATTAACCTCAACAAGAGGATCAGATCAATTTCCCTTTGATTGCACCCTGAATGTTTTTTACATTTCATTTCATTTCATTTCATGATGGATCCAGCATATTCGACTGAATGCGGTCGTTTCCGTTAAATCTCCATGGCTGTCTCAGTTGTTCGTAATTGCACAAAATTTTTTATGACAAAGTGTCTTTTTAGCTCAGATTAATATTCAAAGATGCCGTGTGCCATTCCATATTATTAAGCAGATTTAAAAACCAAAAGTTTATTGACGGAAAAACAAAGTCTTACTCTAAAAGCCGAACATCGCATATTTTCATCAATGTAGCAAAACAAAGTAGATTATTTTTAGTAATCATGTATAAATGTAAAAGGAAAGTCTTAACAGTATATTCTTCGTGCATTCAAAACATTTTCTGACATGATTTACGATCTTTTAGACTTTTAAAAGTCAACTGCGATGTTCAGTTCATTCAAAAGGCTGAGAAAATTTCGCTCTTTATTTTTTTAAAATTAGAAAAGAATGCTTCGAATTTTCATAACCATTTGAAATTTCATTTTTCTTATACAGAGTTAGATGTTATGAGGTCTTTGGATATTTCCACAATACAAAATAATTTAATTTAAAATAACTAAATTTTTTGAAATTTCATTTTTTTATACACAGTTAGATGTTATGAGGTTTTTGGACACTTACAAAGTCAAAATAATTTAGGTAATAGCTCAAAACACATTTCCCATGTCGGAAGCCATAACTGTGATGAAACCATTGTCTTGAGGAAAAGCAGGAGACAAACACATCAAGGAACACGCGCAGATCAAGGTTCATTTCCTTTCACCTATCACTAACGCACGCAAACCTATTTCATTAGTAAAGTAATTGCATAGTAATCATTCAAAACAGACCGAATGTCTATGGAAACACTGTACAATTTGGACTTTGCGATGGTAAATGATTGCTACTGAAAAATTATCTTGCCAGAAAAGTAGAAACCGAATGAACTGTTTATACTGCGAAAGGGGAATTGTGATTGATGGTTGTGAAGAACTTTCAAGATGTGGATATTTTTATTAAAATACTCGGCCGCGATGACATTTATAAATCAGGTGGTACTATTCAAATACTGCATGATTCACAAATTGGTTATTCCATATTAACATAGTTGAAGAATTGCGACTGTTGCTTTAAAACACGTCAAATTGATGTAAACGAATTTGTTAGAGCCATGCCGGCATAGATGAGTGATCTTGGCTCGAGTTATTTTGTCGTCGTCATGAGTAAAACTCAAAAGACCACCTTAACTCTTCCAAATGGACAGAATGAGTCTGATCGAAACTCGTTGGAAAAACTTGGAATTGGAATGACAGCAGGGACTGTGGTTAATTTATTTCTTATACTAATCATCGTGGTAGGAAATGTTCTTGTCATTGCAGCTTATGTAAAAAATCGCCGACTTCACACTGGTACCAATGCACTTATTGTGAGCCTTGCCTTCTCTGACCTCCTTGTAGGAAGTGCCTCCCTGCCAATCCGAATCTATGGCTTGATAATGAACTGGAAAGTAAGTGTCATTACCATGGCATTTTACGTCACTGTTGACATCTTCAGCGCCCTTGTGTCAAACTTACACCTCATGGCGATATCCTTTGAGCGTTTCGTAGCCGTTTCAAGACCGTTTTATCACCAGACACTCTCCATCAAACCGTATGCGTTTGCGTCGACGTTGTCGTGGATCTTAGGAATTATCGTCGCCTCGTCACATCCTGGAAATTATTTGCGAAACAAAGACGAACAAGGGCTTAAATTGAAGATTCTCGAAGTATACTCTGCACTATTGTTTACCGTGTGCTTTTTGGGCCCGTTACTGATAATTATTTTTGTAAACATAGGAATCTTCCGTGTTGCACGAGTTTTAATCCATTGTGCGCCATCACGGAACGGGAGCTTCAAGCAACGAGTACGTAAAGAGCGCAAGGCTGCATTCACTCTGCTCGTAATGACAGGATTCTTCTTCGTTGCGTGGACGCCGTTCTTCGTTTTAAACATGTTGTATGTCTATTGTGTTCAGTGTCTCCCTTCTTCGTCTAACGTCCAGTATGTAATGGTAGACGTTATGAAGTGGCTACATTATTCAAATAGTGCAATCAACCCCGCCATTTATGCCTTTCGTGATGCCGAAATGCGCCGAACCTTCGCCAGACTTTTGGGTCCCCTTGGGAGACTTTGTAGAGGTGGTCGTGTCCAGCCGGAATTTCCAAATACACAAGAAGTTCTTGATCTGCACACTCGAAATTAAAAAAGGATATCCCTGATGTCCAATTTTAATGAAATCAATAACTAAAGATCCAAAACCAACCAACAAACTAAAGAAACACTTCGCTCCTCTTCATTCCAAGGAAATTGTTCTCCACATTACAACCCTGGCCATGAAAACAGCAATTAATCTATACGGAGCACAAGATATGAGATTCGATTTTATCTCAGTCCTACTCTTTTGAATTATGTTAGGAAAGCGCGACTGCCGCCTTCTGAGTTAAACTGGCTTGGCAACACAGTGCTAGGTTCAGACAAAAATCAAACGGGAAAAAAGCATGTTAAACTTTGGGAAGAAAAATAATAAACCAAAGTTCCCATGATATTTACGAGAAAAATAAGAGTTTTCTGAAGGGAATACTGGGAATTCTAGTTCTAAGCTGAATTAATAAGTTCAAGCATTACACAAGGCTTAATCGTAATTACACTGTGCAATAGTAGCTGAGCCGTAAGAGACAGTGTCAACAATTTTTTCACATCAGCATAAGAAAAGCAATTCTTACACTTTAATTGATTCTTTTCAATTTCAAAAGCTCGTTAATGGTCATGTTACGTAATATGACGTGATTACGTAATATTAAGCCCTTGACCTGACACTCGATCTACGCTTTCGTTTTCCATTTGTGCGTTTTTGTTTTTGAATCTGTTTATATAGTCATTTCTTTATTTTATGTGTTTATTTATTAATATTTTGTTTGTGTCTTATTTCATTCGAATTTCTTTTTACTCCTTCGGCTCTGTTTTATTTAACAATTTTTAAAATTACTTCCTTTACATTCTTACTTTTGATGTATGCATATTGGCTTTAGGGTTCAAGGAACCGACGACTGTTACCTCTTTAGGCTGACAGTCATTAGCCTTTTCTTTTCGTGGGCGCGGTGATTTATGCTTTGTCCTGCAGTTACCTTTTGGTGACTGTGTATCAAAAAAAAAACAAAAAAAGGGAGAGAGAAAGAGCAGTTTATTAAATCAAATTGAATATACCAAGCCGAACTGATGTCGCTGTTGTTGTATTCCTTCATTGCTTACTGATCATGCAAATACCTTGTATGAAATAGAAATGTAATTTCGCGGAAAAAGTGATAAAATTCGGATAGAAATAACAATAGTAATAAAATATCATCGGTAATCCGGAGGTTTTTGGTTAAATTCCTTGTCAAGAACGTAGATATTTACCTTTCTTCCTACTAGTGATAGATAAAGCTGATCTATATGTTTGAAAAATAAATTAACATTCTAGCCCTCCTAATGAAATATGAAAGTAAGGCCATCTTCGAGATGGTCTAGGCCTCTTGCTTTTAAAAGATTTCTCTCTCTCTCTGTCATAATTAAAACTCATTTTCGCAAGAAATGGTTTTGTGTTGGCACTCAGTGAGGAAAGGTTTTTTTTTTTACACTCAAAAACGGCCTGTTCATTAGACTGTATTTACATTAGCATGTGCACTACATAGAGAAGTCGAAAGCATAGAAATAATAAATTGAGAAATGTAGCTCTCATCCGCTTGGATAACCTCTTCGAAACTGGTTAAAAAGTAGGTTAGGGTATACACTCTTTTCCTATACAGAATCAAAGATCGAGAATTGTTTTATTTTACAAATCTCTCGATCTTCATTTTATTGCTTTCAACCTTTTATTGATAAGGACATTTGTGTGTTAAAAATCTGTTCTGAGATTGTTTATATGCCTCAGGAAAATATTCTTTATTATTACTAATACTGTGGCACGAAAAAACTTGTTGTTTTAGATAGAGTGTAAAAATCGAACTTTTGTAACTTATGCTTTACCACAATGATATAGATTCAGACCGTTCTTATAAATTTTGGATCTCAATCTACTCAGCCAGCTACTCTATTTGCGTCTTTGTTCTTAGTGGTAACCAATGGATGGTTGATGACTGTATCTTGTGTTTAGCGTAGGACGAAAAATTAATCGAAGTTCTGACACTTGCGTTTTGATTTATTTGTATTTCATTAAAAAATGACTTTTAGTATCGCTTTTCCACATTTTTATTTCATTTAATCGCAAGACAACTCTCAACAAAATGGTTTAAATATACATTTAGACAACTGAAAACATTTCCAAATATCTCTACACTTACTTGTAACTCCGGATCCCTGTTTTTGAACTGTTTTCTGTTCACTAGCCTCATGGGCGAAATCAAAGGTTTTACATAATAAAATTTGTGAACATTCAATTACATGTTTGTCGCTTTTTAAAGCTTTTGGCGATTTGTATCTTTACTTCTGGGGTTATCACCTTTCTCCATTTTCTGAGGAAATAAGTCTCAACTGTTGTTTCGAGTTCTATTCTCTTTCAATTACCAGAACGTTCTTAAGTCAACAAAACTTCCGTAACACTATTGAAACGGAGTATTCTTTGACAAGGTGGAAATCCGCTCTTCGGTTACCTGATAATATATTCAATCGAGACGAGTAAAATGAACGTGCAGTCGTAAAATATTTCGACCGAAAGATGCGGTAATCGGAATGCAGGCCTAGCAAACCGCTTATCTACAAGTGTCGCAACAGTAATCTCCCTAAAGAAATAGATTTCAACACCCATGGAAAGTAACAATTATATTGTTTCCATAAACTGATTTATGTATAGGGTAAAAGAAAAAGAAAAGTTGACAAGCAGCTGTTTATACCGGAAAAGAAGTTTTTTAAACGTCAATCACCGAGTGTGCTTGATTTATGTCTTTTTTTCTGTTATCTAAAACTCGTCGCTTTGATTCGAACTGATTTTTTATCATCTCAGAGTTATTGACGGTGAGGCGTAACAAGGTGAGGAAAAACGTCGAAACATGACTGCTGGTGAGCGAAACAGATCCTTGATCAACAGCGGAACAGAAGCACTTAATATTTCACTTTCACCTGACGCGTTGGATCCCAGATCCGAAGTGGATACCCTCGTCTTTGTTTTCTCTTCAGTTCTACTCGCACTTGCAATCGTCATCGGCAACTCGATCGTTATGGCTGCTTTCATTCACAACAGAAAATTGCGTAAGAGAAGCAATGTATTTCTGGTGAGCTTGGCTTGTTCCGACTGCATCGTGGGTGTCATCTCCTTACCGCTTTGGATCTGCATCTCAGGCTTCGGAATCAGCAATAGCGACGCCGTCTACGTGTTATTCATCAGCTTGGACATTTTCAGCGCTTTGACATCGGTGTTTCATTTAACAGCTATTAGCGTGGAGCGTTTCATTTCTGTCTCAAGGCCATTCTTATATCAACGACTTTCGTCGCAAGTATACACCGTAACGATTACATCGGCATGGCTATTGGCAGCTCTCGTTGCTTCCTCAACTCCATTGCAGAGTCTGTTTCAGCTTCAACGCTTTTACGCGCCGAGTTTTACAGCAGTGGGGTTTCTTGGTCCGTTAGTCGTTATCAGCTCTATGTACGTTGGGATATTCCGCATCGCGCGATCACTGAGCCGCCATACACCTGGGACAGCTGGAACTTGTAGAATATCATGTCGGGAAAGGAGCCATATAAAGAGAGAAATTAAAGTGGCGATGACCCTAACAGTGGTGTCTGGATTCTTCTTTCTGGCATGGCTTCCATTTTATTCATTGTTAATGATCGCTGTTTACTGTCTTCAGTGTTTGCCTGCAGGTCGCAATCTTCAGCGCCTAGTGGAAATCGTAAAATGGATGCATTACTCGAACAGCGCTGTAAATCCATTCATCTATGCTTTCAGGGATAAAGATATGAAACGAGAATTTCTGCGGCTCCTCTGGTTCAAGAGACTATCAGTCAATCTTAGCCTCTGGTTTGGTAAAGATCGCGTATCAACACAGGATGTTTAAACATCCGCCTTTAGAACTTCAGAGGTTAGAAAACAAGTTTCACCCCTACACTCATAGATGAGCGTAGACCACTGAGTGCTTTTTGTTAAACTCAGAGCTTGTTGACACCGCTCTGCTGAGAGTTACTTTATGCACATTTTATTTTTAAATTTTGAAGGTACACACCTCACATCTTAACTTATTAACACCGAAAAGCTGATATGGAGCTGTTTAATTTATCCAATTCATTTCCGCCGAAAAGTTTTGTAAATTGATCAATAGGTTCGAGAGATGTCAAGGTATAAGGGACCTATGGCCTTGCAGTTCTGTAAGAGTAAAATATTATGCTTAAGACTGAATATAATATATATCATTCCGCTTGTATTTTAACTTTGATTGCGTCTAACATTCAAACTTTTCCTTGTGAAAGTTGGGCAATAAACAAGGTGAAGAAGTTTTCTAAATTCCTCTTAAGGAATGACCATGCGATCTCTTAAGTTACCGTCTTCTGAAAGGTATATTGCGATCGATGATCCAGTCCCTGTATTTAAGGATGTCAGACAATCTTATATCGCTCAGAGCTGTTCGGCTTTCAGTTAGTTTAATGAAGATGTTTGGGTCATAAAGATAAGGGATCTGATTCACGAATCGTTCGTATCCCGATATTCCCAAAATTCAACGTGAAGTACAACTGGACTAGTGTCAATCCGATGATCGCATGATGAAGTTTGTTAAATTTCACGAATAGATTTTTTTTATTAAAGGACTTTTGGTGTAGAATACTCAACTTGCACTTAGCAGCTAATCTTAAAAAACCTGTAAAATAACAGTTGCTACGTGAAATTATGTATTTACTTAGTTATTATTATTCAATAAAGTGGATTGTAACAATAAGGGTGATATCTACTGGCAATTGCTGATCTTGGATAAGTCAGCTTGAAATAAACTTGTCTTGGGTTGTCACCCACCTAATGAACTGTCAGTTTCATGACTGACGTCACTGAAAACCATTTGCCCTGACCTGGCCGAGACAAAATTACATAAAATGCATAGCTAAACGCGGAAGGTAATGTTTGACAAGATTGATTGGCAGCAACACGTACTCCGAAAAAATTCATTAGCCGCTACACTTCTCTACAGAGACGGTTTTTTTTACTGAGCTTGCATTTCCACGTGGCCTTGCTGTGTATCAAAAGGAAGAAATCATAGCCAAGTCCATCCCGACACGCTCTGGCATTTGTTGATGTAATCTGCAAAGCAAGGAAACCTTACCGCTATTCGGCTGATTAAGAGATTCAGGAAATCGAGAAGAGAAATGTAGATTACCTGTGAAATCGGTCAGATATTTTCTTGAATTCTCTAATACTTCTTTCACAGGGACTCTTGGTGCGATACAACATGAATCATTTAGCACACGTAATTAAACTTGCTGAAACAATTATCAAATTTTTGTTTACTAGAAGGTCGCACGTCGAAATGTAGCTAAGTAAAACAGATCGGATAAGGCGGAGATCTATCCCGTTGTAAATCAAGATCACTAAATTAGCCTAGATTTGGCCTTCTGCTCAATGTATCTGTACAAAGAAATAACTAGAAAATAAGAGTCAGTTATTAATTTCTAAAATTTAACAATTAACATGATGTCACCAAGTGCCAGTATCCTCGAGTGCACGTCTACCATCGAACAATGTCGTTGGCTTTTTGTATCTCAGATGATTTTGGTCGGATTTGTTAATTTTTGTTTCGAACTAATCAAATTGTAATATTGTTTCCTGCCAAATTATTCATCTCAAAAGGAAGCTAATTTTCAAAGCTGTCCATCCTGAAAGTATGGAACACTTTCAGCAGCACCGGATATGAATTATAACAAGACAGCTATTTGGTAATTCGAATTCAATTGACTGAAAAAAATACATTGTCAGTGACACAAATTCTGATTGAGTCGGTAATGCTGTGATATATTTTATCTAAATTCAAAAATTTTCACGCGTTCTGCTTCTGTAGTTATAACAAATAATCAAGGATCTCTTAGTGCAGCTTCCGTGACGCGTGCTAAAATACGGTATGACATATAGTACAAGCAAGGATACTGTCTACTGTCTATGTCTACTCGTGACCTGCCGATAAAACTCATATCTCGACAAAGCATGCATCACGTATCGAGAAAAAGCTCCGTGAAACCGAATTGAATACAACAGAGATATGACCTGGGACAGACTTTAAATGCGTCTACACTAGATTGGCTATCGGCAAACAGACCATTTACCAATGATTCTCAGTTTTGTCAGTATTTTTTAGGTTATCACCTTCACTTTTAGACAATAAGATATAATCTTTCAGTATCTTGTGATAACTTTAGAATAGATTTGTCACCACACAAAACTAAATATATCAATATATCAACATATTTCCGTGTATCAAATGCAACTTGATACACGGAAATATGGAATACACTTACACACGAAAAAAATGTTCACGCTGTTAAGCAAACTTATCATCTACGTGGAACTAGCAATCCATAAGATCAGTGATTTCACCTTTCGCTGATTGTCGGCGTCCTTGCAGCCTTGCTGACAAACATTATGGAGAAACCGAAACCAACACAGTCTTCCAAATTGCTTGTATTTCTTACGGTAACCTGTCTTGCAGGATTAATTCATGTTGAGGTTGAACTTTATGCTCATCGACAAATGCTTCAATTATTGAATCGCCCGATAGAAATAAACCTCGGGATACAAAGAGCAGAGAGTGACGAAAAATTGTCGTCGATGAACTCATTTTACAGTGACTCAAATAAAGGTGAGTTTAAATTGACTGGTGCTTGTGATATGAGTTCAACTTAAATCGCTTCCCAAATAGCTTTTATTGTATGTTGCCGCAAAGGAAGTACTCTTAATAAGAAATAATTTCAAGGATAATGACTCTGTAATTGGCCCGTTATTATCAAACAGTCGCAATTCAGAAATCAACAGTTCACTGAGTATTCGTTGCTGCCCGTCTATATTTCATACACCTACAGCTGCTGTTCTCTCTAACCCCTTTTAAGCAGTGCACTGAAAGCTAAATAGGAAGCATGATTTTTCCTCTCTTGCTTAACACTGTTACTGTCCTATGGCATAATATAAAACTTGGAGCATAGCATTATCCTCTAATAGTAAACGAGGAATAAATTTGTAATAATAACTGAAAAGAAAGAGAGTAAGCTAACCTAACGGCGCGGCTCATTTAATTCATTTTCATTTTCATTTTAAATGAAGATATATTATTAGCGACTGAGCCAATGAAATATATTAGAATCAGGAAAGAACACGAAACCAAACACTAATTATGGGCCGGTTGTCTAGACGAGGTCTAACCTAACCGCGGTTTTACGCAAGCAATGGGCCTCAAGTATTTTCCGTAAAGGATTGTTTTCCTTTAGTATATGTCTTCCCACTGCTAGCTTTCGTTCCTCTTGACAACGGCTAAATTCTGTTTAAATAACCAGCCTTATATTTTCCGGCTGTTTCCTGTAGATTTACACATCTGTCACAAGCGCCGTGCACAAACCATTGACAAGGGAACAAATTGCAGCGACAGTATCGATCACGAAGTCATCAAAAAGGAAGTGAAACTCGCTTTGAGCAGCATAACCTGCAAGGTTCGTTGCCCCAAAAGCAATAAAGGAAAACGAGGAAGGCCTGGTTCCAGAAGTCCTCCTGGAAAGCATGGATTGCCAGGGCCACCTGGGATCTAAGGCCCCGAAGGAAACCAGGGCCCCCCGGGTATTCAGGGACCTCCTGGGCCTAGGGGTCCCCCCGGAGTCAAGGGAGATCCTGGTAAAACTATCTCTGCCCCATCCATTAGGGTACCTCCTACATCAATAGTGGTGAACGAAACAAATAAAGCCTCACTTCAGTGTTTGGTCGAAGGAAATCCGGAACCAATGGTCAAGTGGCTGAAGCAGAATTCCAGTCTTCCCAAAGAGAAGCGCATTGTGCAATCCCGTGGAGATCTTTTGATTATGGATGTGACGTCACGGGATAATGGAATGTACACTTGTGTGGCGAAAAATATCTTGGGAGTGATGAAAGCCTCGGCTACATTGACAGTTCAAGGTCAGTAGTATTTCATATCGCCAAACATTCATTCAGTGCCGCTCTTTTTAAAGTCCTATCGTAGGATCCAACTGACTAGTAGGACATTAGAGAGAATAATACTTAACGATCCAGGGAAATTTATTGTGGTCATGATCATAAATATGTACAACGTTACGCACTTCGTTTATAAATCAAATACATCAGCGATAACAAATCGTCTTACAATTATATGGTGCTTTTCATGCAGGTTCAACAGAATTTAAACTGTCTGCTCCTTTTTATGAGTTTTTAATTTCAAGTACTCCTTTAATTTCTTCCAGTTGCCCCAAAGATTATTCAGAAACCTTCGTCAGTAAACGTCGAGGAAGGTAAAAACTTAACCTTGCTCTGCAAAGCCATTGGTCAGCCAACACCGACAATCGCTTGGCGAAAAGCGTTCGGACAGTTGCCGAGAAGGAAGACAGCAGTTGTTAATGGAAACCTGATAATAACAAATATCGCAAAGGTAGATATTGGAGCTTACGCATGTGTCGCAAAAAACATCATCGGAGAAGATTCCGCAGTCGCTCTTGTGGTAGTTAGCAGCGGACTTAAATTTACATTGAAACCTCCTGAGAAAGTAGCGGCATCAGCCCTCAGTAACGTAATGCTTAACTGTGCAGCTCAAGGTTCATCAGATATTCAATGGATAAAGGTCGGTCGTGGTCTCGCGTCAAATCATGTTCTTTATCCAAACGGAACTTTGCTACTAAGGAAAGTTAGTCTTGATGACACTGGGACTTATTCGTGCTTGGCAAAAAATACAAGGCGTTTTATAGAGGTAAAAACTGTAGTTAAAGTGCTAAGGCCCATGTCATCTTGCAGCAGACTAAAGACAGCCTTAAGTGGAATATCCTCAGGTACTTATACG
Source organism: Stylophora pistillata (assembly GCF_964205215.1). NCBI lineage: Eukaryota > Metazoa > Cnidaria > Anthozoa > Scleractinia > Pocilloporidae > Stylophora > Stylophora pistillata. Next base: position 995,531 of record NC_142524.1, on the reverse strand, counting down.
ATTGACCCTGATGGCAACGGAGGCTTGACGCCCTTCAGTGTCTACTGTGACATGAGTGACAAAGGCGGAGTTGGCGTGACGGTCATTAGTCACGACAGTGAAGAAAGAACTCATGTTGGTGGTCAGGATGGATGTGAAGGCTTTGGATGTTACAGTAAAGATGTGCAATACAATGGAGTCAGCACCGATCAGCTGTCCGCAATTACACGAGTCTCACAAAATTGTGAACAGTTTATTAAGTTTGAGTGTAAAAATGACGTATCTTTTCTAGAAGAAGGAAGTGGCTGGTGGATGTCACGTGATGGAAAACGTATGAACTACTGGGGTGGAGCAACAGGACATGAAAAGATGTGCGAGTGCGGAGTAAAAAATTCCTGTTCTAGTGGTTACAAGTGTAACTGCCACGGTGAATTTCCAAGACTGTCCAACGCTGGCTGGAGAGAGGACGGTGGTCTGTTGACAGACAAGTCTTCTCTTCCCGTGTCACAAATCAGACTCGGTGACCTCGGAGATTGGCCACAGGAAGAGGGATACTACACAATAGGAAAACTGAAGTGTTATGGATAAAAGAAACGCAGAAACGATAGTAACAGAAACGTTTCCACGAAAACTCTAACACTGGACTGAATATGTTAATGCTTAAGACTTCTTTAGTTAGTTCTGTTCCATAAATCAATTACCTGGCTGGTATAGGACATTATCCAAACAACAAAAGGACATTCGATGCAAAACGATTTTTCTCAGTTTTTCTTTAAGGACTAGGCTGTCACCCGTCCCGACCCAAACCTCGAGCTCCCTCGCTTTATCAATCGCTGCTTCTGTCGCACAGTTGACTATTTCGCTTCTTTTTACTAGCTAAACGCCTCGAAAAGGCTAAGAAATTAATCAAAATTCTCTAAAGAGTCTCCACATAGTTGATTAGTGTGCACGAAGATGTCATTGATTCTTGCTAAAGAGGATTTGGAGAAGCAAATTACAGCGAGGATAATAACACCTTATACAATTACATTTCTTTAAGTATAGTAAAACAATATGATCCCTATGGACTCGTAAACTTGTTATTATTAAAAGAAAACAAACCTGACATAGTGTATAAAAGTAGAGGTCTAATGACTAAAGTAGTAATTATAAGGCTATCCTTTCGTGTGTAAAACGTATTTGCGAAGAGCAAGATTGACACCTCGTGATTCCATGTTATGATTTCAAAAACTCATTAATAATTCATGAACTTATTAGCCTATCACACGAGGCAAATCGATCACGTGTATGAACCTTTATAGCCCGTATAGAATGATCACTCTGAAAAGCCCGGAGAGAGTTTTGATCTCGGGGGAAATCGGGGTAGAATTCATAAACAACGAAATCACACTGAATTATTGATGAAAATAGGATTACTGTCATCTTTATATAAAGACCACCAGAGATCTTTATATAAAGATCACGTTAATCATGATAATTCCAAATTATTCCCCAAAAGGCAACATACAAAAACATTAACCGTAGTAAACAACAAAGTTTATTTTCCTCATAAATTCTTGTTAGAACATATTCGTTCTTTTACAATTTCCCATTGTTCACAAAATTAATTGTGCAGTTTTGGAAGACGCAACTATAGCGTCGCGTCCATTGCTCTCTTCTAAGTAACGCTGTAATCCACAGCTAATACTGTACAAACTTCTTGGGGGATACCGCTCTCCGTTCTCCTTGCACACCTCCGCAACAAACTTTGTCAGCCAAAAATCCAAGGATTCAGCGCTCATCTCAACAATACGCGTTTCTAAACTCTGAATACTCTCAACTTCAACTCTAAATCCTATATCCTCCAAGTAGGCGTCTTTATTTCTTCTTGAACTTTGCCACTCGCCAAAAATTTTGTAAGCCCACTTTGTGGCATACCGAGTAGCCCTTGGAACACAACTATCCAAGTAATCTTTCTCTTCCTTCGCTTTTTTTGGTTCTTGAAACACGCGTTTGGACGGCATTTCAAGGAAAAGCTTTCTGAACTTTAACAGCAGCCGAACAAGGAGCACTTTTCCCCCCTGTATGTAATTAACTTTTCATGCATTCAAATCACGTTTAGAAAAATCCCCAGAGGCACAGGTTTTTGAAGCTATTTAATGCATTCATACAACGTTTGGAAAAATTCCTAGAGAGGCTCGGGTCTTTGAAGCTATTTAAAAAACTCGCAGCACGTGTTTTATCGGGTCTAAAAACACGAGGATAAAACACTGCTGCTTGTTTTTTAAATAGTACTTAAGATATGACCACAGTATAATAATATATATGTAAAGTGTTACTGTGTTTGTTCTCTTCGAGTCTCTTTTGCTTCTAAAATAATTGAACGATTTTATGAGTCATTCAGATTTCTCGATAACGAGGACTAAGGAAAATTCTTGTTGAAGATTCGGAAAGTGACAGCTTGCATTCAAAAAACTTTTAATGCTCGATCCCCAACATCATTTGTCTGTCTACCTAGTTTCAATTTTGGATTGTTTCGTGAGTTTGTTTTGTTTTGATTTGTGGTTGTTTCCTTGGATACTGTTCCAATCAGGAGTAAACATATTAGCTCGTGTCTTTCACAATTCATAGTATTCTACTGTGCGATATTCAGTTCAAACCATTAAATCGTGACAATGAAAAATAGACGAATAATTAAGTAATGCGCAAATTATCAATAAGTGTGTACCTAGGTCATTCTATGCCGAAATTGTAACTCGCTAAAAGATCCTGTAATCTTAAGCAAATCTGTCAAAGATGCAGCCACAAATTTTTCGGACGCAATTCTTATAGCACCGAAAGTAACTTTGGCAACAAATACAGTATCTGCATGGCACAATATGAAAATAATCTGAAATATAAGATTGCAAATTTCCAAAGCTGCAACTCTAATGAAGCGTGGGTTGACGATGACCTTTGTCGTGAAACGTGTTCACATTGTAAAGGCGAAAAGTACACTTAAGTTGGTGAACAAATCCCACACCCTTGAGAGCTCAAAATGAAAATAGCACATCTGGCTGTAGAAGATTTGGTTAGAGGTTGTAATAAAAACAGGTTCAGTAAGATTTTAGAATTCTTTATTGCATTATGACAGCTACCCGAAGATGTGTTCAATTGTGACAAGCACAACTGCTATGGCAATAGATGAACATTCCTTTAGCTTACTGTCTCTTACTGAGCTTACTGTCTCCTACAGCGCCACAGCTCAACTTCAACATGACGTATAAAGTAGCCGTTAAGTTCCAAATGTAAATTAAAATAATTTGCCGTCGCGGTTTCGGTTCGCAGACGACGCAAATTTTGGCGATTTCACGTTGTTGTTTTGCATAGGACGGCTACGAAATGTACAAAGTTTCAAAACACACGTGCTGAGCTATTGTTCAGCCAATTAGATCTCTTGCTTTTCCACGTCCTCGTTGCCGTCACCGTCGTGGTTTCTTAAGGTCCCTAATGTGTTCTATTGCTTAAATGAAATAATTTAGATGGCTTCTGAACTCAGTAACGTATGATGGGCTAAATGGAGCTCTGAAAGTTCTGCAAAAACAGACCATGATCCATTGAAAGCGTTACCAGATGATAATAAAACAAAATATGTTCTATGTGAAGAAGCCAGCGTGGAAGCTCATTGGTGTTAATCCTTTAACCACACCTCGCCCCAGTTCCTTGAATTCTTTAGCATCCAGCACCAAAAGGTAGGTTGTCTCATCTGGGATGTTTATTACGCATGACAGCACCACACCGTCATCTTCATCCTTCCCATCAGGCGCTTTGACAAATACAGGCTCTGAGGCAAAACCTCCAGGCTCTGCCCACGTGACATACTCCTTGGTATCTGTATTCACCTTCACTAGATGACTAAACCACTTTTGATTATCAGCTCCTACACCATAGAAAAACTTGTAAGGCTTGCCATTCTTTTCTGTGTTGTTAATAGTTGGAAATTCTACACCCGGATGCAGCACGGTGTAATCCAGGCCGTCAGGTCCTTTATCAAGAGGCTTTCCATCCTTCACATCTCCAAGTTCTTTAAGAGGAAGTTCGTAACGTCGTATATCAGGGATATCAAGTTTCTTTACCCCTGGGATTATGGGGGATCGCATGTTATGCAGGTACGTCTGCTTGATGATTGTGTGGTCATGGAAACAGCAGGTGTCGACATAAATCTTCCCTTCTCTTTCAAAAGCGTTGACCTGATGGAACGTAAAAAACGGATCAGCTGTAAATATTCCAACGTGAGTACCTTCCTTCCTGTCGACGACATGGAATCTTCCACGTTCATTTTTTATCCACTGGAACCAATCAGCGACACCACTCTCCTTCAACCGGTGAACGTACGCTTCCCACAAATTCAGTACCAGTGGTGCCTCAGGAACCACAATATAGTTCTCGGTAATGCAAAAACTGTGGATATACCCAACTCCGTTAGTGGGTGGGATGGAGCAAATCATTTTACTCCCCTCTAGAGGATGCTCGTCCTTTCCCGTCTTGGAGGCCGGGATTTCTATGATATCGTAGGTGGAATCTTCAGCATGTGTCACGGAGATGTTAATCAGTGAACCATCTTCGGTGTGTTGCGGATGTGCTGTTGTGAATTTGATATTGGCATCACCTTTTGGATCAAACAACTAAGGTAAGTAGTTGTTCATAAAATGAGTCGGATGAGCCAACGAATTCTTTGATCAAGACACAGAGAAATAACCGAGAACTACTGGCGTTCTGATCGGTCACCGGTAAGAGAAACAGATATATATATATATATATATATATATATAGTAGCAAATGGACTACTCAAGTGACGCACATATGGGTTTTAATACAGCCTGTTTCGTAGACCAACAAAAGTTGATCCACTCATCAGTTAAACTCCATACACACTGAGGCATCGTGACGGTTAACTCTAACTCAGCAACGTGATCACATGGCATTGTTTAAAAAATTCAAATCTTGAAAACCGTGCGCGCGCCGATAATAGCGTTAAGAATACCTGAGAATATATTTTCGCCGATGTCTACAATTGGATATTATTTCACTTCGCTTGTTTAAAGAGGCTTCATGCGGATAATACAAGATAAAAAATTTCTCAGTAAGGCATAAATTGCAACGTTTTGTGGCATTGGAATATGATCTAGCCCTAGCAATAATTTTCCATGAAATCGAATAGTCTTCCCTCTTCTCCTTTAGTTTCCACAGGTACTTGCTCAGCTCTGTGTCATTTCGCCGTCTCTCGTGGTTGAACGACATTTGGTGGTTGCGCCATCTAGTCTTAAAATCTGTCGCTGTGAGGCCAACGTACGTTTTAGTTTCTTCCTTGGTATCGACTGTGGCTTGGTAGACGACCTCGCTTTGCAAACATTCCCCTCCTAAAGGGCATTCGTTTTCGTTCCTGCAGTTGCACAAAGCCGTTGCACAAAGCCGCACCTCCCTACCAAGACGCGTTGCACAAGAGTGGCTACACATACAAGCTGCACTTCACTGAACCGGAACCGCACCGACCGCAATACCAAACCAAAAGGCGAAGAAACATAATTTGGTTTAACCCACCATTTAACAGAAACGTACAGACCAACATTGGCAGAGCGTTCATTAACCTTATTGACAAGTGCTTTCCAGTCACCCACAAACTGAGGAAAATTTTCAATAGAAACACCATTAAACTGAGCTACTCGTGCACACCAAATATGAAACAGATCATAGACGGGCATAACAAAGCCACAATCAGGAACGCAAAAATGTCCGAAGATAGCCGCCCCCAAAGATTGTGCAACTGCAGGAACGAAAACGAATGCCCTTTAGGAGGGGAATGTTTGCAAAGCGAGGTCGTCTACCAAGCCACAGTCGATACCAAGGAAGAAACTAAAACGTACGTTGGCCTCACAGCGACAGATTTTAAGACTAGATGGCGCAACCACCAAATGTCGTTCAACCACGAGAGACGGCGAAATGACACAGAGCTGAGCAAGTACCTGTGGAAACTAAAGGAGAAGAGGGAAGACTATTCGATTTCATGGAAAATTATTGCTAGGGCTAGATCATATTCCAATGCCACAAAACGTTGCAATTTATGCCTTACTGAGAAATTTTTTATCTTGCATTATCCGCATGAAGCCTCTTTAAACAAGCGAAGTGAAATAATATCCAATTGTAGACATCGGCGAAAATATATTCTCAGGTATTCTTAACGCTATTATCGGCGCGCGCACGGTTTTCAAGATTTGAATTTTTTAAACAATGCCATGTGATCACGTTGCTGAGTTAGAGTTAACCGTCACGATGCCTCAGTGTGTATGGAGTTTAACTGATGAGTGGATCAACTTTTGTTGGTCTACGAAACAGGCTGTATTAAAACCCATATGTGCGTCACTTGAGTAGTCCATTTGCTACTGTAATCGCTCCTTCATTGTCGAGCACTGTCATGGATCCTACGTTGCCTATTTCGCTTATATATATATATATATATATATATATATATATATATATATATAACGGAAAACAATGCATACGCCTTCAAACCTTATAGAGACCACTAGAAAGTGAAGTATATGATGGATACCAATCAGTAAACAATAGAATTGAGATTTACCTGGAAACTCTTTCGCAAAATCGACCTTATCTAACGTGTCCAAGGTCTTGGGATCGATTTCGAAAATGATGTTGGAATCAGCTGCTGCGAAGACTCTGTTTTTCAATGTAAACACGGTATCGAACGCGTTGTCAAAAGGCACTTCATCCATCCAAAACTTCGACACAAAACGGTCGAAGATATTCTGGCAGGGATCTGGGGCTATGAAAGAGCCGAACTCGAGATGAATGGAGTTTTTGCGTTTTTTTGTGTCTGCATAACTTTCGCTTCGTACAAACTTTGAGCTGTACGTAACCTGACCATCTTGTATGTGGAAGCTGTGTAACAGACCTTGGCCATCAAACCAGTGATTAAAGGAGGTGTCACCACACTCAAATCTACCAGGTCCATTCCTTATCATGGTCCCGGTCAGCCAGGAGGGGAGGTTACCTTTAACCTCCGCTTTGATTGGCTCAGATTGCTCATCAGTAGATTGGAACAATGGAGAGAGGTCTTGTGATTCGGTCATGGGTAGAAAATTGAACAAAACCTGAAAAATGCATGTAAAAGAGATAACTCTGATTGAGATAGAATAAATATATGAAAATCATATATTTTGAACTGCGGTATTTGATACGTATGATGCACGATCCTCGCAGTAGATAGCGCTATTTAAGTAATAGCGAAATTCAGACCTGAAAAAAAAAAAAGTCAGGCCTGTACGGGACTCGAACCACTGACCTCTGCGATACTAGTGCAGCGCTCTAACCAATTGAGCTAACAAGCCAACTGAGAGCAGGCCGTTAAGTTGATTCGTAATGAACCCGTGAAATTGTTAGCTCAATTGGTTAGAGCGCTGCACTAGTATCGCAGAGGTCAGTGGTTCGAGTCCCGTACAGGCCTGACTTTTTTCAGGTCTGAATTTCGCTATTACTTAAATAGCGCTATCTACTGCGAGGATCGTGCATCATACGTATCAAATACCGCAGTTCAAAATATATGATTTTCATATATTTATTCTATCTCATTTATCACTTTCACGGGTTCATTACGAATCAACTTAACGGCCTGCTCTCAGTTGGCTTGTTAGCTCAATTGGTTAGAGCGCTGCACTAGTATCGCAGAGGTCAGTGGTTCGAGTCCCGTACAGGCCTGACTTTTTTCAGGTCTGAATTTCGCTATTACTTAAATAGCGCTATCTACTGCGAGGATCGTGCATCATACGTATAACTCTGATTGTTTGTTAAAACGTAACCGAAGGAGACATTTCATTCAATTCAGTGAATTGAAGGAAAGGCGAAAGTTCAGGGGGCTTTATCCCAAAGATTAAAGCAAATATCTGGTTTTCTTTTTTTGCACCAATAAGAATTGCCTCTCCCACAAATTAGTTGGTGTGAAAATGGGCAAAGAAATAGTGTAGTTCCAGTCTCCTTCTGGTCGGCAACTGCGTCTCATGGAAAAACCCCTGTGCCTATGTCTCCCACAAGGTTTTAAGAAGCGAACCTAAAAACACACCTGAAATTTGCAGCCCTGATAATGAAGTCGCTCCTGTTTCTTTGTTTTTTTAGCTCGTTTCTGTTTTGGAATGTTTGTTTGTTTGTTAGTTTTCTTTTTCTCTCTAACAAGTTTTTAACCACATTCAAATTTTAAGAGGAGGATATTTGTATGAGAGCATTAGCCTGTACGTAGCGGCATGTACTAAAACCCGAAACACCGAAACGAAACCGCCGGAACGAAACCACCGGTACCACCGAAACAACCGAAACGAAATTACCGGAAATACAATTAAAAGGAGTCACTTATCGTCCCCAGGTTCTTTTTGCCGCCATAATTTGAACTTATCTCCCCTCCCTGGTGATAAACGGTAGTAATAGTAATAGTAATCAAAGTTTAATGTCTTTACGTGGGGCATGGTTACCCATATTGCCCGAGCCAGAGGCACATGTTTGAAACGCAAGAGAACAACCCACCCATCCCACTCCAGGGGAGGACATCCATCACACAGTAATCTCGTGCGTGGGAAATTAACGTCTCCTACCCCTAACCCTGCAGGAGACGGGACCTCCATTTATTCGTCGCTATCCGAGAAGACTAGAATATCTAAACCATTTCTTGATGTTATAGAAAGGCAGCATATTCTTCTCAATTATTTTAAGACCCTTGAGTGTTGGTCCGGCCAAGTGAGTTGTTTTTACTGCCGATTCCCGCGTTTGAAACAAAGCACGAGAGCATGGCCGAACAAACTAAAGAGCTGAAAGAAAAGGTGAGACTAAAATGTATTTTATAGGTTAGAGATTGAGCTATGTACATTTTAAAATGTTTAAAACGCATTCATTCAAGTTAAAGCTAGATCTGGCGTGTGAGTATTTGATCTGCGAGATTTAAGGAAAGAAAATCCCAGCAAATTAAGCTTAACTTCTAATGGGAGACCGTGAACATTTCGATCAATGCCAAGGCAAGTGTTAAAGTGTTAAATGCAGACTGTGTCAAATGTTACAAAACTAATGAAATGTAGGATTGGTAGCATACCGGTAAAAACAACTCACGTGGGCTACTACCGTTTATCACCTAGAAGGAGAGATAAGTTAAAATTATGGCGGCAAGAGGAACCTGGAGACGATATGTGACTCCTTTTAACTGTATTTCCGGTAATTTCGTTTCGTTTCGGTTGTTTCGGTGGTTTCGTTTCCGTTGTTCTGGTTGTTTCGGTGGTTTCGTTTCCGTTGTTCTGGTTGTTTCGGTGGTTTCGTTTCGGTTGTTCCGGTGGTTTCGTTCTGGCGGTTTCGTTTCGGCGTTTCGGGTTTTAGTACATGCCGTACCTAGCAGGGCTCGACACTAACTTTTCAAGTTACTAGCCGAGTGGCTAGTGACAACTTAGATGTTACAATAATTTCAGTTTGTTTACTAGCCAAACTGGCAAGTAGAAATCGAAAACCACTTGCCAAAACTGAATTTCTACTAGTCTGTGGCTAGTTGGCTACCGTTAGTGTCGAGCCCTGGGTAGTCTCCTCATTATTACTGCTTCAGTACGGGGAGCATTTCTTCTCCTGCAAGTAAGTTAATAGTCCATTTTACAGTTGTGTGCTTGGTTGCCAAGCCTTTGAAAGGGAGTGAGGCTAGAGATGACCTTGTTATGATACAAACCTTGCTGCCTTTCAAATGTAAATCACTTTGTTATCATGCTAACTAGATACAGGTCTCTATCACAACAAGGTCATCTTTAGCCTCACTCTGAATCAAAGGCTTGGCAACTAAGTACACAACTGTAAAATGGCCTATTAAGCGAACCAGCGAGAGGTAATGATAACAGTAATAAATTTTATTCAAGTGTCAAAACATTTAAGCTATATGAGGTAGTTGGGGGCACAGTTGGTCAATTAGGTCGGCAAAGAATCTGAAAAAGTGCCAGACCACCGTTCCACAGTTCTCGCCGACTGGCGTTTCTCAAATCCTAAAACTTCTTTATGCGAGCACTAAAGTACTCATGGCTCATAGTTATTTCACGTGACATGAGGAATGCGTGACAATCTAAATGCTTTTGCCCGTTCCAACACAACAATGTGAAAGCGATATTTCACACAAGTAACATTTTCGCTAATCAAACCCAGCGCTGTTTCATATTTCACTGTAATCTAACTAAGGGAGCTCATCTAGGAACGAGATTAAATTCTGCTTCGAGCATTGTCGTGTTTTGATCGTAATCGCATTAGTCACACATGATATTAATGTGGACAAAATATGGCAAAATCCCGAATGTGGAAAATTTGCGGACAGCCACGGAGAAAAGATATTTATCACCATAAACACTAAATTTTCGAACGTTGAGGGAAAAAAAAACCTACAATGATTAGATTAAAACCTTACTAAGGATACAATTATTAATTCAACGTTAAGTAACAGGCACAAATCTCTAGTCTCCTTGAAGCCAAAATTTAAAAAACAGTGGACAACAAACTAATTAAAAGCAAGTTCATGTGGGAAAGTAATGGAATTTCCTGCCCTCGTCGCTTTTTCGTGCATGAAAAGCAAACCCCTGCTTTGAACAGGTAACTTTGCACCTACGCGTCAGGGTTACATAAAAATTGCACGAGGTCACAATGGCTAAAAAAAGGACCTCTCGCAAATCCACACACTATTTGCGATATTCCAACGAAAGGTGCGAATAAACTTTTAAGGATGACGAAGCTTTAATCAACCGCTAAATAGCCTGAGTTCTGACGATCCAGAATGTTAGCTGTGTCCGAACTAGAGACAGAGATTTCATGACATTCATGCTAGGGCGAAAACAGGACAAAGTTTAGTTCATGATCATGTTCCACATTCTTTTAAAGCAGGAGCGTAAACGGAACAAATCCATTTAGTTATTATTCAATTTTCATGTTATGTGTTTGGAACTGAATCACGTTAAAAAGGGGAAACGAAAAGTAAAGATAAGAAAAATGGGACAGAGCTTGAACGAGCTTAAAGATGAATGCAAATTAGTATTTTTATTGCAACCGCACTTGTCACAAAAATTTGCATTTACAATCCTGTTATAGATGATGGTGCAAATCATTATCATACATTTGGCATCAGAGCACGCTACCGATCGTTAAGTAGGGTTGTAGGGAACTTAAAATACTGAGGATGCCATAACATCACTCCATTAAAAATAATTTCAGTCGTAATGCCCCGAGGCAAAACATCGCGTTAGAACCGAGTATTTGGACGGAACGCCGACGTCCATAGTTTTAACACGCCAGAATAAAAGTCAGCAAAATTCACTACCTTCGTTTTTCTCCTTAAACTGCATCATTAGCTCACGTCCGAGCACGTCGAAAGAAGCTTAAGATAAAGACTTACCTTTCAGACAGCGGACACTTCTAATGTACCGTCCCCCAACCTTTGTTCGGCTAACACCTAATTATTCTAAAGTATCATCTCATGTAATGAGCATAGAGAGTCCCTCGGAAAACATTTGCACCCGCTTGCATTGGCGCATGTTCAGATTGACAAGGCAGAACTCTTTTGAAAAGTGGCAAATAAAAGGTGAATTAAAAGGGAGGAAGAAATAAAGAGATTAAAGAAATCTTTGAGTATCTAATGGGTTCTTCCAAAAGAAATGATTTTCTAACACAGCAGTCCTTGATTCTATGCGACAAGAGGGTGTTTAACAGAAATTTCACTGTGGCATAATAAAATAGAAAAATTGTATATTTCTCTACTACAGTACTTGATGTTCTCTATTCACTAGATGAGTGACCAAACTTATCTTAGCAACAGAGCTAAATTGAGTCGTGGGGACTGGGGCAAGAGGAGAGTGGGAGAACCGTTGTTAAACATGGATCATTATAGCAACTGTTCAACTCAGTCCCTCGAAATATTGCGCTTCCAGTGTGAACTGACCGTAGTCTACGCTTACTGTAGAGAAGGAGACGAAAGAAAGAAAAAAAGAAATGGAGCACGAAAAAAAAATTAAATAAAGGAAGAAAGGAAGATGGTGCGTTAAGGCAACACATACGGACAGTAAAAATTAAAGTAAAGGCAAGGAGATTTAACCAGGCTGGTTTTATTTTTGATTAAATAAATCAAATAACTTTAAACAAAAGTAACCCGGCCCGCCACGATTAGCATTAATTATCGGTGGGTCCGTCCCCGTCCACCCACCTTAAAAATTAAGAAAACTGATGATCAGTGATCTCACTGTTGTTACGTTTTTGTCGTCTTTTTTCTTGTAAAGGCTCTTTGCATGTTGTAATACGACAACAAATAGTAACCCTTGGAGATTGATCTGAATTACGAAATCGCACGTCTGACTTTCAATACCCGTTTTCCGAAAATTTAGGTCAGAGATCTAAATTTTCATTAAGAGATCTATCCTGGGCTTAAGGTTGGAACTATCAGTGATTGAGTTGTATAAATTCGCCCCCTAGAAAATCATGAAATAAATCTGCGGAAATAGCCTGAAACAGAAAAGGAAACCTATTTTGCACATCTCTGTTTTTCTCAACTATCTTCCTGCCTATTTTTTCTTATCAAGGACCAAAGAGTATTATCTTGGAAGAAAAAAAATTCAGTTCAGCATTTATAGTCCTTGTTGTCGCTGAAAAATCCCATGAAATGACATTGGAGATGATACCCCTTTGGCCACAGCTCGACCCAGCTCTTCGAAATTTTTCGCGTCCAACACCAGCAGAGAGGTGGTCTGGTCAGGGACGTTTATGACGCATGACAGCACCACACCTTCATCTTCGTCCTTCCCATCAGGCGCTTTTACAAACACAGGCTCTGAAGGATAGGCTCCAGGCTCCTCCCATGTAAGGATTTCCTTCGTCTCAACGTTCAGTTTCCCCAGTTGACCAAATGGGAGATCTTTTGTAGATACCGTGCCGTAGACAATCTTGTATGGCTTGCCGTTTTTCTCTGCGTAGTTGAACTGCGGCAGTTCCAATCCAACACATAGCAAAGTGTAGTCCAGCCCATCAGCTCCTTTCCGAAGAGGTTTCTCCACCTCAACGTTTCCAAGTTCTTCCAGTGGTAGTTCGTACCGGCGAACCTCAGCGACGTCGAACTTTCCTTGTTCTGGCTGACTAGTGGAACGCAGGTTCTTAAGGTACACTTGGCGAATAATTGAGTCGTCATGGAAGCAACACCCGTCTAAATAGACCTTGCCATCTTTTTCGAACGCGTTGATGTGGTGAAACACCAAAAACGGATCCGCTGTGAAGACGCCAACACGTGTTCCACGTTCTCTGTCCACCACGTGAAACCTGGTGAGTCGGTCTGGATCCCAGCAAAGGAACTCAGCAGGACAAGATCCAGAAAACCTGTGGGTTATAGCCCGCCATAAATCTAGCACGAGTGGCTGTTCGGTAATAACAAAATAGTTGTCTGTGATGCAGAAGCTGTGCATGTAGCCAAGCCCATTTGTAGCCGGAATGGAACATAGGACCTTACCTCCTTCCAAAGGACGCTCGTCTGGATTTCCTGAGGATGGTGGTATTTGAATGATGTTGTAGGTACACGTTCGACCATACGTGGAAGAGATGTTGATCACTGATTGGTCAGGGGTTAGGTGAGGATGGGCTGTCGCAGAATTGATCTTTACGTCACCTGGTGGAAAGAAGAAAAGCCGAAAACTTAGAATAATTATAATGAAAGATATCGTACCCTACTGTTAGAGGATCTCTCTAACACTCTTTTTGTCCTTGAAAAACTGTCTTAATTTCTTACAACTTGCTCAACTTACAACTCGGATCTAGCTCTATTCTGAGCAGGAACATTGGTCAGTCGCTTATATAGGTGACACGTACTAAGCTGCCAATCCTCATGCATCGTCATTATTTCTCACTTAGCCAGCGAATAACGTTAAAATAGGAAAAAAAAAACAGGTCCCGCATACTAAGTATGTACCTTCGAGATATCTGCGCTTTAAAAAATCTTTTTCTACATGAAATTTCTTACTCTTGCGGTCAAGGTCGGGCGGAATGAAAACAAGATTGACAATATAAAAAATTATAGTGAACTTATTGACAGAATTAGAATCATACCTAGAGAGATATCTTAAGAGAAAATAGCTTTTGAAGACTGTTGCAGAAACAACAAAATAAAAATGAAATTCGGAGAAGAAAGGGCGTACCCAAGGTACCACCCCCAAAAGAACTACATGCTGTTCATACAGGTCAACTGATTGCAAATTCAGTGCCGAGGATGAAAGGCACAACTTGTTTACACTTACAGCCACCTTTGAGAGAAAGAGGTGTTGAACATGCTTATGAGAAATTAAAAATAATTTTTTCCGGATCGGGAATCTGACATAAATTTACTCAAAAACGAGCCTGGAAAGGATAGAAAACATAGGAAGGAGGAATTTCCAGGAAATTCCTATGCGAGGTAAACTTTTACCAGATCAAATTACTCTATTATTCATCAAATGGATTATCATAATTGAAATAAGTCTTACCGCAAGATAATTGAAATACTTCACGGTAAGTTTTAATCACCTTGAAACTTGACATCTGCTTTCATGTCAACTCGCGATTGGATAATATGTCATAATCGCTAACAGTCTTATATAAACTTTTGTTGAGTTAAATGGACTATTTTCTCCCAGAAAGACTGAACAGACAACAATTACTCTACTTGCAAAGTAAGATCGCCATCGAAATAGGAAATTATCAACTTGTTTGCAATATTTCTTAACTGAATGACTTATGCTAATACGTTATTTCCATTCATATTCCCAACGCCAAAGTAAGGAAAGCCTTACAATGCTTCTGTATATGTTATCGATCTTTTTTCATCGTTTAACTTTATTTAAAAATTAGGACTAGCATGTAATGGACAAGTTAAAGGGCATGCCAATTTTAATCAATGCCACACCATCGCCATCGCTAATGTTAGTCAAGGGTGTGCAACAATGCAGCCAAATTCATAGAAAAAAATACATGCTTTTTATACTGTTACCTGGAAACTCCGTAAGGAAGTCGACTCTCTTCAAAGTTTCCAGTGTTTGGGCGTCGATCTCAAAGATAAAGTTTGTCTCGGTCGCTGCGTAAGTCTTGCCTTTGATGGGAAACACGTTGACAAGTGTGTTGTCCCTCCCGATTTCCTCTTTCCAAAACCGTGAGAAAAAACGGGAGAAGATGTTCTGGCACGGGTCTGGGGGTATAAAAGTGCCAAACTGCATATGAATCGAGTCCCCCCGTTTTAGGGAATCGGCATAGCTTTCACTTCGTATGAACCTGTTGCTGTAGGTCACATGACCATCTTTTATGTGGAAACGGTGGAGAAGTGCTTGAGCATCGAACAGATGATTAAACGAAGTGTCCCCGCACTCGAATTTACCAGGTCCATTTCTAAGTAAGGTTCCGCTCAGCCAGGAGGGGAAGCTACCCTTTACCTCTGCAAGGATTGGTTCAGGATGTTCATTAACAGTCTGGAACAGGGAAGCGTAATCCTTTTCGTTAGACATTAGTGAACCAGTCTTGCTACATGGAAAAAAAAAATTTCCACTGGTAAACTACGGTGCGACAGTCAAATTACGGCTCCACCTAAATATGAACATGACATCAACTCTTGATTATTAAACAGTCTCCTTGACAGCACAGAAAATGTATTGGGGACTGTATGGAAAACATGACGCGCATTATCCATCATTTCACCAGAACTGTCATACCATGACTCTTTAGAAAGGCACGGTTTAGCTTCGCTCTATGACAGACGCATGAAGTTATGTACGGATCTGTTCTTGTCTGTCTCAAATCCATCTCACAAATTATACAATTTGCTGCCAGATAGGCATCTTTCAGCTTACAATACTAGACACCGGCGCGTTTTTAACATGCCGCGCTTTCGCACTGATAGTTTTAAATCTTCATTTATCCCGGCTATGTGCGCGTGTGCTAACCTAGATTTTTAGCTATTCCACTGCTGTATATTAGTTATAGTTGTTATATTAGTAATTTTATTTAGGTCTTAGCATTTTTGTAATTGGTTGTCTTATATAGTCTTATATAATCAAAGATTGTGAAAAGCCCGCAATTCAGCCTCTGGCTGCAATGTATTTTATTTGGTAATAAACTATCTATCAACTATCTATCTATCATGAATACTAATGTTGGGTGTAAATAGTAAGCGAACTAACTAATTGCGCAATGTCTTGATGTGTAATTGCGTTGAAGAGTATTAAAATAGATGTAACACATCAGACGTGCTGATGAAGTAGTGGATACAACGCACCAGGAGTTTTCCTAAAATAAATAGTTAGACTTGCGTTGCGTAATCTGTAGCTGGACGAGACAAAACTACCCCCTCCCCCCCCCCGTTCGCGAGAACGACGTTTCAATTATTCTATAACAAAGCGATCGAAATCGGCAACACTTTAATTTCGATCCTTCGATCGATCGCTGAGAAAAGAGAAGGGAACATAGCTCATACCAATGGTTAAAATCCTATGCGCGGAAACTGATTTTCGGCATTTGGCTTGCGATAGGGCAAGGAAAGGAGCAGACGTTTTCGAATGGGAAATTGCAAGAACTTTGAATGTTGCAATATTTGGCTGAAAAACATCGAGGCAAGCAATTTGTTCCACAGGTCTTTGCACTCCCAACGGGAAAATGAGCCAATTACAAGCTCTATTTCCCAACCTCATTCGTTGTTACGCCCCCAGACATCTCTAATAAAAGCAAATTTTTTGTAGTCTGCGAGTAAAAAAACAACAACACTCTGGGAATAACAAACACAAATTAAGGACTCAAACAAATCTCACTTGATATAGATCAGGTAATTTCCACAATGCAACCACGATTTCTAGTCAAGCCATACGACAAGCGCTTTTGCTCGACTCAACAAATCGGTTGGGAAACTCTCCTATCGTAATCTATCTCTTTACCAGAAGAAACAATCGAAGTGAATTGTACCAAATTTCAAACGAACAGCTCAGTATTCATTGCCAGGTTAATAATGCAATTACAAACCCACATCGACTATGACGAGCGGAGCGTTTCGCGCATCTACAATGTATGGGTATAAAGAAAATATTAATTCGAATGATTATCTAGCCCATTTTAAATACGTTTATTAGGAAATGAAGCGCAATTTCTCTCGTGAATTTGTGTTCCGCCATGCCGCCATATGCATGTCCTGACAACCAGTAATTCATTCCAAATGCTCAAAATACTCGAGTTTCCGGCGGAACAAATTAAAATCTTTTAAACACAGGATGTCGATGAACGAGATCATCGAACGATAAATTTACCAAGCGTATTCGGAGTGTTGGTTCGAGGATAAGCAAAACATCGCGATTTAATATGCATGATAAAAAAAACATTGGTACATCCGCCCTTACCTTCCTGCCTTTTAATCGTCACTTTACACTTAAAGACGTTGTAGCCCGGTGCAGCCCTCGAGCTCGACAGCAAACTCAACCAGTACCAACTCGACAATGACACACTCCTTTTACACTCTCTTGTGACACTCTTTTTGACACGTTCAGCGGCCCTTTGACCATAGGCAGACCATGCCTCCTGTTCGTGGTTAATAATTATTGAAGTGAGACGAAAAAATCTGCGAGGGTTATGAATAAAGCTCGGAAAATTGCCTATCTGAATAACGTCTCGTTCTTAATATCTCACTTAAGTCAAAAGGAATGTCAATCGACGTATTTGTGGTATTCTTGCGCCTTCATGGGCCGTTTGAAGCGTCTTTAACGAAAATACTTTTGGACGGAGGAGTAAGCAAGCTCAAGTCGACATGTTTGCTTCCATGAGTCACGCAATACTTCTGTTTGGTCATCCGTAATAAATAATAAAGCTGGCTTGCTAAGCAAAAGGTTACGAAAGCGTTCGATGAAGCTATGCATAGCAGACGCAAGAAAGAGTACAGCGCAGCTTCGATTGCGTAAATCTTGTCATTCCTGTAGGATTTAGCTCTCGGCTAAATCTTTGTCTTATTAGGAAGCACGCACCAGTCTTCGAAACGACGTCTTCGTGAGTTTTTGTCTCGATTTCCACTCAAAACCATTAGTAAACGGCAGAGACAACAACGGCAGTGGATGAATGGCAAGCAGCCATAACCGTTAGGTTAAAGGCGGCAGTCAGTTTCAAAATTGTGCGTTACATTTTGATCATAACCAAATACTGTGGACGGAATATGTGGAATATGGAAAATCCCAATCTTCCTTTCATTTTCTTACTTTCTTTTATTTTCCTTTTTAGAATTTAGTCTCGCCCATGTTACCCAAATGGAGAACAAAGTGAGATCAATTCTTTCAAACCTTTATGCCTTCATATCAGCATCCACTTTCTCCATAGTATTTTTTACAAATTTCTTTGGTACTAAGTGGGAGAATTCCTTCAACAATCAAGTACTTTTTTAGTTCGAGATTATTTGATTCATTATCATGACCTCATTGTTTTATTTAATGGCGATACAGAAACCGGACACTGATCACTTTTAGGGTTAACTGACGAGCAAATAGACAAACACGAAGAAAAAATAACAACTGGCCCTGGAACAAGTATGCCTGGACCACATGATTTATTCATTCTACTGTGAAGCGTTACACGCTAAGTTTTTCTCGAAACAGAATAACTACTTCTTTCCTGCCTACCACAACAAATTTCGTTTCGCGCTAACCCTGGGCAAGAGTAAATCTTTCATAAGTTACACATTGGCAAGTTCAGGTTTACTATTCCTGGTCATGTCTGTCACCTTCAGTTTTGCTTCATCATGAGAAAGATAAAAATCACAAAAACGAAAGCACAATACAAACATTTCATAAAAGAGAAACAAAGTTAACTCTTAATATTCTTATGGAATTGCGCCAACCAGCTCTCGAACGACCGGGCCCAGAATTTCGTAGTACCTCCGTCCTCCTTCCATTTTTCTTTATGGAATGAGAAGGGCACGAATCGAGCACCATCTTAGAGTATAGTTCCTTTGGTCAGGCACTGCTACCAAAGGATCTGTTCCAGTCCTCGAACAGCTTCAGAGAATCAGGCGAAAGACTGGGTCGGATAACTTTCAGAGAGTTCTGGAAGTCGCTATAGCTAATGCCACGAACCTAGGGGGTGGTAAAACGGTAAAACGGTAAAATTAACCATCGACATTAAAGCCACTGCAGCACTAGGTTGTACTGATGCCGGGCTAGGAGAAATAAGGAAAAGCCACCGAAATCATGAAATAACATTTAAGTTGCCGAACTATTAAAGCAAAATATTATAATAATTACACCCCACCTTAGTGGCGTCTACGGACTGTATTTGGTCTGGACGAAGGTCTGACAATAGCAAAGAAACAAATATCCGTCAGCTCTTTCTTAGGAAAATGGATGTTAAAATGAAAAGAAATCTACTGTGCATCGACACAACAACTTTTCACCTCTGATGGGTCCCAATGCTGCATCGCGGGCGAGGGCTGTCAGGTCGCTACCAGAATAGCCTTCAGTTTGTCTACAAGGCAAAAAAAAAACAAACAGACAGTGCCATCAGTGGTCCATAAGCATAAGTAAAAAAAAATGTTTGGAAAAGGGGAAGGATAGATGGAGGGCTGTCAGGTCGCTACCAGAATAGCCTTCAGTTTGTCTACAAGGCAAAAAAAACAAACAGACAGTGCCATCAGTGGTCCATAAGCATAAGTAAAAAAATGTTTGGAAAAGGGGTAGGATAGATGGAGGGCTGTCAGGTCGCTACCAGAATAGCCTTCAGTTTGTCTACAAGGCAAAAAAAAAAACAAACAGACAGTGCCGTCAATGGTCCATAAGCATAAGTAAAAACAATGTTTGGAAAAGGGGAAGGATAGATGGAGGGCTGTCAGGTCGCTACCAGAATAGCCTTCAGTTTGTCTACAAGGCAAAGAAACAGACAGACAGTGCCATCAGTGGTCCATAAGCATAAGTAAAGAAAGTGTTAGGAAAAGGGGAAGGATAGATGGAGGGCTGTCAGGTCGCTACCAGAATAGCCTTCAGTTTGTCTACAAGGCAAAGAAACAGACAGACAGTGCCATCAGTGGTCCATAAGCATAAGTAAAAAAAATGTTTGGAAAAGGGGAAGGATAGATGGAGGTGCGAAAAACAATAGCTTAGAGGTTACATGAAGCTGGATCACAGCCGTACAGAGCAACACCCTTTAAAGTAAACGGGTAAAATAGAGGACTTCTCTCCCCGTGTTAAAATTGTTGTTCAATGAAAAACACATTCTGGCTATTGGTACCTGGCAAGGGAATCCATCTCCCAAGAACTCAGTGGATTGTGATTCTTGACGAGAAGTTTAGACAAGAGGACTTTTCTGGTCTAAAAAAAATTACAAACAAGATTGAGCAATGTTAATTCAATCAGCCACTGCCGCTGGGAGTTAATAATAAATAAATATTATCAATAACTTTCGGTTGTCTTTCACGCACCTCTTTGTCTGGAAGGGGTACATACACACGTTTTACCATCCGCCTGAAGAAAATAAAGAACAAATAATTACTACTAAGTGAAAAGGGAATAAAAGTAAAAAAAAGGATATGACATTTCTAGAATGTACCTAAATTTGAACAGCACTCCAAATATAAAATTTTATTGGTAGACATGTACAACCAACAACTACAATTACAACAATATCAACAAAATGGTCTCATAATTTTTACAGTGTAATATTAAAAAAGTTAAAAGATTAATTGAAGAAGCAAAAAAAGAAAATCATTTGATCAGAGGTAAAAATAATAATTCACATTAACAAAGAATGTACATCTGGTTAAAAGAAGTGAACCTTCCTTGAGCTACGTGGCTGGCCCACATAGAACGAAAAAACAGTTAAAAATTGCTGAAGAAGTATTACATAGACCTATAGCATGCTTAAACACATCATAAAAAAAAAACAACAACAAAAACAAAAACAATAGGCTTTGCACTCACTACGTACAGTAAATTTCAAGTAGATCATACCTCTGATTTAATAAAAAGTATTGCATGTTAAATCTACTCTACAAAACAAACTATACAATCCATTTACACAATATGACAATTTCTGTGGGAGTCTCCAACAGGTACCTGAGAGCTGCATCATCAAGTTCATTTGGTCTGTTTGTGGCTCCCATCACTAATATTCGTTCATTTGGATCAGCAATCACCTAATGTTTGGAAAGTCAGCATAAATCAATCAATAGCAAAATAATTAAGACATCATCAAGTATTTCCCTCTTCAATAAAGTCTATGAAAATCAGGGGGAAAAAAAAAGGATGCAAAAGGAAAGGAGGAAAGAAAGATGAAACAGGTCACAATCTCTCTTTCTTGTTACACTTGCCTGCCATGCAGACATAATTTTGATGAGTGAGTGATCATTATTTTCTTTGCAAAAATTATAGCTGCCATCTTTGATTTTGATGGCAGCGGAAGGCTGGGGATAGAAAGAAATCTGTACCAGAGGGGTGAGTGACTGTCAAAAAAAAGGATAGGGGTGGGGGTGTGGGAGTGAATAATTACTATCATTTCACCTTTCCCCACCCCCTCCTTTTTCCCCACGTTTTGCCTCATCTCCAACTCAAACATGGCCGTTTGAAAAAATGACCCTGAGTTTCTAAGCGTTAACTCGCCTTAACTGAGAAGATGCCTTACACAGGACACTCACATTGTACATTTATGCTCATAGATTAAAAATGCCACTTTTCATGACAAATGCAAAATTAATACAAATTATCTATTACGTACTCCATCAAAAGAAACTAAAAACTCTGTTTTCATTCTTCTGCTGTGCTCTTGTTCTCCTTCTTTTCTCTCACATAGCAGAGAATCCACTTCATCTGTAATTGAAACCATTGTGAGCCATTCAACATTGTAATTAACCAAATGATATGATAACAAATTAACACTCAGCCCAGATCACAGTGCACTTACCAATAAATATAATACTAGGCTGCAGTGCTCTAGCAACTGAAAACAGAGCTCGCACTAGTTTTTCACCCTCACCAACCTGTCAAACAAGGAAAAAAGGAAATGAGGTTAACCTTTTGAACTCTACAGTGATTAACATTTAATTCCCAACAATATCATTCCTGAATCACACATCAAAGTCATGAAAATGAAAGAAATGATCACCAACTAATCAAAAGAAGCTTTTGATTGTTAAACAAATTCTCTTTGTATGCACCTTAGGAAATGCAAAGAGAACAGTATGGAGAAGATGCATGCTGGTCATACGGTGTAAAGAGTTGAGAAACTAGACACCATGTGAACAATAAGAATAGTATTTATTGCAAACTGATTTGTTACCCCCTTAGGTCACACAGACTAGACTCTTCAGTGATCAGTTATCTGAAGACGTATAATCTAAAAGCATTTCAATAATAGAAGAAAAATTAGAACTGATATCTTACCCATTTGGAAGTGAGAGTAGCAGCACTTATATTAAAGAATGTTGCATTTGATTCACTTGCGACAGCTTTTGCCTAACCAAAGAAAACAAACAAACAGACAAAACAAAGAGTCTCATCTTTACTGCAGTACTATATGCAGAATGTTTGAACCTAAAAGGTGGCCAAAAAATCTTGTATATAAAACCTTAATAGGTACCAATTCATGAGAGAAAAAAAAGACAAAAAAAAAGGATACTAATGCAGAATGGGTAACAAATTAGGCATTTTTTATTGATGCTATCACATTTCATTTTGAGAATGATATAAAACTGTATATTTCATTAATGACTTCAAAAGTTTATTGAAGTACCTCTGTCTGTATGACAGGAAAGCATTTCAATTTACATTATTTAGGTAAAAGAGGATATAAGCTTACCAACATAGTTTTTCCATTTCCTGGTGGACCAAACAACAACAGCCCACGAGCTGGGGCTCTTAGACCTGTGAAAAGCTTTAGAGGATTGAACATGTTGTAATTCAAATTATGTTTCAGAGTGCATATTCATGAAAGAGGAATCCACAATGTTTTAAAAAGCAAAAAGAAGACCAGAACTGGTTTAAGGCATAAATTTTCTGTTGAACAGTTTAACATCACAGTCTAAACTTTATTATTTACTCCACATATAAAGGAATTACAAAGGTAGATGATAAAATACCTCAGGCCTTAAATAGGGAAGGATTATTATTTCTTGAAGGAGCTTCTTAGCACCTTCTGCACCAGCTGTAAGGATGAAATAGTAGATTTACAAACTGACAATTTCATGGACCTCAATGCAAAATAATTCACACTGAAAATTACAAATAAAAAAGCAACAAGGGGCAATCTTAGGTAAGTGGGCACCCAAACCAAAGGCTAAATCCAGCCTTTTTTTGCACTCATGGGTGATGCCATTGAGAGCCCAATCTCCTGATGTTTATTTTACATTTGCATACTCAGTACTTTCTATAATAACTCAGAGATCTAGGGTATCCTGTCTGAGTCTCAGACAAGTCTACAAAACCCTTTGGCAGGCAGGACAGCACATACTAATTTTCATGCGTTGAAGTGCAAATTTTCAATTCCTGTTGAAGACCATAAGCCATGAATACAAACCTTAAAAAAGAAATAAAATGATTGCACATTTAAAACTTACCTATCTCATTAAAGTGCACTGATGGTCCACTAGAATAAGAATGAGAGAAGAAAAAAATAATTGAATGAATATAAAATCATTGGCGGTCCAAGGAAACTTAACACCTTAGAAGAATTCACATTAACAATCAAGGAGAAGGAGTTAGACAGAGTCAATTCGTTCAAGTATCTGGGCGTAATTATCAATGAGAATCTGACTTGGACTGATCACGTGGATTACATTAAGACCAAAGTGTCTCAGAGGCTTGGCGTTTTACAGAGAATAAAACATCTTATGCCAAGAAATACAAGGGAACTCTTTGTAAAAGCCATGGTGCTGCCAATCCTTGATTATGCTGATGTGACTTGGGGGGATAAATCCAACACCACTCTGATGAACAAGATCCAATTACTCCAGAATAAAGCAGCTAAATTAATTTTAGATATGCCAAAGCATTCATCAGCAACAGAAGCTCTTGATCTACTTGGTTGGGATACATTGGAAAAAAGACGAAGATCTCATCGTCTATTTTTGGTTTTTAAGTCCTTGAATGGACTAATTGATTGGAATTTTAATTTTAATCATTTTAAAGACATGCATGATTATAACACTCGTTTTAATAACAACATTTGTAAACCACAATCAAAGTGTACATGGGGTCAGCATCGGTTTGTTTGTCATGCAGTAGATGACTGGAACGCTCTCCCAGACGGCATTAGGAACATTTCCGATTTTTCAGTTTTTAGACGTCTTGTTAAAAACATGTAGTCTCTTCTATTGATTATGCCCTTTTATCCTTTTCTTGATAACCATATTTATATTTTCTGTTATCCTTACGTTAGATTTATGCAGGGCCTCACTGAAAACCACACTTTGTGACGTGGGCTCCCTGTCAAAAGATCTTACTTATTATTATTAAAAGAATCATCCCACATTGTTCACCCAAACTCAAAAGAACCACAAAAGATGTTTAAATCAATCAAAAATAAGTATAATTTCAGAGCTGAGCAAAGAGTTTCAGGCAATCTGATTGGTCGAGCGATTCCTTATATGGCGCTATATAAACCGCTCCATGCAGTTTATATAAAATGTTAAAATAAAATGTTAATAAATGTTACTAAAATGTTATGATTTTAGAAATTTCTCTGTTGTTCAGCTCTGAAATTATACTGACACAATTATTCGCCTCAGGTTTGGGGAATATTGTCGAATAATCCCCTCGACTTCGTCTCGGGGATTATTCGATGATATTCACCTCGCCTTCAGCGAATAATTGTTAAATAATTGAAACTTCACAGCTTCTCACATTGGTTATAATGCAGCCAGTTATAGTGCATTCACTCTGTACCTTTCAATAATTTCATCCAATATATGTTCAGCCAACTTGGAATCAACATTCTTGAGACGTGAAATTTTCTTCCTTTTTTCATCCAATTGCTTTGATCTGTGATTCTCAGACCCTACAGTAGCTGCAGGCTTTGACTGTCTAGCCTAGAGGAAAATTACAAAATCACTTACTTTTCATATCCTAAATACTTACTTTAGATTATTATAACCACTGTACAATGTATGTTTAACAATTATTCCACGAGCGCACGTTGGATGTGAGACGATAGAAAGCCAACGAGGGGCAGGGCGCCAAGTTGGCTACAATCATCTCATATCCAACAAGCGCGAGTGGAATAATTGTTTTATTAAAAACGTTAAATTAAATGATTAAATTTTATTAAATTTTTTAGCTCCCTTTTAATTTTAAGCTTACGCGTACACTTACCATATTTGTAGATTATGGTATATTGGCTCATATACCATAATGGCTAAGCCAATAAAAAGTCTTGAACTGCATTATCCAATGATCCAGTTTTTAATAATACTAAATATACACTACAAGTAGAGCCAAATGCAGTTTCACAATAATTTCAAAGAACTTATCTACATCAAAGATTTTGCTACAGTTGACTGACCAGACCCTGGATAAAATTCATTTTAACCATCAAATCTGTATCACATCCTTTGAAATCACAATGTACAGTCATTTATTACAAGCTTAAAAATTC
The DNA here is from genome assembly GCF_964205215.1 of Stylophora pistillata. Classification (NCBI taxonomy): domain Eukaryota; kingdom Metazoa; phylum Cnidaria; class Anthozoa; order Scleractinia; family Pocilloporidae; genus Stylophora; species Stylophora pistillata. The sequence continues at coordinate 969,929 of NC_142524.1, read as the reverse complement.
AAAATAGTTATCAAATGAAAAAATTAAAGTCAATATAATGTCTAGCCATTCCATGAAGAATATATGTTGTCCCAGTGTATTGTTCTTTGTTTAAATTTTACACAAAGCAGTTAAAAATTTATAAAAAATGGATGATAGAAAAATGTACCTGTATCGGATTCCTCCTACTTGCAAGAGGACTCCGTCCTGAAATAGTTGGTCTGGTGTTTGCCGAAGTTGATGGAGTAGTCCTTTTTGTTGCAGCTTTACTTGTGACTTTTGAATTAGCAGCAGAACTAGATGCAGTATCTGAGAAACTTGACTTTTTAGGAGGTACTGTTGAACTTCTTGTTAAAGGTAGTTTCTTCACATTGTTTTTAGGGGCAGCTGTTTCTTCAGCTTTGACTTCTTGGGCCATTTCTTCCACTAACTTGGCAGCTTCCTCCTGGTTGATAGTTGATGCTGACAATAGTAATGCCACTGAAAGAAACAAATTGTAGTTGCCAGAGAAGGGATCTCACACATAGTGAAGTGGAATTTCAAAGACACTACAACCCATAACTCAAGCCACCTGTTATTTAAGCCTAGTTCCCACTAGCAACATAATGATCATAATCATAATCATATGCACACTTATGTCTTAGTGGGGACGTCCAGAAACATAATCATAGGTGCCCTTATGATCAACATAATCATAATCATAAAAAAATGATCGACCATTTTCTTATGATTATGATTATGTCTCTGACTATGACTATGTTGCTTTTCGTTGTAGTGGGAACGCGAAAATCATAACAACATAATGAGAAACATAATGACGCAACGGATCACTGTGTTTTGGCCAATTAAGTCTAGGTCTAGTACATTCGGGTCGGTTCATTTCGAGATGGCAGCCACATTAGAGGAAAAGCTTGCGAGTGCAGTTGAAAATCTTCCTGTATTGTACGATAAAACTTTGAAGGAATTTAAAGATAGCAACAAAAAAAAGAATGCTTGGCAACAAGTTGCACAGCAGCTGGGTTTGGAGTCAGGTGAGCAAATCAATGTTTCTTGTCGGTTTAAATTGATAAGCTTAATCTTATAAACACTGCAATGTAATTTCTTTACAATTTAAGGATCTGTTGCAAAGAAAAAATTTGAGAATCGTAGAGCTCGATAATCTCGGGAAAAGCAAAGAATTAAGAAAACGAAGAAATCAGGAACATCTTCTAACGAAGTGCTTCGTGCCCTGAAAGAAGCCAGTGACATGTTTTCCTATCTCAACTTTCTAGATAAGCATAAATTATTTCTCCACGAGCTACAAAAAGAGTAATTTGGTTGAAAGGAGTGAAGAAAGTGATCACGACGATGATGGTGATGGAGATGATGAAAATGATGACAGCTACATGGAAACTAGTTCCGCTGCTACGGCAGTCAAGAATACAGAGAGTGAAAGCACTGAATCAAAGGCAGGATCTACGAAAGATCATGTCAGTGACTCATCAGCATCTAAACAAAAACAGCCAAAAGTACCAGGTACCCACAAAAGTAAGCAGACTACAATGGAGGTTGATGTAGAATTGGAGATGTTGAAAGCTGTTGGGGAAGGTTTGAAGAGCGTGTGTAGCCACATGCAGCGGCAACCGCAAGAAGCAAAGGAAGAAAAAGATGATGATTTATTTGGCATTTTTGTTGCCTCGCAACTAAAATATAGGAACAGTCAAGAAAAGCAAGGGCAAAATTTCATATAAATAACATAATCTTTCAGGTTATGATGTCTGGCCCATCTAGGGATGGCCCTTCTGGTTTTATGCAAGATTTAAACACTGGCCAAGGTTTCTACCTTGACTAAACAACCCTTTTCAATGGTGCGACTATATTGTACCCCTTTGTGTTTATGCATTGATATACTCAGACATAGTTAAGGACTGGGGCCAGATTTTCAAAGCTCTTCTAAGTTAAGATGCAGCCTAAGTATCATGTGTAAGAAAGAGATTTTTGTGTGGAAAAATAGTTAGTCATATAATGTCTTCACCTAAAAGGGCTTGTAAATCTGGCTGTGAGTCAGTTCTTGTTGGCTGCTACAAATGATTAGCCAAGACAATTTTACATGGAAAAAATATTTTCATTGCTCCTCGTCACTTGACCAAAGAACGCTTTACCTCTGGCATAATCTTTAAAGTATCATTATACAAGAATAACCTTTCTCACTAAAACATATTATTGTGTTTGTAGTGGAGTTTTCTCTGAATTAGAAACACAACACTAAACAACTCTAGACATACTATTCAACTTTCACTCTCTAGTTGCACCGTTAATATTTGTATTTTCTATATATTTTTTGTGTCACATCTCAGTAGTCTGATAGATGTTCTACATGGCTGAGTCAACACGGAGTGAATTTTGGTCAAATGACAGGCTCCATGGACAAATCTGATCATTGTCTTGAAAGAACCTTCAACATTTTGCACCATGATATAACTTGTTCAGTTTATATGATTATTGTTAAACAAACTTACATTAACACTCTAACTCAACAAGAAACCTGTACTTAAGGTAGTTTGATAGTAAAGACAACAAGTCGTTCCTGAAACTTTGCTTTAAGGATTATCAGAAGCGAAAAGATAAACTTTCAGCAAAACAGTTTGTTTGCCATTATTAAGCAGTCGCCAAACCAGGCCCAGTGCTCCTAGCATATTGCCACTGCCATGGCAGACTTCCTCTGTCTGTTAGGAAGTAGCTGGTTAAACTTTCCCTCACAAGGGTTGCATTATTTTGAAGTCATCCCCTAGGTGTTTCAATGTGTTGTAATTGCCCTTGATCAGCTGCAACAATGGTTCGCCATTCCTCTTCACGGATTTCCCCACTGCTATCTTCAGAATCAACAAACCCTACTGGACAGTACCTAGCATTATGTGTGAGTTGCAAGTAGTTGTGAAGGCAAACAGTAGCTTGCACTATCTTCTGAAAAAGAGAAACAGCTGCACGGATTGGTCGACAAAAGATTCGCCACCTTGTGGTTAGAATCCCAAAAGAGTTTTCTACCACTCTCCTTGCCCTTGAGAGACGATAGTTAAATATTGCGTGATTTTCAGAGAGATTTTGTCCTGGCCAAGGGTGCATTTAAAAATATTTGAGAGGCAAATCTTCATCAACTACGAAAACATTTGGAAGGGGTTGGAGGTTACACCCTTCAAGATTTTCAGCACTTGGCATATAAGCATATTATTTTCAAGGGCAGCACTTATCGAAGAATCATTGTAGGTACCAGAATCATTCTGACTCCTATATTGTCCAATGTCAACTAAAGTAAATTTATACTTTGCATCACAATAGGCTAACAGAAGAATGCTGAATGTTCCTTTGTAGTTGAAGTAAGCAGATCCACTTTTCTTGGGACAATCAATAACGACATGCTTGCCATCACCAGCCCCAAGAAAGTGAGGGAAACCCTACAATTCTTCAAAATCATCAGTAATTCGTTTCCACTGATTGCTACTTTGAGGAGGTTGTAGGTACTTGCGGTTTAAGCACTGCCATATCGCAGTACAAGTTTCATTGATTATCTTCGATACAGTTGCCTTGCCAATACGAAAATGAAATGACTGCGACTGTTGGGAATCCCCAGATGCAAGATATCGCAAAGTAAGATAGAGACGCTCAGCTGGTCCAATAGGATTTCGGAGCTTTGTTTCCTTTTTGGATAATTTTATATGTGGTGCAACTAGTCTGAGAAGATGTTCAAATCATTCAGAAGACATCCTTATACATTTAAAGTGCCATTCTCTATCTCCAAGCTGAAGCTCCTGAACCAAGGTATGGTAGCAACCAGATCTTTGACGTTGTCTGAATATTTCTCTCACCCAAAAGCGACGTCCCTTTGCTCGTTTTTCTCTAGCCCGAGAACGTCGAGAGAGGAGAAGTAACAGAAGTAAGATGTAGTGAATGATAACAATACGATAGCGGAGATGTTCCCCCTTTAGCGTTTTACGAGCCACGAATACCAGCAGCTGTAACATCAACGCAACATAAAGCATGGGCACCATTTTTAGAGCGGACGTGTAAACAACAGAAACAGGCATTGCAACAGATTCTTTACGTTTTTAAAGCGGTCGTTCCCACTGGAACATAAGAAGCTTATGTTTATGTTTGTGCTTATGATTATGATTATGATCGTTATGTCGCTAGTGGGAACTAGGCTTTACCCTTTTTGATAGCAGAATCTGTATACCCCTATGATCAGTTGTATCATGACCAAATTCCTCAGTTAAGACTATCATGATAATATTATGTGCAAACGCACTTCAATAACCTACCTAATTCATCTAATCTTTCTCTTGTATTTTCCAGATTTGATTTCATTTTATCTTGAAGTTTTCTGGCTTTTTCCCATTCCTCTCCTGTAAATCAAGTATAGTTTACATTAAAAACTGTTCAATGAGGGACGTAAGAAAGGAAAACTTAAAAAGGTTTAAGACAGCTTTGTCCTCCTCTGAGGGAGGGGGGAGGGGGAAAACACCCAGGTCAGCTTGATCCCAAACCCTATTTATAAAAATCCATTCATGTTCCTATTGTTACCCAGGTTAGGACAAAGAAAGTGTAAATTGTGATATATCAACCTCATATAACCACTACTAACATTCAAACTACATACACCAAAACTGGAGAAACCACACCACAATTGGTAATGCATGTGTGATGACACAAGTTTGGTGATACCCCCTCCCCCCCACCCCCCCTCCCTTCCCAGGCTTGAGACTTTTTGTGCACATTGGTGTGCAAGTGTAAAGTAACTTATTAGACAAGTTGATAAATTGAAACACCACACCTTCTCTATCACAATTAATCAGAAGTCCTGTCTCCAACTCATAAACTCCTTTTTTGTAGAATTCTACAGCTCTTTTCTTCGATGACAGGCCCCCTTTGAATAATGGCGATCATATTAGTATTCATGTAAAAAAAAAAATTACAAAATTGAACTTTATTATTATCCAACGATCTTGGCAGGGTAGCTAATCGAGAACAAATCTGTGCTCATTTCTTAAATAGCAGTACTCGAAATGGGTTGCTACTGGGAAAGAGGCTGCATATACAACGATTCAATGCACATATTCTTCAGTATAAGTACATGCACACGTAAAAGGAAAGTAAGTAATTCTAACCTCCCTCTTCGTCGATTTCTAAAGCCTTTGCAATGTAGCCATAAGCTTGCTTATGATACGCCCGAAGATGAGCGATATCTTTTGGTAAATCATCTTCGAATTCATCAAAAGAGCTTTGAGATTTGCAAGGACGTTTTCCATCTCGAGGGGAGCGAGAGGCCATGTAGGTAGTTCGGTTCCAGTAACGCGCCCTTCTCGACTTGATCCCTTCCTTTTTACGACCAAACAAGTTTGACCACAACAACGTCACAAACACGAAATACAAAGCATTCCATAATGACACAAATGGAGAAGCCACTACATGTAGATAGCGACCATTAGGTGACATTTAGTTCCAGGAAAGACATCACAGGGTTGACATGACATATGCTTCTGTTTTGAGCGATTTTGAAGAGATAATTTCGTCAGCGGCTTCTGCCTAAGAACTATGCGCCACGATGTTACTGATTCGTTCCCAGCCGTAATCTGCCATCCATCTCTGAGAGAGTAAAATATGGTAAACACTCTATAAGATACTATGGCCCTCTCCTCTGGTCGAAACTCACAAAAGAGTTACGCAGTGAAGACAGCCTGCACGGATTTAAGAGCAAAATCAGGAGAACGGAAATGACTGTCATGATTGATAATGGATGCAAAAAATGTGCGCTCTGTAATAGTTGATTTTTAACTCCGGGACATTGATAAATAATTTTAACTGTTAATAGGTTAGGTAAATAATTCTGTAAATAGGTTCCAGATTTCTTATTTTTAAAGCTTTTACCCTGTGTCCCCAATTAGTGCTATGCGCTAGGTTTTCACGACACAGAAATAAAGTTCACTACTACTACTACTACTAGAAACCTGAAAGGAGGGGCTTTACAAGGAATGAGATGCGAATAGACATCCTCTAATCTCCTTTGCAGCTGTTCTTTGGGATTTGACGCAACTCTCGTTCCAAATGAAGTAGGAGTTTGTTTGTTGTTTGTTTGTTGTTTATTATTATTTTACAGAACATTACAAGCAAATTTACACAACCCGCATATAGCATTAGCTAGTCTTGGCGGGTATTAGAAAGAAGTAGGAGTGTCTCAATGGTGTTAATCCTAATTACCATTAACCGTAAAACGACTGAAATATTTAGCTGTAAGAGGTAAAAATTGACAAATTTTGACCGTTAGTTATAAATGAAGTTACCCTGCGAGCAGAGCTTTTTCTTCTTTTCTTCTTCTTTTCTTCTTTTTAACCCTCCAAGGGAAAGGGCTCTGACGAAATCCTGTTGTTGCTTTGAAATGCCGAAAGCCCAAAACTCCGAGCTACTCAAGCTGGTTTTGCCTCCAGTCAAACCGGTTTTAGTGCGCACGCCTTTATTTTTCATGTACACAGATGACCAAATCTGCGCCCTCAGTAGTTCAAGGGGGGCCTGGAAAAGGATCAGTTTGTAGGCAACCGCCGCGCATGTTCAAACGAGCAACAACAGGATTTCGGCAGAGCCTTTTTCCCTTTTCGATTCGAGGACGGGTTAAAAAGGCTCTGCTTGCAGGGTAAAATGAAGTTAGCTGTTATAAGATTTCTGGTGACCACAGTGGAAAGATATTAGCCATTAACCGTAAATTGGCCCGAATTTTAACCATTAGCTGCAAAAGAGACCCTCAAGCAGAGGCACTGTGTGCGGGAAGACGGTTTTCACAGAGACGGGAAGGGGGCGCTTAAACATCTGTTTTTCCCGCTTCTTAAAGACGAGGTTGAACGTCTTCCTAGAATTCAAAGCTTTGGTGTGGTTTCCCGTGGAAGAGGGTCTAAATAGGACTAGCCGTTAGCAGTAAACGGCAAGAATTTTTAGCTATTAACCGTAAAAATTGACAAATTTTAACCGTCAGTCGTAAAAGTGATTGACCTTAAAAATTTGTCTTTTCCCCTAACGGAAATAAATTCAACGTAGTCACCATTGAGACCTTCGTGGAATCGGTCATCTTCCTTGAAAAATGCCCGCTCTACCAGCTGACAAATGAAAAATAAAGCCAAAATTACACATGGCTGATTACTTGCACGCACACTGAATTGATACGCGTGGGTCTCATTTATGCTTTTCAAACTCAGAGAAGTAAATGTAAATAGAAGTTATTAAAACATCATTACAGCGTCAAGGTATCTAAACCTAGAAAAATTAATGGGGAGCAGGGTTGGCGTAGTGGTGAGAGCGTTCGCCCTCAACCAATGTGTCCCGGGTTCGATTCCCGGACCCGGCGTCATAAGTGGATTGAGTTTGTTGGTTCTCTACTCTGCTCTGAGAGGCTTTTCTCCGGGTACTCCGGTTTTCCCCGCTCCTCAAAAACCATCGTCATTTGAATTTATTTAATTTAGAGTTATTTGGATTTACGCACGACCCCGCAATTAAACATTATCGTGTCCAATTAAAGGTGTTATTAAAAGCCTATCGTCTCGGCCAGAGAAAACTGGTCAAAGTTGTTAATTATAACGATCAGGATAAAATTTCAAGCTGACGATTTTTTATTGTGTAAAACATTTTATCATGACGTTTGAACGAGATGATTATTTTTCAAGCACCACATTTATTGGTTACTTTACATCACTGTACTTGATGTTTACCTTGTGTGTATTGTAAAAATTGAATAAAGGACACCTTTCATCGTTGTGGCCAATCAGAGTGCGAGCTGTACGAAAGTTTGATAATAATTGCAAAAAGTAATAAAACGAAGTCAATGAAGGAAAAGGGAATCTGTTTAATTATGAAAAGCTGTGGCAGATGTTTAGCAGATATTTTTTCACAAAAAAGACACTTGCGCATGCAAACGGTTCTAAAAATTCTCGAAAGTGTAACATGAATCATCACATACATATAATGCAATGACACATCGAACAAAAGTCGTTATCTGTTTCTTTTTCTTTCTTTCATTTTCTTTTAAGGCAAGCACAAGTCAGCTTCGATTCGACGGCGGTAGAGGCTTGAGGCGAGAAATACATTTACAAGGATCTGATCTTGATGGAGATCTCGTATCATACGGAAACTTCGTAGCTGACAAGTTTCATCGTCTTCAGGTATCGGTTGGTTCATCAAGTGTCGTGAGTAACTACGGAGAGTGTGCTTTCAGTTGTCTAGAAAACTCACCATGTTCTTCGTTCAACGTCGCCTCATCTCCACGTTCAGACGGAAAATTTCAATGTGAGTTGTTAAACGAGGATAAATACTCTGCAAGTTCAGGGCAGCTGGTCAGTTCACAGGAATATCATCATTATAGCCTCAAGGTATCTAAAATTAGAAAAATTATTACCTCAGAAATCGATTTATACATCAAACGTTGTGGCCTTTATCCATAGTTCCTATTCTTTTTTCGGAATGTACGCAAACAAAGCAAAACTAAAGAAGAAAGGAAGTTGAATATTGAAAATTGTATGATATGCAAATATTGACGAAGAAACTGTACTGGTAAACAAAATATTTCTGATAAGAGAAAAGGGTAATAAAGACCATTTCAGCTTTGCTTGTACTTACAACCGAACAAAGAGAGAACCAACGCAAACGTCTGAAGGCAGATGGTCTCTCTTTCAGTACATTACTTTTCTTAAGAGCAAGCGGTAAAAATCCCAATGTGGGAGACTAAAGTCCTTTAGTTAGATCAGACCTGATTTTGTATACCTGAAACATTTTCACCTGAAACTATATCGTGCTGGTTACTTAAAAAATACAGCCTTAGATACTAAGGGATAAAACTGAAGATCTCTATCAAAGGGAGGAAAATCTTGAGTTCAAGTGTTATGAGTTACTGAAAAAATGAATCTTACCCCACAGACACCGTGCTCAAGCTCTCCTTGTCAAAATAACGCAACTTGTGTTCCAGATTACAGTGAAGACAAATATCAATGCGATTGTCTTCCCGGATTTAGTGGAAAACTGTGTCAAACAGGTATACCGTGAAGCTATGAATAGCTTTACAAACAATTAATCATTTTGAAACGGTAGAGATGGATAAAGTGTGGAGAAATATTTTTGGTGATCGAAGCAAGATAACCATTAAGTTGAGCAGTGTACGGGTGCAGTATTCTGTTATGGTATAGAGTAACATCAAACCTCGCGTGTTAGTCTGATTTCATAAATGAGGTTTTTTTTCTCAGTATGTTGAACCTTTTTATGAGATGCAAGCTTCTAATGAGAGCATCACTTTTAACTCAGAGCCATAGACGACAAGCTTCGATTCCTCATGAGGGCTCAGAATTGTCTATTTTCCCACACTCCTGACAAGACAAAAAACATCTTTCTCCATTTCCTCGCCGAGCTCAAAATTTATCATTTTTCTTATTCTATTAAAAAAATCTAAGATATCTCCTGATCATATATATATACATATAACTAACTAACTGCAAAAAGAACTGTTTCGGCCTTCTGGGCCTCATCATATATATATATATAACCACAATAGCGGAATGAGATCATCATCTACTAAAAAGTGCTCAATAGCAGGGCTAGAGCTATGGATAAATATACTTCAAGATTTAGGTTACTTGAACTTTTACTGCAACTCTGAGTTTCATGCCTCTTACGAAGCAATCGTCAAGCAACTGCCAGAAAAAACGGTTACAATCCACCGAAATTTAAAAGACAGAACAATGTGAACATGCACGCGCAACATACTGCACGCGCTATCGTAACGTTACGTTCTTTAACAGGAATTTCCTGACATGTCTGCAACCTGATGCCAGCTCATTTCTCTTGTTTAAACTTGCCATCTGCGGTTTACAAATGATAAAAATTTTATTTGTAAACCGTAGATGGCAAGTTTAAACAAAAGAAATGAGCTGACATCGGGTTGCAGACATGTCAGGAAATTCCTGTTAAAGAACGTAACGTTACGATAGCGTGTGCAGTATGTTGAGCGCGCATGTACACATTGTTCTGTCTTTTAAATCTCGGTGGATTGTAACCGTTATTTCTGGCAGTTGCCTGACGATTGCTTCGCAAGAGGCATGAAACTCAGAGTTGCAGTAAAAGTTCAAGTAACCTAAATCTTTAGGTATAATTATATATATATATATTATCAACAGTCCATATAACTTTAGAAGAAGCCTAATATTTATGCCATCTTTTCTTTTAGTTTTAAAGTCATGCAAAGAAGTATTTGATGTGCACGGGTAAGTAAATCGCAGCATATATCGGATCTATGTGTATCAGCGTCCTTGGGCTGATTTTAATTTTTCTGTTCAATTATCCAAATGCAAAACGTTACATATCCCTAAGGTAAGCTATTTTCAATTTTTTCGTCCAGAGGAAGATTTGCGCAACTTTTTGTAGAGGGGGACACATCATCTGGATTTCATCCCTACTATCGATTTTATGACTTGCATGCATAACCAATAGAAATTTTGCTGAGTGTTATTTTTAGAAATGCGCATGTGAATGCAATCCAACAATATTTTTGTAATATTTTATATGCCAAAGAAATTTGCACTGAAACACAAGCTACCTTCCACTTATATCTTCAAATCCTATTGAACTTTCTTCATCGAATTTTCAGCCAACTAAATTGTAAATTTACGTGGAAGAAGTGACATAGAATAACATTTGACGATAACAAAAGTGTCAAAGAAAATTTGATTGTTTAGTGTTTGAAATGCTTTATATTAAGAGATTCAAACCTAATCTGAACGTGCAAACGGACTCCATACGTGCTAAAATTTTTGTTTAACCCGCAAATTATTTTCTCTTATATTGTTGGTTTGTAGTATTTATAGAACTTATTTTTATACATTCTTGACTTGACGATGACGTTATGTTAACGTCGAAACGTGGTCGATTTTAGCTTTCTATAGCTTTTTATCGTTTTTAAATTTTACAATGTTATCAAGCAACGTTTTGTCGCAAGTTTTTATCGTCAAATGTTAAATTGTAAATGACAGCTATTACGAATTCCACCTCTCGTTTCCCCGCCGAGTGGTTAGGCAGAGCACTTCCAATTGCAAGTTGTATGATCTTTAAAAATATTCGGTGTGTAGTCAGGCATGTTAAAAATTTTGGCCAAAAGAATTAAAAAGTTGACACTGGCTAAAAATATATTGTTGTGGACGTTTCGGCTCCTACTGTTACCTTGTTCAGCAAAGATAAAAATGCAAATGTCTAGACGCCGTTAGACATTTGTATTTTTTACCTTTACTAAAGAGGGCAACAATAGTAGCCGAAACGTCGAGAACAATATATTTTTAGTCATTGTGAGCTTCTTAATTCTTTTTAACAAAATTGTATTATCTTTGTAGACCAAATGTAAGTAGTCAGCCGTTTGTGCTAAATATTCATGGAAAGCTGACTTCAGTTTACTGTCACATGGGAAATTTTGGATGTGGCAATGGTGGATGGACAACTGTCATGAAAATTGATGGCATTAAGGTAAAGGACCATTCATCGTGTCCATAATATAGCTGCAGAAATTTGAATTGGTGATACGTGCCCTTTAGTTTATCGTGATTGGAATAACTTCTCTAGACTTTGTATGCGATAACGTCGCAAGTGATCTGTGTCCCGCTCAAATCCCTCGTTGTCTTCTTCAATTTGTATTTCTCAACCATTTGTATGAGGACAAATTAGAGTAAGAATTTCGGCTATCGACTAAATAAACCTAAGCATCTATGTGCACCCTCGTTTCAAAAGAAAAACACTCGTTTACGAGTCGTACAGTCTCTCCTTCACTTTTTTCCGTGTTGTAGCTGCTTTCTGTGTGCTTCACATTAGAACAAGATATAAACATGGCTTCTGTTTGGCAGAAAAAAGCAGAACTTACAGACTGAGGTAGTGTAACTTAAATCTATCATAGACTGCTAAGCTACTTATAGCTTAGAGCGTTGATTAACATTTATTAATACATGGCTTTTCCTAGAGCACCTTCCATTTCGATTCGGCGTACTGGAATGATCAAAATGAATCCAACCCACTTGCAGGAGAAACTGGATTCGATTCGCAAGAGACCAAGTTACGGACATATTGGAGCACACCTTTCAACAAAATCTGCCTCGGTATGAAAATTGGCCAGAAGACCACATTTATTGTCTTGAATAAACAAGCGAACTCTCTGTATTCATTGATTGCTGACGGGGTAGATCGTGCTACCGCAGTGGGTCGTGAAACGTGGAAGTCGCTGATTGGTTCACAAGCCTCCTTACAAGACAATTGCAACAGGGAGGGCTTTAATGTGGCCAGCGATAGATCAGATATGAGCAAAGCTAGAATTGGTATATTGGGAAACAATGAAAATGACTGCATAACTTGTGATTCGAGAATTGGGTTTGGCACGGGTGGAAAACACAACAACCATGTCTCTTGCGGTAACAATGGTATCAAAACTATGGGTTACATATTGGTGCAATGAAGAAACTGATTGTTTAAAAAAATAAACACGCAGTTCACTGCGTGATCCTCGCTTTTAACCGTATTATAAGCCATGAATATCTGTTCACTGTTCGATGACATGAACAGCTATTTTCTACATTATCCAGAGTATAAGAAAAACTCTGACCACTACAAAGGAATAATAATTTTTAAGCATTTTTCCTTTTACTTCCTTTTCGAATTTTTCTCCACCTAAGAAAACGATGTAAACATAATGATAGTAATAATCATAGCATTTAATAGTAATGATTTATGGTAAGTTGAGAAAAACGGAATTTTTCACTCTACTTCTACAGGGCTTGCAGATAATTCAAATATATCTAACCGTTAAGAAAACAAGAGAGAATTCCTAACCATTCAATAAATAAAAGTGCACATTTCACTAAATTAATAAGCATAGGTTTACTTCAATGCCTTGACATATTGTCAATTCATCCATTCACAAATTTTGGTTAAATCCTTTGGAGTTTCGATTATGCATATTAAGCGAACGTTGTGTCACCTTCCTTAACTTTTCTACGCATAACACGAATTCGTAAGAAATAGATCCTGTAATGTATGCCTCGTTTCGTTTAAGAATTTTCGGCACAGTATTAAACATTTCTTAATTACTTTTCGTCATTCTATACTATGTCAGCTTTATATGTGAAGTAAAATAAATTACAATAAATTTTGACCAATCGGAAAGGAGCTTTTGCCAGAGTTTTAATAAGAGCTGCACGAAGTGACACGTTGAAGACAAAATAAAACTGTTATAATCATAAACACGGTCGCAGGCATCGACAATAACATCGATCTTTCTTCGAAATAAAGGTGTCAGAAACTTGCGAAGTAAATGTTTGGAAAATCCACCACTTGCAATTGTTATATCATGATGCTATGAGGCGTACGTCAATGTCACACCGCATAGTGGATCTTTTCTACATTTCTCTCTTTCTTTTAATTTTTCTTCATAAAGTCGATTGCTTTCAACTCGATGGCAACAGAGGTTTGAGGCGAGAGATACATGGTGCTGAAAGTCGAGTATCATATGGAAACTTCGCGGCTGACAAGTTTCATCGTCTACAAGTACCAGTTGGTTCATCAAGATTTGTAAGCGACTTCAGCGAGTGTGCTCTGAGCTGTGTCGGCAATCCGCCATGTTCTTCTTTCAACGTCGCCTCTTCTGCTCGATCGGACAAAAAATTTCGATGTGAGTTGTTAAACAATGATAAATACTCTGCAGGTCCAGGTCAACTGGTCAGTTCACAGGAATATCATCATTACAGCATCAAGGTATTTAAAGAGAACCACTTATATAATCCTCCTATATAATAGACGCGGTGAGGCACTGGACGAGATCTCTGCGTAATAGATGTCTTCACTTTCTTAATAATCCCTTTTAAAACGATTTTTAGATATCTTTTCGCAGATCATGGCTGGATCTAAAACATCCAGCGGTATGTGGTGCATTTTAGTCATTTGGGCGAACCAATAGGTTTCTCTCCTTTTTATCTCAGAGTTTATTTGCTAGAGACATGACACGCGGTTTCGAGTTTCGAGAGGAGTTCTTCTTTCAACAATACCTTTTGGAGGATTTGGTCTCCCATCCGTAGTCCTATCATAGAAGAGCATAATTGCAAGTATTTTTCTTTCACAAGATAAAGATTACAACCAAGTAATTTTATATATATTGGGGTATCATAATCGTCTTTGCAATTTACCCCTAATGTGCCTCTATTTAAAATTTAGTGATAAATCAATGTTGTGCTTGAGAAACCATATGAAAGTACCGTGCTAAGCTCTCGGTCCGTAGTAATTTGGTAATATCAACTAATTTGAAATTGCAAATTGGCCTCCGTAAAGAGTTAAAAAGCTGACGTTTCGAGCGTTAGCCCTTTTTGAAAAACGTGGTTACCCTGTTTCTTTCGTTCAAGCGAGTCACCACCGCGCCCAACTTATTGATCGACAGTCAGCACTACAAATGTCACAGAAGGAAAATTTCGACCGCATTCCATTTACCCTCACATTTCACCCTCACAAACATTCAGTTTAATCCATTATTATTAAAAACTTTAAATTACATCAAAAGGATCCAGAGACTGGGACTATCTTCTCGCAACCTCCTCTCATTTCGTTCAAACGCGACAAAAACATAGGCAATTTTTTGATCAAAGGCTCATCACAAACTGATGACCAACCCGGTACTTTTAAATCCGCTCACGCACGATGCAAAACTTGTCCTTTCATTCACAAAATCTGCGGTCTTTCCTTACATTTAGGCAGCTCGGAAAGCCGCAAGACTCTCGAACAAAAGTTTATCTTCCAAATCGTCACTCTTAATCCCACAGGTATCAACGAACGCTTTTCATTCTACTAATTTATTCGTGTCTTTCTCGTCGCCATGCTCCCTCTAATAGTGTAGCTTCACTTTCTGTATATAAACCCACACACAACCCACAATTCCTCCATTCGCTCTGACGATGGGCTAACGCTCAAAACGTCAGCATTTTAACTCTTTCCAGTGGCCAATTTACAAATTCAACCTTAGTTGATATTACCAAATTACCTTGTTACTCCCACCGACGCAGCACAAAGTCTCTTTAGAAACTTACCCCCGTTATTCTCGGTCTGTGGACTTCCCAAAAAAATGACATTCATGCGAATAACCGCCGATTTTCGCTTCCCTTAATTTCATACTCTTATTTATTGACTGCGATACGAATCTGGAGCAGACAATAATTATGACTACAGCCTTCCATCTCGTCTACAGACGCCATGTTCAAGCTTCCCCTGCCAAAACAATGGAACGTGCGTTCCACATTATTCTGAAGACCAATTCCATTGTGATTGTAATCCTGGAGTCGCTGGGAATCTTTGTCAAACAAGTAAGTAAGCTGGGAAAACATTTTTTGTTTCACTTTTTCGGAGAGGAATAGGGAAGAAAAGTTTCAAAGTTACCCTACTGATTGAGAGATGTAACGGGTCATGTCGATGGTGGAGTGATCCGATTGGTGTGTCAGTGGTGGAATAATAACCATTTCTCTCTCTCATAAACGTTTTCTTTATTTATTTTTTTTATCCTTCAGAGAGGCGCATTTTAGAGATTATTTTTTATCAACTACGTCCCATTGTTCAAGCCTGTAGACTTGGCCGTTTGCTTCTACTTCTAGATTTTTTTCATCTTTAATTTTTACCTTTTGGTGCTTATACGCATGCACTTATGTCTTTTCCACTCAGCTTTAACGTCATGCAAGGAGGTGTACAATGCGTACGGGTGAGTTATACCGATGTCTCATGCCTGTCTTATAAGGACTATGATTTCAAAAAGAGACTGTTCCAATTCGAACCAGAAAAACCTTATTAATTAGCTGTGTATAGTAAGCAAAAGGCATTTATATGGAACGAAGAGCCCAATACTCCATTGGGGACGAGATTCATTTTTCCTGGTGGTAATCATGACTTTTTTAAGCATCAGAGGATGTCTCCCTACAGAAGATATTTTACTGACACAGGAAGCTCGCCCATTAAAAAGAAACTTTCTCCTTGAACCCATTCGACTGAACAGGAAAAAGAGTTCGAAAATGAGATTGCGTTTGTTCCTCCAAAATCATCCGCCAACACTGCTCCTCATTATAAAACCTCGTGGTTGGTAAAAGGGAAAGGAACATTTCAGATTCTAAGACTGAGCCTTTAAAAACAGTTAGAGAGAAAACCGTCTAACATGGTTGATTATTATAGGTCTAAGGCCGCTAGTCAGTTGATTAAGCTTAACATTCATGGACAGCCCACATCAGTTTATTGTCACATGGGAGATTTCGGATGTGGAGACGGAGGATGGACAACGGTCATGAAAATTGATGGTAATAAGGTATAGAATCTTTCATTTTCCGATTATGTATTCTTACCGTCAGAACGAGCTAAAATATCTTGAACATTGCTGTTGCAAATAGATGGCAAGCTTTCTTCTTTGTCGATTTCTGATGTAATACTTTACACATAATCTTTCTTGTATGTGAAGATGTTCAGCAACTAACTTAATAAGGAACTTAATAATCAGACACAGCGAAGCGATGCCTCCAGAAGTTTGAAAAACTTTTCACTAATGACTACTGCAAACGACATTAAATGATTTTACCCTAACATTTGTTTCTTTGGTAGAACACCTTCATTTATAGCTCGGGATATTGGAGTAATCGAAATGAATACCAACCAAGCGGAGGACAGACTGGGTTTGATTCACAAGAAACCAAGCTACGGACTTATTGGAGCACACCTTTCAAAAAGATTTGCCTCGGTATGAAGATTAACCAGCAGATCCAATTCATTGTTCTTAACCAGCAAGCAAACTCTCTCTACTCACTGATAGCCGACGGAAAGCTTCGCACCACCGCGTTAGGTCGTGACAAGTGGGTATCGTTGATTGCTTTTGGAGTCTCCTTACAGAACTTCTGTAACAAGGAAGGCTTTAATGTGGTCAGCGGTCTTGCTGATCATAGGAGAGCTAGAATTGGTATACTTGGTAACAATGAAAATGACTGTCATACCTGTGATACCAGAATTGGGTTTGGTACAGCTGGACAAAATGACGGTGTTATTTGTGGAAACAATGGCAAAAAGGCTATGGGATACATCCTTGTGCAGTGATATTTAGCTCTTTTGACAATGTCAGCTTTCAAAAACCTTCTGGACTCAGCAAAGCCCAACATGTCTATTTTCGTTTCACTACATTAATATAACTTTTATTTATGCTGTTCAACACTCTTAAGCTATGAGTACGTATACTTGTTTGAAAA
Source organism: Stylophora pistillata (assembly GCF_964205215.1). Classification (NCBI taxonomy): domain Eukaryota; kingdom Metazoa; phylum Cnidaria; class Anthozoa; order Scleractinia; family Pocilloporidae; genus Stylophora; species Stylophora pistillata. The sequence continues at coordinate 952,665 of NC_142524.1, read as the reverse complement.
CAAGAACTATTCTTCGCAGTAGATCTAAGGTAAAGGCAATGATGTTTCATAGACCGGGTTGGTACGCAAAAGCCACAAAACCATCGATTTAATCACCAATCCAATGAATACGAGAAAGGGACTGAAATTTAGCCTAATAACTTACTTCCCAATTAATTCTTACCACAAATTGGTTTCATCCATAAAATTAAAGCAAATTACAGGCGCAAGTAACTTTTGCAATTTCCGTTTTGATTTATGTCTAGAAAGCGTTGTACATACAGCATACATACACTTTATTGAGCATCCCTAAAAAGGGCTTTTCAGCATCAATATTAAAAAGAAAATTAAATTAATAAATTAATAAACTAATTATATCACTAATTGATAAAATAACTATGTTAAAACTATGTACAAGGATAGCTAAATGATAAGTGTATACAAGAGCCATCTGAGTATCTGTCTGAGCATTGGATTCTGTTTGCGCACGCACGATAGCGAGAATTATCCAGGCCGCGGCCGAAGGCTCACACTATCACGAGCCCTTTTTTTTTTTTTTTTTCGTTCGAATTAGCAAACCTGTGTTTATCATTCTTTACCAGAATAACAGAACTAACACCTCAAATCATGTGAAACAACAGCATAACTACATTCATCCGAGGCTTTAAACGGGAGAATAAAGCTATAAAATCTCTACCACCTTTGAATGTCCCTTTATGATTTCTGTTTCATTTCGTAGGACACCTTTTCTTTTTCTTCGGCATACTGGACCCATAAGAATGAATACAACCTGAGTGGGGGTGAGATTGGATTTGACTGGGTAGAAACCAAGCTACCGACGTATTGGAGCACACCTTTCAACAACATTTGTCTCGATATGAAGATAAACAGCTATGACAGATTCCTGTTCATTAACAAACAGGCTGACCTATTGTACTCCCTTATCGCTGACGGTGCATTTCGCGCCACCTCATCCGGTCGAGATATGTCGATATGGGTTACTGCCAACGTGGCCCAAGAGTTTCAAACCAATTTTCAAAAGGAAGGCTTCAATATAATCAATGGCAATGGTGATTTCAGAAGAGCTAGAATTGGTATCCTTGGTAACGACGAAGACAACTGCGACAACTGTGATACCATACTTGGGTTCGGTTTGGAAGGGACTGATTTTTCGTGCGGCGGAAGTGGCACCTACTGCAGTAACTTGGATCGTTGGAAATAATTCCATACGCTCTCACTAATCTGGCATATTAAAAACTACTACACTTTGTTAAATTTTGTAATTTTACATCGTGGTGTGCTACTTAGTTTGTCTCGCCATGTTGTCATTTCTGTTGTTTATCACTTTATTGTCATTCGGGAGAATATTTGTATGTGGAGTGGATGGATGGACAACGTACATGTAAATAATGCCAGTAAGATAAGGAGTTATTCATCATTCAAACATGTCTTCTTATCGTCGGGATGAGCGAGAAAATCTTTTACAGGACTATTTGTCAATGGATGATAGGCTTCTTGTTTCCGATCTTCTTGAGTTCTCGTTTATTCTGATTCGTCTAGTGTTTGCCAGTAAGTGATAATGCTAAGCAGCCGAAAAGCCAAGTTATCGACAGACCGCTAAGAGAAGTGGCACCTGCTGGCTTACTGCAAGCGCCGTGAGGTGATTTTCCTTCATATCGATCTGTTTCCTTTTTTTCAAAAATGTCGTCCTCAAAACGGATATCCAGTATGACCATGTGCTGAAGATAGATTAAAAAAATAAAATAAAATAAATAAAAAACTAGATCTTTCAGATTAAATCCATAAGTGAATTTCAGGAATAGGTCTTCTTTATGATATTGATTATGAACTAAACCTATTCGTTTTCGCTTTGGTTTTCACTCTTTCCTGATCACGTTTGTTACGCTTATCATCAGCGGATGTTTTGTGATATAAATTAACAAGTATTCACATCAAGTTGATTACCAGTTGCTGATTGCTAACCTTTGTGTAAATTTAACTAAAATTAAGCAAATTAATTTGGATATATCAACAAAGTTGAAATGGTAAATTGGCCACCTTAACGATTACAAAAGCTGACGTTTCGAGCGTTAGCCCTTCGTCGGAGCGAAGCGTTAGCCCTTCGCTCCGACGAAGGGCTAACGCTCGAAATGTCAGCTTTTGTAATCGTTACGGTGGCCAATTTACCATTTCAACTTTGTAGATATATCCAAATTAATTCGTCACCCCAACCGACGCAGCCCCAAACAGTTTCTTTCGAAACTACCAGCCTTTATTCATTAAAATGAAGCGAAGTTACTAACTTATCAACGACAATGAATGGTTTAATTCCTCGAATAAGAACTAACTCCAGGCAGGTCATTGTCGTGATATCCGTTGTTATGGTTTATGCGGCCAAGAAAACGTATTTACTCACATAAATAGTATAGCTTCCTATGCATTCCATACGGGTATAACTACATTTGTCTTGTAGGTTATTTATCAAGGTTATTGAACTTATGTTGGAAAATTCATCTTAACAATTCCAAATTTATTACTTGCGATTCTCGTCAACCGTCTAATCTACCGATAGTAATTGTTTATTATATGTTATTTTCCCTTTTTCTGTTTTGCTTATTTTTTTGTCCTGAGCTAAGCGAACTATTTTGTACTTTTCCTTGTAAATAAAGGCGAATTTTTCACATTGCATAATAAAGTGCCATGTCGGGTAGCCTATCAAGAATTCACTCGCTTGCTGATTTGTCCCAAACTGCCCTCGAAATCATGTGATAGCATATACTTAACAATGATACTTGCTTTGAAATAACAAAAAGCTTTACTTCTGAATTTACCTCCAAAATTTATTGAGTTCCTCAGTATTGACGCATAAAACTTACAGAAAGAAAAACGAAACATAATAACTGAAACAAATTAAAAACACACCGAGATATTGCATTTGTGCCAATTGAATGGGGCTCGTGTTAGCTCTTAAGTGGCTCACCAGATAGAAATTAGGAACAACAAGGCCGTTCAATAAACTCAGCATGAGGGAAGACAGGTGATTTTTGCTATGAAGTAGTTAGTTGTGACTGAATCCAGTAAATATCAAGCACAGAAACATGGTGATGCTTCGAAACATTGAAACCGCAAAATGCCACGCTTTGTTCAAGAGATGCCTAAGACTTTTTCCTGTTTTGCTTTTTCTTTTCTATTTATTTGCTCATAACGTAGTTCAAAGCCAACTTCGTCTTGACGGCAGAGCTGGTTTACGGGTAGGAGTTCAGGTGGAGGGAAATATGATATCCTACGGAAACTTTGCAGTTGACAAGTTCCATCGTCTTCAAGTATCAATTGTTTCATCGAGTGTTGTCAGCACTTACAGAGAGTGTGCTCTGAGCTGTGTCGACAACATACAATGTCCTTCGTTTAACATCGCCTCATCTCCATGTTCAGATGGAAAATTTCGCTGTGAGTTGTTAAACGAGGATAAGTACTCTGCAAGTCCAAGCCAATTAATCAGTTCACAGGAATATCATCATTACAACATCAAGGTATATTCACAAAAAGTTTACTAAGATTCCAACCTTGTTGAAAAAATATATTACTGCATTCAAATTCTCCAACTTGGAGAGTGTTCCAATTACTTTGAGGGAGTAAAGCGTTATGTAGTCCCTCAAGAAAGCTAATCAGTTAAATGTCTGAGAAAACAGTACAACGTTATCAAAAAATGTTCGAATTAGTCAAGAAAAACAGTTAAATAATTGGAAAGAGCGAATTCAAAAAGATTCAGTTTAAATTTGAGCGTGAGCCTTTCGAAAGAGCACATATTATTTGTTTTCTATTGATATGGTTACCCCGCGGGAGATTTGCTCATCGCGTAATTTGTTTTGATACAACAACAATCTAGAGCAGTACGGCTACACAAGTTTTGACGAGTATCTCTAGCTCTTTTCCTTGACGAAAATTACGTAACAAAACTATGCAGAGAAATATGTTTTCACTATAAAAAAAGAAGCAATTTACTCAAGAACAAAGAAAAGAAATCTACTCTAAAAATTTAATTCACCCGTAAAACTGTTTTTGTCCACAGACACCGTGTTCAAGCTTTCCTTGTCAAAATAATGCAACTTGCGTTCCAAATTATGGTGAAAATCAGTATTACTGCGATTGTCATTCTGGATATAGTGGATCGCTCTGTGAAACAGGTAGGAGAAGAAATCAGTAGGAGTCCAGATTTTCAAACTGAGACCATGAGTTAGTGCTTTTTGCAAGCAATGATGTTAAAAAAATGTAGACATAACATTGCGAAAAGAACTGTTGTTTAAACTTGCGTGAACTGATTTCAATCTACTTCATCATCTGAAGTATGTTATGTAGTCAGTGAGTCGATAGGAAATGCTGTCCATTACTTTAAGTGCTTTACTGATAAACCAGCTGTTCCTATATCATAATTTCAAGTTCTAAATGTTTCTCCGCACAGACATCGACGAATGTTCCAGTAATCCTTGTGTAAACGGAGGGACGTGTGTTGATCACGTGAACGGATATGTCTGTAACTGCCAGCCCGGCTATGGCGCGATTTACTGCCAAACAAGTAAGTTCTTACCATTAAGTTTTATCAACTTTTCATACAGCTGTCACAGGTCCGCTATTTTTACCTACACACAAGCAAACTTAGCAACGGGTTTCGTTGCAACCGACTCCTGCACCCACTCTGTTTGCCGAATTCCTTTGCAATGCTGTAAAAATGGAAGCATTAGGAATAAGAATATATGCAACTTAAAATATCACCCGGCACAAATCCATTCAATTTTTGGATGTCTTAATTTTTTGTCCAAGCTTCATCACTCAGTAAAATACTATTTTTTATTGCTTTCAGCATTACGCTCGTGCAACGATGTGTACCAGTCGCTGTAAGTCATTGAGGAGTGCATCTCATTACCATTTTATGTTTTGCTGCATTTATCAGTGAAAACTTAAATTAAACAACGTTATGACCTGAGAAATTATGTTTGGGTTTAATTTTTTCAGGGGATTTTTAAAAACTGAAATGCATTCTAAAACAGCAACAATTTGTGATTTACAAGGCTGGCTGCTTGAAAAGCAACAAAACTAAATCAAAGATCAATCCTGGGTTAGCTTACTCGTGTTCTACCCTGTTTTAGTTCTTTGGCTGTCTGTTTGTCTTATTTTTATAGGCCAAATGCACCCAGTCGACGATATTCTCTCTTTGTTGGAGGAAAACTGACCTCCGTCTATTGTCACATGGGGAATTTTGGGTGTGGCGGTGGTGGATGGACAACAGTCATAAAAATGGATGGTAACAAGGTAAGCTGTACAAGGAAAGTTGTGATTCATTTCATCACCTATAGACTAGAAGTTCCTCCAAAGGAGTCAAACCTCAGGTCTACATCTCGTGGTACGATGATTTATTGGTGTATTAATGATAAATCAGTAAATCGCGTGGAGCTCTGTAGTGTGCAGGTAATCGGTAGGTTCACTTGTGAATTGCGTCTGCACACGGTTAGGACCAACATTGTTGATAGTGTCATGTGCGTACAAAGAACAAAAATAGAGTAAATTTTGAGCTCGTAAATCGGAGGCACACAATAATGGCTAATAACAAAGAAGTTGAACTTCAGCTTTGTTTCTGAACGATTTCTTGCAAAAGTTACTCATTTTTCTTTTATATCAGATGCACGCAAATCAAGCAAAAACTTTTTTCCTTCGACCGTTAACTGAAATACCTTTTCCTATTTCTTTTTCTCTTTTTACTTATTTTGTGTGTATATTTTTTTTTCTGCTATTGGAATTTCCTTGATACTTTTGTTTGTTTTAGCAAACATTTCACTTCCGATCTTCATACTGGAACCTCGCAAATGAATACAACCTTCCTGGGGGAGAGACTGGCTTCGACTCCCAAGAGACTAAGTTAAGAACCTATTGGAACACACCCTTTAGCAAGATTTGTCTCGGAATGAAAATCAATCAGCAGAAAAGATTCGTAGTCTTAACCAAGCAGGCCAGTTCATTGTATTCGTTGATCGCTGACGGAGCTCATCGCTCTACCTCATTGGGTCGTAGTGCATGGCTATCGCTTATTGGTGCACAGGCTGCTTTACAACCTCTGTGTAACAGAGAAGGATTCAATGTGGTCAGCGGTCATTCTGATTTGGGCAAAGCTAGAATTGGTATTCTCGGTAACAATGAGAACGATTGCATTACTTGTGATAGCAGAATCGGGTTTGGTACGGGAGGGAAATATGAAGACGGCAATACTTGCGGAAATGCTGGCGCTAACATCAGAGCTATGGGATACATCTTGGTGCAGTGATGAGGAATTATGGGAAAGCGTTTGAAATACGATGACCTTCTCGGTTACGCGGATGACTTTAGTGATAAAAAACCACGGTCAGGCTCAGTTTAAATTGCCTTAAAATTAAAAAGGCAAACCTTTGACGTTGAATTTCAATTATCCCCAAGGATCTTCGCAGTTATCGGCTAGAGATTAAGATGCACACAATATATTTGACATTTGACCAAAATACACTTCACATCAACATTATCCAGAAGCCCATTACTAATGGCCGCCTGCATTTTCTTAGGCATTACTCAGCTTGTTAACGTAAAAATGTAGACATAAAAAGCATGAATGAAAACAAACATATTGAACTGTTTATGTTTTTGTTTTAATCCAGAGATTTTAACTTTATATACTTGAACCTGATCGACATTCGAGCTTCAGTGTTCAAAATCTGATTTATTTAAAAAATATTTCTGCTATTTCTGAAATACAAACTTGAAGTAATATGCATTTTCTTTTATTTGCATTACGCTCTTATCTATCCATTGGTCTTAATTAAACCGATTTTTAAACCTATCTTTTTTTTTTTTTTTGCAAAGACCTTGCTTTCAGCCAGCACTTCGTGACATAAAGGTTAAGGGGAAGAATAAAAATATAGAGGCAAGACCGATACAACGTAGATAAGTACATTTAAGACGGGGCACTATATTTCGGCTGGCCAAACCAGCCTTCCTCAGGTGCAGTGGGAGTTAACAGAGAATTGGGGTGATGCTTCATAGAGAGCTGTATGATGTAACAGCGGAAATACGTAAAACTAATTTGATCGGCAATGAGATAACAATAAAAATAGAGATAGTGAGCAAAAATAGAAATGAAGTAAGGTAAATTGGATAAATAACTAGAAACTAATGCATTTCATCGTGAGCGTTAAGGCCATCTGGATAAATAGTGTTGCCTCTTGAAATTAAAAAAGCTTCCCTGGCCTTGCGTATCGAGTCTATCTTAGAAAACACTTTTTCGATGGCGATTAGCTCCATGTCGTGAGCAGAGTGGTTAGGAGAGGAAATGAAGTGTTCTGCCGCTGTAGTAGGTTTAGATTTAGAGTTAGGTTTATCAATGGTACGGCGGTGTTCATTAAAACGGTCTTTTAAACGTCGTTTAGTTTCTCCTATGTATTGTAAGTTACAGCGGTTACACTGAATTAAGTAGATAAGGTTTATAGTGTCACAGGTCAAGTGAGATTTAATGGGACGTGTTTCGCCGGTAGAGAAAAAGGTATAGTTAGTAAGACCGTCAGAGATATAGGGGCAAGTAGCGCAGTTTCTACCACAACGGGAAGAGCCGGGGGGAGTTGAGGATGGGAAGTGGTAGAATTAGAGGGGAGTTTGGCTGTAACTAATGTGTCGCGAAGGTTGGGGGAGCGTATGAAGGCGACAACTGGCAGCTGAGGAAAAGCTTTTTTGCAGCGGTTAGATGACTGCAGTAGATGCCAGTGTTTTTTGATGATGCTGAAGATGTGAGGAAGCGACGGATTAAAAGTAGTTATAAATGGAATACGGTTAGGTTTTTTTACGTCTTTAGTTTGTAAGGTGAATGTGCGGGAGATGTCAGCGGCGCGTTGTATTTGTTTGGTGACGAATTTATGGCTGTAACCTCGTTTGAGAAAGTATGAGGTAAGTTGAGCGGCGCGAGTCTCAAAAGCTTTATCTGTAAAACAGATACGTCGTAGGCGGAGTGCTAGACTGAACGGAATGGCTTTTTTGGTATGTAATGGATGGCAAGAAGAGTACAATAGATACATGTGTTTGTCTGTGAGTTTGGTGTAGAGGTCAGTTGTTACGTGCACGAATGACCAACAAATGTCCCCAAACAAAGCATATATGAAAATAGACTCCCGAGTACGATATATAGCACGCAACAAAAATGTAACAACAAGCAGTTACCCATTTTAACTATTATTTAATTAGTTTTACATTGTCTAATCTACTTAGGTTAAAGATTAAGTTAAGCAGTTCATAGAGCAGGCTTACAATCCTTCATGCCGTGTAAGTGTTCGTCGTCTTGATCAACTTCCAATTCCAACATCCGCCGACTGATGACCACAGCGCTTGGCTTTCTTGATTTATCGCATTCTTTCCTTGTACACAAACTCTTCCGGAGGACTCCATAGTAAACTCTGTATTCTCTATCTTCTTCCTCTCTCGACTATCGTCTTTTTCATCTCTTTCCTCGCTCCGGATATCGCAAGGTCAAAAGGTCATAGCCTCGTCACATCATACCTTCCACAACTTCAGTCAGCAAGCCACGAGGGTAAGCCCTCGAGCAAATCTCTTTTGTACTTCTCACAAGCCAGCTTCTATACATTTACTTTAGTTATCTAGAATGTTCTATTACTATTTATAGCGTATTACAAGTTGTACTATCTTTGGAAACTGCTGAGTCACATGAAAGTATATTTTGTTTCTACCGTCTACAAAAACTACTACTTATGGTCTTCACTCCTTTTCATATATGGCTTCAAAACTATGGAACTCTCTTCCGGACTCTTTTAGAACGTCTGACTTTTCTGATTTCAAGCGCAAGATTCTACAGTATGACTCTTTCTCATAGTTAAATCTTAGAATGTTACAATTTTACATTTTACATTTTACATTTTACATTTTAGTAGTATATAGAATTATACTTGTAACTCGAAGATACTAGCTTATTCTTTAGCTACTCCAAATTCGAGATTAAATAAAGTATATGTATGTATGTATGCATGGAAAGAAGTTTCTGGAATATTACAGATTATAGATAATTCTAGAAAAGCCTGGGATTGCGTGACAGATTCAGTGAAGATAATTCGATCCTCGTAACACAGTGGAGATATTACCGTCGATGGTTAAAGAGACACTAACGTCAAGGAAAGCCACATTAGTGGAAGAGTATGAGCTGGTGAATTTGAATAAAAACAGAAGAATAAAAACATTTAAAACCTAACCAGCTGAAAACGATACCGGAAACAGCGTCAGTTGCAGTTGACCCAAGACATCCATATCTTGTCGTATCAAAGGCGATTAGAGACGATTCTTCATTCCAAGAATTTCTCTTCATTCGTAAACAACCAAATACAATGGAAATGTCAAAGGAATCTGTTTCTAAAACAGTCGTGATTTTAACGTTATTCGTATCCGTGATTTGCTTCGCAGGACTGATTCACGTCGAGATGGAACTTCACGCTCATCGTCAAATGCTTCAAACCTTGAATCAACCGAAAGCAGAAAAGCTCGAGCAGAAAAGTCCAACATCCGATGAAATCAGTGATTTGATGCAGATTCTGCGTCAGAGTATTTCAGACAAAGGTGAGTGTGACTAGACAGCAATATAAAAACTTATTAGTTCGTTATTTGTGAGGTGCGGGAATACCCAAGGACGAATTTTGATTTATCTTATAAAGCTGAATAAGCTTGTGACTCCATGTTGAACATGTACACGTTAAGCAAATTAAAATTCCCATGTTCAGTGAGTTATGCATTTTCGTTTTTGACATAATTATTTATTTCAGTGGATATTTCGTCTTTCTTTTATTTCCTGAAGCGTTAACGAATTCAGTGTTTGAGAGGAAACATAACATGATGATTTTCACTCTGTTCCAGGCTAAATGTTTCACGCAGTAAACACTGAAAAATTTGCAACGGGGTCAAGGGATCGAGCAAAACGACAAAATAGAAAATGGAAGAGAATATACTCAAAACATAACAAAAAGAAGCGAAAGTTACATGCCTTAGCACCTCGTGATAGAAATTATGTGTGGGAGGGCCGGACGGGAAAATATTTGGCTAGCTCGAGGCCATGACATAGGGACCGAGCGTAGTGAGGTTCGTGCTGCGATTTTATGGACTGAGACGAAGTCGAGGTCCGTAAAAATAATCGAACAGTATATGTAGCGCCGTTTCATGTTTTCTTTGCTCCTCACTTTGTTGTGACTCCATCACCGTCACTGTCCAAGAGTCACGAATTTTGTGAGTTCAGTTCTTTTAACAGCGACATTCCAAATTAATTGATTAATTGTCCACCATTGATGTGAAACGTGTTATTGCACAATCAATAATAGCAAAAAAAAAAAAAAATAGATAAAATAAATAATCGGTAGAATGTCAGCTTATACACGCAAGTGAATTATCTAGAGGAATTTAAGGCGTACGTTTGGGCTGAAACATCCTGTGACACATAGAAATATGTGACACGTGCTCCGCAAATAGTGGGTGTGGGTTTAATTGCTAGGGGCTAATTGGATTAGTCTGGGTAAGGACGCAAGTCAAGCTGTGCAACAAGAAAATGGCTTAGTTAAGCGCAAATAAGCATTGTGAATCTCGGATTTACGTAACTAGTTGTGTATTTCCGTTGTGATAAATAGAGATAACATGTTGTAATTGAGGGCATTCGGAATAGAAATCGAGATCGACTGAACGTAGATTGTACGGAGATTGTAGAGGCGTATGCGGATCGTAAATAAACTTGATAAACCAGAAAGATACAGTCCTATTGATTGCTGAACCAGCGGAACGCAGAGATTTTCCTTAACGCAGCGGAGAATTCTGTAACAACCATCAAATGACCAAAAATTTAACCGTCAACCATCAAGAGGGCTTATTTTTAACGGTCACCGTCAATTTGACTCCCCCATTGAGACCCCCATCTAACTATCAGTTTTTCTATCTCGATCGTCTTTATTTATTTTTTCTAATTAATAATTCCTTTGTTTTAGTATTCATATATTTATTTTTTTTATTCGTTTATCAATTATTGCAGAAATACACTTAAGACCGAGACGCCATTTAGAAAATTCAACAGTGAATCCAAAATCCATTCAAACCTTCCGTAATGAAGATGTTAAGAAACTGGGAATAGTTCTGAGAAGCTTAGTATGTACCATGCAATGTCCTCAAAGTGTCAAAAAGAGACGAGGAAGGCCTGGGCAGAGAGGCCCGCCAGGAAAACGTGGACCACCCGGGCCAAAGGGTATCCAAGGACCAAAGGGGAACCGAGGACCACAGGGAAGTCAGGGACCGAAGGGAAGCAGAGGCCCGCATGGGATTCAGGGACTTGCAGGACCTATAGGCCCGCCTGGAGCTAAGGGCGATCCTGGTAAATCTATCTCTGCCCCGAGTATTGTGGCACCTCCAACCTCTCAAGTAGTAATGGAAAGTGGGACAGCCTCGTTTAAATGTCTTGCTGAAGGAAACCCAGAGCCTAAAGTAACATGGTTGAGACAGAATTCCACTTTGATCGGCGGCAAACAAGTTGATCAAATTCCTTCTGGTCTTTTGATAAAAAACGTGACAGCAAGAGACAATGGAGCGTACACCTGCGTAGCTAAAAACATTCTTGGGACAGTCATGGCAGCTGCCACCCTAACTGTCCGCGGTGGGTAAAATTAGAAAAGTTACTGTTTCATATTTCAAGGGACTAATAAGTCTTTGTACTATGGCAATTTTGATGCAGAACCCTCTCCCTGATGCAACCACTTCAGGCCCCTTATGCTCCTCCCCTTATTCTTATAGCTCTCGAAATGTTTGGAAACGCTTTGAATCACTCTCTTCAGTTTCATCGTGAAGCAACCAAAATCCTCCGAAACCTCATATTCCCAGGAGATAAATTACGACTGTCTCCAGAGAACGTCAAGGAAGTCCACTTTAGAAAAGAATTTGTGATGTAGGACCCATCATTTTGTAGATGTTCCTGACGTCTCCGAAAACGGGAATTGTCGAAATCTGGGATGGATCGATTTCTCGTGGAGATAGAAGTGTGTGAGCAATCCAACTTAACAGCCTCGCACCTTTTTCTACCGAAGGTAGTAAAACAAAACAAACTGTTGGTTAGATTTATGCGTACTTTTCTCTGAGAATATTAAACAAACAAATAACTAATATTTAATTTATGTCTTGCAGAAATCGATGAATGTTTCAGTAATCCCTGTTTGAACGGAGGGATTTGTGTTGATCAGGTAAATGGATATGTTTGTCACTGTCGGCTTGGATACAAAGGAAACAACTGCCGAACTGGTAAGAGGTTATCGCCGTTGGGTTTATTAGCAGGTTTTTTTTTTTTTATTAAGGCAATGGCCGCGTTTTTTATCTTTGTACCGGCGTAATATTGGGAGAACACTTAAAAGGTTTGTAATTCACTCGCCTCCGGCAATTTCTTTCTCGTGTTCTGTCAACATCCCGTGTGGATACTTACTACACCGGTAAATTGATAGAAAGTGCCATCTATTGTTTTAACGTTAATTGTTTCCTTTTCTTGTGTGTGGCAGATATCAACGAATGTTCCAGTAATCCCTGTTTGAACGGTGGTTCGTGTTTTGATCTTGTGAATAGATATGTCTGTGCCTGTCACCCCGGATACGCAGGAGTAAATTGCCAAAAGAGTAGGTTCCACGATTGTGCTTTAAGTTTTGACTCGTCTCTTTTACTCTCATATTTCACTATCACTATTAATCAAGGATGATCTTTGTCGATTTGTAAATTCAAGATCCACTGAAAATCTTTAAGAATTATCTCACATAGATATAAACAGATGTTCCAGCAATCCTTGTTTAAACGGAGGGACGTGTGTTAACCAAGTCAATGGATACACTTGTAACTGTCGTCCTGGATACACAGGAAACAACTGCCAAACTGGTAAGACGTTACTTCCGTTGGGTTTATCAGCAAGTTTGTTTTTTACTTTTTATAATGAAATAACTGATATACTAGCTATTGCTTATTGCACCGGTAAACCACTATTTATTTATTAAAGCAATGGAAGGCGCTCTCTAACGGTTTTGTATTGTCCTTTTTACTCTCATATTTCACTATCACTCTCAATCAGGGATGATCTTCGTCGATTTGTAAATCAAATTCAAGATCAACTGAAAATCTTTTGGAATTTTCCCACATAGATATAAACGAATGTTCAAGTAAGCCTTGTTTGAACGGAGGGACGTGTTTTGACCGAGTTAATGGATATGTTTGCAACTGTCGGTCTGGATACAAAGGAAACAACTGCCAAACTGGTAAGACGTCATCGCCGTCAGGTCTATTCGCAAGGTGTTTATTAATTTTTTCTATAAAATATCTTATATTCTACCTATCGCTAATCGTACCGATGAACCATTAATAATTTATCGAAGCAAGAGACCGCGCTTTGTATCAGTTTTCTCTCGTCTCGTTTACTATCACACATCACTGCCACTGAACAAGCAGGGATGATCTTTATTATTATTATCTCACATAGAAGTAGACGAATGTTCACCGAATCCCTGTTTAAACGGAGGGTGGTGTGCTGATCGGGTGAATGGATATCAGTGTTATTGCATCGGGAGGCACTCGGGATCTCGATGCGAAATAGTAAGTTTATAGCTAGTTGCCTGCGGTTGAGTGATACACTCCGAAGTTTTCATACTTGCCGGTCAAACTTCGTAAACATTCCTCCGTGAGAATGGTGGTTGCATTGATGTCTTAGCAGTTATTGCTATTATTGCGATGTTTTGGGTCGTGCTGTTAGTCCTAGTGCCAACGCCTGATGAAGACCAGCAGCATGCAGTCGAAACGTTGTGATTCACATCAGAAGTGACGACATTATGAGAAATACACTGATACTTTATAAGCCTTATAACTGCTGGTATGCCTATTTTATTTGTCCCTTTCCAAAAACAAATTATAAGTAATAGTGTTTAACCGTTTTATAAATTTTTCTGGAGTTGTTAATTAGAACTGAGAACACATATCATATTTTAGGAAGTAGAAGTGAATTCATGACAAAAACCTTGCCAAATAGTGAGAGACCTCGGCAATCCATAATCGTATATGTTTGAACGTCTTTTAATTGATCATAAACATTTTTCTGTACGCTGTTAGCACCATGATAGGTTGTAACTCTGTATTCGACTCTTCAATGGCATGGGTGCTGATGTAACACTAAACGACATTGGTACGGCACACAGAGTGCTCAGCCGTAATTCGCCTTCGAATGGCCCGAAACCAATAAATTGCAAATTTGTTCGACGAGTCGCTCCAGAAGACATCATGTCACCTCGCCGGGAAATAAATCAAGTAAACCCAGCAGCCGTCAGTATTAATAATCATCTTGGATCACCTAACCTCAAAAGCTCAAGAAGCTATTATTTGGAGCCAAAAGCTTTGAGAACAAGTATAGCTACGTTTATTGCTGGGCGAAAAACCGAAACATCTACCACAGGAAAACTGAAAACATCCGACCTATCAGGTGAAGAACCTCAATGCACCGCAGAGCATGGCATATAGGAGGAACCAAATACTTAAAGTGTTAAAAAGATAAGTTCTTTCAATCTTTTCTAATTTTCCGTTTGAAATGGTTAATGTGAACACTGCTAAGCTATTAAATATTGTTTCCGCACGAATTACCATACAATAATAATAATAATAATAATAATAGTAAAGTATTTATATAGCGCTAGTTTCCTCAAAGTTTAAAAGCGCTTAACAAGAGTGACACAATTGTAAAATTAGAAAAACGCTTTTATAAAAAGAAAAGGTTTAAGTTTGTTTTTAAAAACGGACACTGAGGAGCTGTTCATGATATGGGACGGCAAAGTGTTCCAGAGTGTGGGGGCAGCTACAGAAAAAGATCTTGCACCGTATGTCTTCAAATTAAAATGAGGAGTCACAAGGAGATTTTTAGATGATGAACGCAGTTGACGAGCTGGAACGTAAGGTGTGAGTAGATCACGAATGTACGATGGTGCAAGATTGTTAAGAGCTTTGTACTTGATGAGTAGATTTTTAAACACAATGTGATAAAGCATCCGAAGCCAGTGAAGATTGATTAGAATAGGCGTAATGTGTTCATGTTTTCTTGAAAGAGAGATGAGACGAGCAGCGGCGTTCTGGACGTGCTGTAACTTTTTTACTTGGTAGTTCGGTAGTCTTCATAAGTAGTTTCTTAGAAATCGACTTTGAAATAAAAGCTAGCGCTAAGAAGTCACGACGTTTCGACCTCTCTGAGGTCATTTTCAAGTGACGTTGACGCCAGATACGAACGGTCACGGCTGATCACCATGCTAGACCGTGCATTCCAACTCTCGTCTACGTGGAAGTTTTTTCATGAGGAATGTGAACGCCTTACAGAGATTTCTCCCGACTGCGCTATCCTCACGACCTTGTGCAGTCAGCCATTCGCAGATTCGTTGAATTAAAAGTGTCTGAGGATTTACATACCCGACTGACTGAGTACGAAAACAGTTGGCTGACCTCAGTCGGAAGATCAACCTAGTTATTCGCCCAGTATATACAAGTAAAACGATCAAGAATGAGATTAGGGTCAGGGAAGACAATCCGCCTCTTGTGAGTCAACAATGCGTGGTGTACTCATTTCAGTGTGGCCTGTGTGATGCAGGCTATGTCGGCTACACGTGCCGACACTTACACCAACGAATTGAAGAACACAAAGGATCGGCAATCGGACACCACCTCAGGGATCAGCACGACTTGGAGCCAAAAGACATCACACAGAATTTTCGAATCTTAAGGAAGTGTCAGAACAAATTTGACTGCCTTGTTTTTGAAATGTTTTTTATCAAAGAACTGAAACCAACGCTAAACAAACAGTGCGACTCAATTCGCGCCAAACTATTTGTTTAGAACAATTCGTGCTACGATTAGCTTATTATTTTATTATTTTATTCTCTTCCATTTTAAATTGTTTACACTTTTTCACATATTTTAACGTTCGCCACATTTTATCGTCTTCAACTTGCTTCAACATATTTATGCTGATTTGGAAAACTTACTGACTTGAAAATGACCTCAGAGAGGTCGAAACGTCATGATTTCTTAGGGCTAGCTCTTATTTCAAAGCTCGGTAGTCCGTAGAGTAAAGTATTACAATAATCCAATTTTGAATATACAAATGCATGAACAAGTATTTCAGTGCTGGTTGATGACAAGTACTTTCTTAAATAGCTGATATTACGGAGATGATAAATAGATGATTTGCAGATACTTGCAACATGATCGTTGAAAAGAAAGTTATTGTCAAAAGTAACACCAATACTTCTAGCTTTCTGTGGGGGGAGGATGATCTCACTGACGACAGAGATTTCTTGAACAGTTGGCATAGGTAGATGTTTAGCAGAGATCACTAGTAATGAGGAGAATGCTGACTTTAATCCAACCTTACCAAATCATAATTTTGAATTTATTCCTACACCTCTTTCTGCAGGAGGTGTGGGAATGTATATGAACAACAATATACGTTACAAAGTCATTGAAATAACCTCTAATGAGGCTTTTCAGGCACTGGCTTGAAATCCATTTCTTGATACTATAGGAAGGTAGCACATCCTCCTCAGTTATTTTAAGACCTTGAGTGTTGGTCCGGCCGGGGCTCGAACCCTCCACCTCTCCCACAACCGGAGGCGGTTGAATGTCAAAAATTATCACTTTATTATATTCACACCGTATCAAAAACGTGCTGATTATGAAATAAACATAACTATATTTGACTATAACGCAAATTCCCTTGTCTCTCTGGAACGAAAAGAATATTTTTTTAAATAATTTACTTTCGTGTCCTTATCGATTCAAAATTATCTTGGACTCAACACATTGCATTTATTTCATCTAAAATTAGCAAGTCTTTAGGCATATTATCAAGATTAAGACATTTTGTCCCACCAAATGTATTCTTAACATCTATCGATCTGTTATTTAACCTTGTCTTATGGGGTTGCAGTCTGGGGCCAAAGTGCCCAATCAAATTTGGAAAAGGTGTTGATTTTGCATAAACGAGCTCTTCGCATGATATTTTTTCAAACCTTTTAGATTTCATGCTATACCTTTGTTTAACATATCAAACATTCTTCCTCCTCATCTTATCTATTTCAAAACAATTTCTTCTTTTATTCATGATATCTTGAACAATCTAACACCTTCCAACATTTCAAGGTTATCTAGTTATTCGTCAGAAATACATCACTATTATACAGGGACCTCAGCGGCTGGCAATCTTTATCTTGAGCATTCGAGAAGAGAATATATGATAAATTATTTTTCAAGACTGGGTGTAAGGATCTGGAATAGTATTCCCATTTTTCTTCGTTCTCTACCTAAGTATGAATTTAAAAGAGTATTGCATAGACAGCTGCTGAACATTTTGATGCAAGAAGATATTATGTTGGCGTCCATAAATAAATTTAGAAAATTATAATATTTTTAGCTACATTTGCTGTTGTTGTTTTTTTTTCGAGCGTAATTTTCTTCCAGTTGTAAGATAAAATACCAAATTGGCTTCATTATCGATAACTTATCATACTGTTTTTAATTGTTCGTGAATATGCATGCTCTCCAAGTCATTTCCTCTCTTTAGTCAAAATAAACTTATTAGTGAATAATTTATTTTAATGCTAGTTTTCCTTCCGCCTTGATTAGCTTCGCTATTTCGCGGGTAGGGATTGTTAGATATGTAATTTAATTGCTAAAAATGAATAAATTTTTTGTTGCTCTTTATTGTTTGTTTGTTTTTTTTTTAGGTAAATGCTGTCCCAAGGGCTTTAACACTATTGTTTCTCTTAAGCCCACTGGTGTCGATGTATTTTGTCTGCATGAACCGATCCACGTTGCCTCTGTCTTAGTATATTTAACCTTCAAGGCTGAACAAATTGTAAATCGATCAAGGATTAGTTTTACACATTCAATATTAGGTACAAACAGAGTAAGGTCATCGGCATTTAAATTCCTTCTGCCCTATCATTAGACCTTGAATGTCTTGTCTGCTTCGAGTAGAGACTGCTAAAATTTCGGCTGCAATAACAAATAAATATAATGATAGCGGGTCTCCTTTCCTTTGTAGCATTAACTTGAACAACTAAAGGGTTTCGGGTAATTTGTATTTATGCAAGGCAATACTGTAGCTATTGACCAGGGTGGTGATAGCTTTCCAGATAATCCCTGAGGTACTACAAAAGAGCTCGAGAACTGACCGGGGTTTCCTCTTTGAATACATCGAGTTTTTAGAGATTTTTTGTCAAAGACGAGCAGTTTTTCAATATTTTCACTTTTTATATAAAAGTGCGATAAGAATTATTCACATGTACATTCCAAATGTTTTTATTCCTGTAATTTTCGATTTGGAATGCACGTCAATGATCCGCCTCCGGATGGGAAGATTCCGCACCCTCGTCTCGAGGAGGCGATAGTTAGCACACAGGGAGGGCGGCGCAGGATCTCGCGTAGCCTGCGAAGCAAGCCCTGGGGGAAAGTAGGGGGGATTGGAGGGAGCGGAATGTGCGGAGGGGAGAGGGAGGGCTTGCCACAGACCCCCACTAACTAACGAAACGCCCCTTATTTTCATATTCATATCGTCTTGCATATGTCAATCAGCGCCTCTTGAAACTAACCAGTCAGAAAGCGCCGTTAGCGAGAGCTCATAGAACCATGCAAACTGTCAAAACAACAACTAAAACTTGCTCCACGTGAGTGAGAAATGTTAGACGAAAGGGAGAATCTGGTATCAAAATCTAAGAGAGGGAGAAAGCCAAAAGTTAATCCAGAAGACGTAGTTTGCCGGTTTTGTGGAGTAGATTTAAGAACTAAATTTGGAAGTGGCTTCAAGAGGTTTGTAAACATTTTTAATCACAGTCAGAGGGAAGAATTTCAGTGTGTCTTCGCCGATCGCCTTCGAACGGTCGGTTTTCACTTCGAAAATAAGTCGCACATATCTCAAGTTATATGCCTTCCTTGTGCAAGAAATGCTGACAGTTTTTTCCAGTTTTATGAATTGTTGAATAAGGCCGCTTCACAATGTCCGGATTCCCGTGATGTTTCGTCGAAATGAAAGTTCTCAACACCGACAGGAAAAAGTCCAGGTAGAAAGAGCTTGCGTGTCCGCTCCTCGGCACATGCAAAACCTACATCTAGCAGGAAAGCGTTGTTTGACTCGCCAACGAATGGACAACCCTCAACCTCAGCGATGGATACAAATTTAAAAATTGATGATTTGGATCCAACCTCCATCGGCTTTACAATGTTGTGGCTAAGGGCAAGTTTGAGAATGAAGACGCCATTCTTATCAAAGCCCTGAGCTTGAACAAGTGGATGGCTGCCACATATATTCTACTTCGACATCGATTCTTGAGAGCAGAACTTCTCGAAATGACCGTCGTCCGTCATTTTCTAAAAGGTAGTCGCCACGAAGATTGTTTAGTTCGAGGGTTGATTGACAACGTGTTGCTTTAAGCCAACGGGAATTTTTCGTCCATTTCGTCCAACGGCCTTGAGCAGTTACATGTCGTTATCATCAGAAATTGAATGACAAGAATATGACAAAGGAAGGGGTGAGGTTTTCCAGAAAAATAACTAACCCACAATGAAAACGACCTGAGGCGTTTGAATAGACATCACAGCAAGTTTAGTAGTAAAGAGCCGAGTTTATTTTGGGAAAAAACCAAACATATTTCCGTCATAAAGGAGTAGATGCACGATGGAACATGTCGTCTGTAGGGATAGGAGTTCAAATCTTGGCACCTTAAATAAATTAAAATTCCCCGTTTGAATTAAAAATTCATAACTTCACATTTCATTATGGTGTTAGTGTTGTTTCACCAACAGTGATTTATTCCAAATACTCAGCCTTTTTTAACTTTTTATCAACTCGTAACATATATGAAGGCAAATGAACTTAAAAGTAGGGTCTATCTACCTGTTCTCAGTGCTAGGGCGGATCCAGGGGTGGTTCAGGTGGTTCGGTCGAACTCCCTAAATTTTCCCTCAGAACGCTGGAAATCATGTTTCCGAAGACCTAATTTTCAAAATCTTGAACCCCTCAGAAGGGGAACAATTATCCGAAGCCCCCTTGACTAAATCCTGGTTCCGCCACAGCAATGATATCATTGTCAGTTCTGTAGTAGGGACATTTGCTTTCAGCACGTTTTTCTAATATTTCCGTCAGTTTTAAATGCTGTAATTAGAATTGTAAAATAAAAAATGAAAAGCTAAACTAAGAATCGCGAGCACTGATCTTATTTTTGTCGTTATTATTCTTGTCTGTATTCATGTGCAACTCATCTAAAGATAAAAAGCTTGCAGTTGCAATGCATGGATAGAGAGTACAAATGAAAAATGTGTGATAACGTCTCTGAGATGTACATTATTCAGCAAGAAAATCTTCACCCAGTAATTTTCAAAATCGCAAAAATTCAGCTCTCTCAGAGTGAGCTTAGTCTCATTCATATTACCACCCACCCATAGGTTCTGTTACAAGATCAGGGCGGTTTCAGGGCCGTAAAAAAATATCAAACAATCAGACTGCGCTAATCAGATCAAGCGCGGGCCAATATCTTCCAGTTTTGGAGCGGGCAATGTCCCAAATGACACTGACTTTCAAAAGACCAATGTCACCCTTAAGCTACCTGAATTCATTTTGTTTTCATTTTAGATCTGACGGAATTCCATAAACCGAAACGAAAACTCCCACATAACAATAGCCCTAATTTTCTCAAGAAATTAAAAACTTGATGGATTCTGCTAATTGTAGTAAATTAATTTCATCGAGCAAAAAACCCAATGATTTACAATCAGCATGTTCACATGATTTTGCCTTTACCTAAACTGCTTTAAATGTATTTTATGAACATTACCTAGCAACTTCAATCTCAGGTGCAGAGCCACTTGCAGATTCAAAGGGAAATTTTTTAGCGTGCTATATATCTTTAATTTTTTGACAACGTTAAATAAGACTATTACCGAAGAAATCAATATAAATGAAGAATTCATCGGTGAAAGGTACTCAAAATCTACGTAATTGAGGGATTTCTTTTTGTATAACTTCCTATTTTTTTATTCGCCGACGAACACGGATTACAAACATTTGAGTTGTAGAATGCTTCGCAGAGGGTGACTGTTTTCAAAACTATTTCATGTCCTTCACGAAGATTCTTTTCAGTCCACCTGCCTTTTCTATCAACAAAAGGCACACAATTTTAGAATAGAATTACAATTAGAAAAACATCGAAATAACAGCTGAATGGTGATTAGACCCTCAAAGATAAACAGAAAAGAGAAAAAAAGGATCGTGGATGGATATACGTATAAGAGGATGATTCCTTATTACTGAGGACCACACTCTTCGAGACTATGCTACTTTCCTGAAGTTTATTCAGAATGTTTGGAGATCATCTTGGTTTTAATTAATGTAATTACCATTAGTCTGAACAGCACCAATTGAGTCGTTATTTTACTAGCAGAACTCCAAACTAATTAAAGTCCCTAAAATCATTACTGTTTACTGGTTAACGACCACTTCTTCGCTTGTGGTTAACCAGAAAATGCCAATTAAGATGGATCCCCACTTTAAGTTAACCAAAACCGTTGTGGTGAGGTATCGAAAAAGGCTCACGTAGGCCTGAAGAAACAACAGGTTCTTGCAATTTTGAGCATATATTTCTTTCGGCTCTGTTTTAGAAGTTTATCCATTCTTATTTTGGATCTGATTCTTTATCTACACATCCTTGGCCCTTTTTCCTTTCTGTAAATTGTTATTGTTGAGTTCTTTTTCTTTATTTTAAGACAAAATGAAATATCTGAAAAAATAATATAAAAAATAAAAATAAAAAATAATGGTTAATCCGGGTCCTGTTATCCTGTTATTTAGCTTCTACACCCGAAAAAATAAAAAATTTTCGTAAGAATCAGCTCACATAAAATTCGCGCGTGGACCTTTCGTGAATTTTCTCGTTTGAACAGCGGGTGATTCTCAGCAAAGTTTTCTGGGAAAGCAACGTCACTTTCCTACTAACAACACCGAACTCATACGTTCGTGCTTGTTCCTGTAGTGAAGAAACACTCACAGAAACCAATCATAGAACAAAAAACAATTCCTGAAAGACGTAAATTGCTAGTAGCTGCATATGTCGTCACATCATTTATCTATTCCATAACCCCCGGGCTATCTAAAAAATTAATACATAAAAGCTGTTGTTTGCATAAGAAATGCAGAAAAAAAAAGTTCCTGTGCGTGTTGGAATCCTAGAAAGACAAAACGGAACGAAGGTGTCAAAAGAAATGATTAAACTGGCTTATTGGTTTTGTTTCGTTCTCTCTGCTCATCTAGATGCAAAGTTTAGTGGAGCTAGACAAAAACAGACAAGACATGAAGAAGAAAATCAAATATTCTTCGGCAACTTTATTCTAGATAAGTTTCATCGCCTTCAGGTAACGGTTGGTTCATCAAGTGTCGTGAGCAACTACAGGGAGTGTGCTTTCAGTTGTGTAGAAAATCCACCATGTTCCTCGTTAAACGTCGCCTCTTCTCCACATTCAGACGGAAAATTTCAATGTGAGTTGTTACACGAGGATAAATACTCTGCAAGGCCAGGTCAGCTGGTCAGTTCGCAGAAATATCATCATTACAGCATCAAGGTAAAATATGCTTTATACTCTGCAAATATTAGAACAGAAAAAAGTGTTTTCGCACCTTAAATAATGATATTAAGAGAATTCCAAAAACAGCCTCTTTTCTTTCGTTGTGGTCACATAAATTTGAAACAGTAAATATAATAAACAATTTTTTGGAGATTACTTGTAACATTACAAAATATTAAAACCTTGTCATTTTCAAAGTTTGCTTGTCTACGAGCTGAACAAGGGCCTATAGAATTTAATTTTTAAAAAAAATTCAAAAATATGTTTTACAGGAGATACTGACGATAGCATTGACGTTTCAGTGACAATTTGTCGCCCCATGATTAAATGGAATTTTTTTTCTATGTTTCATTGAGGCTACTAAGGTTTTTATATGCGAAAAAATACAGAGAAAACATCACACACAAAAAGTTTTGCAACAATTTCAGCTTGTGCTGACAAAAGTTTTCAAAAGCGAACTGTTTTCCTGTTCACCGAAAGTTGATCGCGTGATGAGAGGAGAAAAAAAATCAATTTTCAAATGTTTGTTTTCATAAGTAAGAATAATGTTTGCTGGTTAACGAAACGTGTATACGAAATCCTGGATATTCTTTTCTTTTGTGGTTGAGCTTTTCGTGAAAGTGAGTCTACAATATAATCGACCGCACAAGGAACTTGAAGTCTTTAAGTTTCACTGATGTTTCTTTGGGAAAAACTTATTCATCATTGAATTATTTTAAACTCACATTTGAATCCTGACATGACACCCCCTTTGGCTTTTCGCTCCTGGTAGTTTCTTGGTACTGTATCTAAATTAACATTTTATATTTACCAAAACACTCTCAGACTGGAAACACGTCGTTTTCTTCGATTCCGCTACGAAATGAAAGTCTTCAATGGCAACGCATAAAAGAAACGCAGAAATCACACATGAATAAAATAAATTATATTTTGACTAGTGGATCGATAGCAACAAATTACGAAATGACCTTTATTACTGAAGATACTGCAAGAATAGAAGCTTAAGAATTTTATGCTTTAATAAGACGCGAACCTTTGCTTCTCACTGAGCCGCATGGTATGTGGTGAGAAAAACACAGTAACACAGCTGTTTCCTCTTTTACAATTCTCAAGTTTTCTGAAAGAAATCGTCAACCTCAGATTCTAAGGCGGTGAAAAAAGAACGCTCACCTGAAATTTATCCAAGCAGTTCAAATGAGTCGTTTTTAGGACATGTTTCAGCCTTACATAGCGCCTTGCGGGTAGCAAAGATAACTTATCCAGGATCGGGGTTGCTACTTGAGGAATTTTCGAAATTTTTGAGATAGCTACTTGAATTCAAAAACAGATATATTCACCTTTGAAAACAGATGTTCCTTTCCTCAATAACGCGTTAAGATATCACTTAGAGAATAGCTTTTGGACTGCCCTTTCAATTCCACTTCCGCTAGGTTTTGGGTACAAAAACCAGAACTCTTCGGAAATGTTCGCCCTTGGTCTTTGTTTCTCTACCTTTCTGATTTTTGCCTAAACATTTGCAATGGTCACTAGCCATTTACATCTCGACGGCATTGGCGGCTTAATGGAACATCCATTGACCCTCCTCAGCCCAACTTAGAATTTTTCAATTCTTAGATTAAATTTAATTAAATATTGAACCAGAGTAAACTAAGAACTCACATTAATTCGGAAAAAAATGTCGAAAAACTACACTCAAAGTAATTGTCAATATCAAGCCATTATTGGGAATAACATTTCATTTTTAATAAAAAAAATTAATTACAGACTGAAACAAAAGGTGACACTAATTTGCATCAGATTCTGCACGCAAACTTAAACGGTGGTAGAGGCTTTGTTTAACTGATCCACGGACAAGACAGGCCAAGGATATAAACTCAAATGTTAAAATTAATTATTTGGTATTTCTTCGTTCTGTGTTCTGGTATAAAAGCAGATCAAAGCGAATTTAAACTAGATGGAAGAGCTGGCCTAAAGCGAGGAGTTGATTTTCGGGAAAAAAGGGTATCTTACGGCAATTTTGCAGTTAAAAGATTCCATCGTCTTCAAGTATCAGTAGGTATATCGAGTGTTGTGAGCAATTACAGAGAGTGTGCTCTGAGCTGTGTTAATGCTCCACCATGCTCCTCGTTTGACGTCGCTTCTTCTCCGCGTTCGAACGGAAAATTTCTATGTGAGTTGTTAAACGAAGATAAATACTCTGCAAGGCCTGGCCAGCTAATCAGATCACAGGAATACCATCATTATAGCATCAAGGTAATTAGAACGCTTTTTTTGGGAAACAGTGTTTGACGCTGTACTAAATGAAAGCTAGCTGTTAAAAAAAGAACTTAATGTTGCAAATATGAGTGATGATAAACTATACTCTGAAAGAGATTTTTGCCCTAAAACGTTACGATGATTAATTTTCTAACACCCAAACATAATAAAAGAAGTGTTTTACCCTATTAATGTTTTAGCTTTCAAACATAATGAAAAGAAGTGTTTTAATTACCCTTGTTCTGTAAATAAATGGATTTCAAACGGCGTCAGGAGTATATCCGTTATGGTAGAGAATTTAGCTTGCATGTCAAATATCACGTATGAGAAGCGAATTTCATTCCTCATTCTCATTTCTTTTTTGGGTCAGAACAAATTTGTTAGTGAAAAGTAGAGTAAAGTAAGATAGGCCAATATTTTACAAGAAATACCAGCAATGGGGGCCTGGTTGTTAAGTTTCATCGTGCCACCATTGGAAAACGTTTGGTTTCAGTTTTGTTTTTCTTAGCCGTAATTAGGATACACCGTAGTATAGTTGAGTATGAAAAGACATTAGGTATATTAGCTAATTGAAACATTTTGTAAGACTAACAAGTCCTGGTTACCTCGGCAATGTTTTCTCAATCGTGTTATTATTTCTCACATAATCAAATTGGTCGGTGCAAGAAAAATTACTACAATTTTCGAACCGTAGATGACAGAAGGGTCCTGATTCTTTGCATATGTGATTTCGACAAATTGAATTGGGTTCATTTAATATCGTGTAGTTCGACTCGGCGAAACAAAGCAACAACCTGCAAACTTTCAACAATAAGTAAGTGAAAGGATGGCAAGCCATTAATTATTAAATAACCTTTTCTAAGCCTGAGGGTCGCAGCACTCTGGGTAGCAAGTCCATTCAACTCAGAATCTTCAACAAGTTCTACATGGACCCATTAACTTAAAACCAACCTTAAATTTTTTGTTAAATTATATATTGTTAAAAAAATGAGTGAATTAATCCTCTGGTCAGTTAATAAATGAGGCAATTCACATTTTATTTACAGACGCCATGTTCAAGCTTTCCGTGTCAAAACGAAGCTGCTTGTGTTCCAAAATACGATGAAAATCTATATCATTGTGATTGTAAACCGGGTTATGAAGGGAAAAGCTGCGAAACAGGTAAGTTCCCCCGCAAATTCTCCCTTCAAATATAAAGTCAAGCAGCTAACAAGAGCACGAAATCTTATTGATGCACGAGATCAGCAAACAATTGTATTGTTTTACAAAAGGCCCTGTCAAGGTTTTCAAACGGAACCGTAATAATAACCTTTTTTGTAGAAATCAACGAATGTTCCAGTAATCCTTGTTTGAATGAAGGGACGTGTGTTGATCAGGTGAATGGATATCTTTGTAACTGTCGGCCTGGATACGAAGGTGCTAATTGCCAAACTGGTAAGTTTTCCATTTTTTCCATTTTTACCCAGCCGTCTTACATTATAACCATGGCAGAAAACCTGTAAATTACTGAGGCATCGTAGAAGATTCTTGTTTTTTCTGAAACTAATCTCAAAAAACTAACATAAACACAGACATCAACGAATGTTCCAGTACTCCCTGCTTAAACGGAGGAACGTGCGTTGATCAGGTGAATGGTTATCTTTGCAACTGTCAACCAGGCTATGGAGGAGTTAAGTGCCAAACGAGTAAGTCTTTTTATTATCACTTATTTTGCTCGTTTATTAACGGAAAACTCCTTTCTTCCCAGATATAATAAAAATGTCTTACTTTTGTTATTTTATCACACGCTGTTTTTTTGTGGAATTTAAGGGATTTCCCAGCCAATATCGAACCACAAGTTTTCAGAATTTCATAAAATCATTGAGGAATCTTCTAAGATTCTTGTTTTATTTTCTGAAACTAATTTCGAAAAACTAAGTCAAAATAAACACAGAAATTAACGAATGCTCCAGCTAGGTGTATGGATATGTTTGTTACTGTCAGCTCGGGTATCGAGGAACTAAGTGCCAAACGAGTAACTTTTTTTTATTTTTTAACTCATTATTAACAAAAAAAATTCCTTAAATCCCAGACTGAATAACAATTTCTTACTTTTGTTCTCTTTTCATACGCTGTTGTTCTATGGAATTAACGGACTTCCCAACAGCGAACCACAAATTTTCAGGATTTCATAAAATCATGGAAGCATCATCCAAGATTCTTGTTTTTTTTTCCATCATTAATTTTAACAAACTTATGTATACACAGACATCAACGAATGTTCCAGTAATCCCTGTTTAAACGGAGGGACGTGTGTTGATCAGGTGAATGGATATCTTTGCAACTGTCAACCTGGTTATGGAGGAGCTAAGTGTCAAACGAGTAAGTGTTTTGTTTTTGTTTTTAACCGCATTCAACGGAAAAAATTCTTTAATTGCCAGACTTGATAAATTTTTTTTACTTCTGTTCTTTTGTCATACGATGTTGTTTTATGGAACTTAAAGAAGACTACCATAGATTTCCCAGCCAATGTCGGACCATCAATTTTTAAGAATTTGATTTGATCCCCAAAATAGTGCTTTACTGCGAAGGATCGTTCACATATACGTCTCATAACCGCAGTTCATACATATGTTTCATATGTTTGTTGTTGTTTGATTTATCATCTACGGGTTTATGTCGAATTAATTTGATGGCCTGCTCCCAGTTGGCTTGTTAGCTCAATTGGTAGAGCGCTGCACAAGTATCGCAGAGGTCAGTGGTTCGAATCCCGTACAGGCCTGAAATTTTTTTTTTTCAGGTCTGATTTTCACTATTGCTCAAATAGTGCTTTACTGCGAAGGATCGTTCACATATATGTCTCATAACCGCAGTTCATACATATGTTTCATATGTTTGTTGTTACACGGATTTTTGTTTGCTAATCTTTTCTTTTTCAAATCAAAAAAATTCAGGACGAAAATCCGTATATTATGATCACTCATATAATTGTATTTAGGAATTCTTTTTGCCAAAGAACCGTTGACAAAAAAATTACTTACTATCCATCATTACTTTACCTGATAGATTCTGACGATGAATAGAAAACTGAAAAAACATACATTTTGAAAGAGGGGAGGTCAAATCAGCGAGGTGGGTCCATATCCGCAGGGGGGGGGGGGAAATCTGCAGGGGTGGGGTTCAAGTCTGCAGTGAGACCGGCGACATTGACTAGGCCTTCGCTGCTTAACTTGTTTTCTTAACTTTTTTTTGGTTAAATAGGAGGTTCATGGACTGAGTATACACCTTACATTTGTGGCAATAGCAATCGGAACAAGATCACAGAGGGAGTAACAGAACAGGAATGCAAACAACAATGTTCTTCTTGTGCTGCCATTGAATATTGGTCTGGAGGAAACTTAGCTTGTTTCGAATGTTTTGATAAAACACAGCGGTATCATTACACCAGCACTCATGATGCTTCATATCCACCTCATGTGTTCGTTAAAAATTGAATAATGATGAACGAAAAATTGAATAAGGATAAAAGGCCTTGCGCAACTACATTCTAGTAGCAAGACATTTTTGCGAAAATATCATCAAGTTTTGGTAGTACTTGCTCCGGAAATCGACACTCGATCATTGACTCTCGTAACTTCGATGACCAAGGATCGCGATCGAGTGCAGTTTTCAGACTTTCCAGTTTCGATCAGTCGAGCCGAAATTTAGGTGTCTTTCTAAGCGACTAGACTTTGATGCAACCAGAAACGTATGTCAACTTTTAGTTGTGTAGTGGGGTAGATTTGAAGGGGTGTCCTGAAAACACTGACCCCCAGTCCATGGACCCCTCTACGGACCTGGTCCACGGACTCTCTACGGACCCCCCCCCCCCCCCCGATGAAAAGACAATAATAACAATGACAACTTATTGAGCTGTTGCGCTGTTTTTTTGTTCGCGGTAGCGAAATTTTGACTGTTAGTATTCCAAATATTACCGTGGCAATGAAACGAGGAAAAGAGCCGACTAAAAAGTAAAAAAAAAAAAGAAAGAAAAAGACCGATAACATAGCTAACTTGTGTATATTCATCGACTCGACCCCGGCTTCACAAAATAATGCTCCTTCGACAAAGAAAGGTGTCCATGTTCATTGGACTAATTAGAGATCGCCATATTTGACAGTTATGTGTTTGATTGCCAAATCTTTCAGCAGGGCGACTTTTATTCAATGATTGATAGACAAAGAAAAATACCGCGCAGCTTTCGGAAAGCCAGGTCACATTGAGACTCACTCCTATTCAAAGGCTTGGCAACTAGGTAGCGAACTCCTTTTATTGCCACGGTAATATTTGGAATATTTACCGTCAAAATTTCGCCACCGCGAACAAAAAACAACGGTAAGTCAAATCTCTATAAGTTGCCATTGTTATTTCTGTCTTTTCATGGTGGGTCCGTAAAGGGGGTCCGTAGAGGGTCCGTAGACCGGTCCGTACAGGGGTCCGTGGACCAGGTCCGTAGGGGGGTCCATGGACTGAGGGTCGTGTTTTCGGGACACCCGATTTGAAGGTTGTGTTTAACATCATTTCAGGCCTAAAAGTGTCAATAACTATGTAGTCATTTGGTTGTGTACAGACTGCGTATATTGTCTCGCGCAATCAAGATTGCATTCGAATTCCTTTGACATTGATTTTATCAATTTAGAAATGCTTAAATTATGCAAAAAACGTGGGGGTTTAGGCTGTAATCGGGGTGATTAAGTTGTGTTCTTGGGAAGACGTTTTACCCTCAAAGTGCCTTTCTCCATTCACGAGTGTAAATAATGCACATGTACCCGTGAAATGCCTGATAATTCCTATAGCATGCTAAGTAAAAGGGACAGGAGTGTTGCTCTCCACAAAGATCCATTCAGGATGGGTAGCGATGTTCCTGGTCACTCAATGCTATGGAAACTGAAATATGTTCTTTTGCTTAGTAAACCATATTTAATCTTTCTACACTGTATTATGGTTCTTTGTCAATCAAGTAATATTCAAGGAACAAAATTCTATGAAAGCAGTGCACATAATGTACATGCTGTAGCGGCATCATAAACTACCAGTACCATGCATGCAGACCCAATGAGCAACGTTACCACATTTTCCTACCTCTGGATGTTGAAACTGTTGATCATATTGTAGATAATTTGCACATTTGCACAGGAACCTAGAGGTATCCTCTGACACAGTTATTTTTAAGTAATGTAGGCAAAAGCAAACAAATGGGAATAAGAATAGTTGATAAATATATAATTTTATGTTAAAACTGAAACAAAAACAAAGTTGAAAAAAACATACATTTGTTTTTTAGCAAGGATCTAGGAACAATGTTTCAAATCAGAATTAATGCCTAAGTACTGAAAGAATGTACCATAGGAAATGTTCAGATTGGTTGTCCTTGTTGATGGTTTGGCTTACCCTGAGATGAAAGGTTCATGAAAGGTTTTTTTTTAATGTTTTTAAGTCTGTAATTTTACTGCTGGTATCCTTTATCAAAAGACAAGCAGATCTGCAACTTGACAATGTGCATAAATGCACAACTTCTGATCAGTACAGAGATCAAATTAACACTTACTTCTCCTGAGCAAAAAGTGCTGTAAACATAATTTGTTCAGTTGTATCTATGACATATCATTATATCATTCAACTTGTGGTTTTTGGACACCAAGATAAAATCACCCATTGAGTCTGTCATAACACTATTGTGAGGCAAGATTAAAACCTACCATCAGCAACAAAATTGTTGACACACAGACCTTTTCAACACACTCTTCAATTTTATCTCTTTTACCCTTGTCAACATATTCACCCCCTTCTTCCCCCAAAACAAAGTTGTATCGTAATTCCATGAACCTTTACCTACATGCAGGCAACTTTGAATGGGGGAGGGGGGTATTGTAAACGATTCAGCGTGTGGTAGAAACCGGAATGTTCTTCTACACATACATAGAACTCTTCAAACATGGTGTGTCAGCTAATTTTGATGCTGATTGACTAGTTGCTCTTAGTGGTCAAAGGCTAAAATCAAGGTATATAACATAAATATTTTTTGTGTCCAACATCATTTGAATTTCATAAGTAATTCATTGCTACTATTATCCAGCCATAAAGTCAATAAAAACACCCGATTTGGTAATAATAACAATAATATTTAACATTTATATAGTTCAAATTAACATACTGGAAGATATGATCAAATGTGCTAAAAAACAATTAAGTATCATGTCCATTTATATAAGTGACACTTTCAAGTAATTCATTTCACTGTAGCTGATTTTTGTACATCAAATGAAATTGGTAAGATTTCTGCACAGACCTAACCCATATTGTAAAACAAAGCTGTATTTACAAAGGCAAGTTACTGTTTTTGCCATTGTTTTCTATTTCTATGAAGTATGGGGCGGTACATAAATCTTAATGCTAAATTTCTTGCCATAAAGTATAATAATCACAATGAATATATGAAATACATACATCTGAACTGCGGCTATGAAACATATATGCACACGATCCTCACAGTAAAGCACTATTTAAGCAATAGTGAAAATCAGACCTGAAAAAATTCAGGCCTGTACGGGATTCGAACCACTGACCTCTGCAATACTAGTGCAGCGCTCTGCCAATTGAGCTAACAAGCCAACTGGGAGCAGGCCATCAAATTAATTTGACATAAACCAGTAAAGTATAACAATGTACACCAGCCTTCCTCTTCAATCCTTTCCAACCACCAAATATCTGTCATCACCTTTCCCGTATGACCTGTGTTTTAGCCCATATTGTTGTGAAATTTTATGTATAACAGCTCGGTCTTCTTTTGAGAGTTCACAAGAAAATTTAATTTCTCTATCTGCTCCACTGATAAATGACATGAGTACATCTCTAACCGTCTGTTTTTTTACTTGGGATCCCTGTGTTGGATTGCAACCCAGA
Source organism: Stylophora pistillata (assembly GCF_964205215.1). NCBI lineage: Eukaryota > Metazoa > Cnidaria > Anthozoa > Scleractinia > Pocilloporidae > Stylophora > Stylophora pistillata. The sequence goes on along the minus strand of NC_142524.1, from coordinate 920,805 downwards.
CCAAACTTACCATCGGTACCAAGAGCAATGACTGGTTCTGCTCGACCTTGGCCCTCCTTACCAATCCCCCCACTCCCTGTCCATCCCATTTTCCGAAGCATTTTATTACCAATGTTATCTTCGGAAATGCTCGCTGCCTTTTCAAAAGCTTTTGAGACTAGTTCGGTTTTCGACACACACGGAGCAGATTCATGTTGTTGAGATCGTGACCCTAAACGAATAACAGGTTGGCGAGGTCGGAGTATCGACAAAGCGTTCTCGGCGGCTGTGCGTTTCGCCTGTTTTTTCCCTACCCCTTCCCCAACGGCAACTAGTTGGTTCGCTATCGTCACAGAACACGAAAATAAACCTGTTTTGCTGTTAACACCAAGTTCGTCAAATGATATAGTTTTCTTTGATTTTTGGGCGCTATCGTTCAAGACACTTACGGGATTGCTTTCAACGGCTTCTTCTCCTTCCTCACGTTCGTAGATTGTGAAGTTTTCGATCAATGGTTTTGCCTTTCTCAATGCGTTGTCTGGAACAGAAAGGCCTCCCTTCGATTCGAGTTCGCCCACTATTTCTTCAGTTTTTGCCGGATACCTGCAGCCAAGGAACTTTATGTTCGCCCAAACCATAGATAAAGCTTCTAGCTTATCCTCTGGAAAATGATCCCTCCATGTTTCAATAAAGTGTGATCTTAAATGCCATTGTAAGTCACTTTCCCAAAGACACCTTTCTGCCGCCATTTTGAAATCCTCCAGACACGGTTACCTGGCTCTTTTGGAGACATCTGCTGACCAACTTTATTGGATTATCCAAGATGGCCGCTGCACATTGACTGGAAGCAATGAGAGGCGTTTGGTTTTTCAGGCTTAGTTCTCAAAACTTTTTCGTAGTAAGTAGTTTTAAACTCAATTCACCGTGCAATAGGAGCTTGAAATACCTCTCTTCCTTTCCTAATTTTAAATATTCGCCGGATCTTGGTTTTTATCGAGCGAAATTTTACATACCCACAAGACGACGGTACTATTGTAGCAAGCAGACTACTGGACAGTCCAAAAAACAAGAAGGGGCACAGGCCAATGATTTATCTGATTCCACCACTCATCATCATCATCATAATACCACCATATTGCAACGACTACAGGATCTTGAGGAGTCATTTCGTGTTCGGGGACATTCCATCTTGAGATGGGGCTTGAGTGCACTTGTCATTTCGGGATTTGTGATTTACATTTTCCGAGAACCACTCAGAGAAAACGTCGCAGATGAAGTAGCAGTTGTTGCTAGTAGATCTCTTGGTAAGTCAAGTATAAACAAAACTGAGTTTCCAAGCCTGACAGGAAATATCCAAAATTACCCTCTCCTCCCCTCCCTTATTTTAATCAATTGTTAATTGTGAAGGTGTAGTCTGATCGTCCGGGTGAGTGTAGTCCTGAGAAGGACCGTTGTCGGTGGTAGTGACTGACGTTTCGACAACCTGTGCGGAAGTCATCATCAGAGTCAAGTGAATGATTGTTGTCAGTAGAATGTTCTCATTCCAGTTCGTGTAAAATGATCGGTTGGTTTTGCCGTGATGTTATTGGCTGTAAGACTCAAGTGACGTAAGTCGGTCGTGATTGGTCTGTTTCGATCTGTCGGTAAAGTTAGGTCGTTCTTTTTCGGTCGTTTGTGATGTTTATGTCGTGAATGAGTCGTTTGTATGGAGCGGGAAGTTGTTGACATCTGTTTAGGGGAGTCTGTTCTAAGTTAGTAAACCAGCTTTCCAGAGTCATTCGTTGAAAATAGTCAGTGCTGTAGGTTAGGCATTGCGCAGAGTCCCAGTCAATGTTGTGGTTGGTAAGTCGATGGTGTTCAGCAATGTGATTATTGACATCACCTTTCCTCGTCGCCCGTCTGTGTTCAGTCAGTCTTGTTGTGAGGTTCCTACTAGTCTCACCGATGTAGGAGGCTTGGCAGTCGGAACAATTGATCTTATAAATCGTTCCCTGTCTGTTCCTCGGTTCGTCTTTGTCTTTAACGTTGGTTAGTAACTGACGTAGTGTGGTGATGGGTTTGTGGGCGACGCGGATATTGAAGGGTAGTAAGATGCAGTCTTGAAGCGAAGAGCTTCAAGACTTGCTTTAAATCAACGCAAAGGAGACATGTCCTACGAAGACCGATGCAAATTGCTAAAATGACCTACTCTTTCCGACCGTAGAACTTATCTATCTTTAATTGAGTGTTATAAAATTGTTTTTGGTTTTTACCATTTAGATTTTGGAACCTTTTTTGATTTTGCCACAACTAGATGTACGAGAGCAAATCATCAGTACAAACTTTACGTCAAACCAGCAAGACTAAATTGTTATAAACATTCGTTCTTCATTAGGATTGTTAAATTATGGAATGAATTACCAAGAAACATAGTGGAAGCTGATAATCTTCAGCATTTTAAATCTCAGCTTAAATTGTATTTAAATATTTAATTATGACTAAGTATTTTATTTTCATTTAGACTTATTTTTTAGGGAGTTTTCACATAGGGATAACCTCTTAACTTCCTTTTCTGGAAGCATATTTTCCATTTCCTCTTAGTGTATACATAGTCTGCTTCTGGAATAAATAAAGTATGTATGTATGTATGTATGTACGGTATGGTTACTCTAGTCGTAGGGGTTGCGGTGTCGTTTGTTTCGGTAGTGATAGTGGGTCGGTGAGTGTTTCGTCGGATGAAGTCGTTGTTGTAGTTGTTCTTCGAAAAAACACGGTGAAGGTATTTGTCCTCGTCGGATAAGCTGTCTGTCGAGCCGCATACTCAGACAACACCTTCACATGTTACCCCCGGGTTCAAGCCATTTACTGCAATTGTTAATTGTTATAAACACGACTTGTCGTGAAATGTCACAGACTTTTAAAGACCTGTTGGCCGACAAACTGCCGACAGTGAGCTGACATAAGGATCCAGAAAAGTTGGCCTAGAGCTAGGATTTTTTTGGAGGGAAAGCAGGGGGGAGGGGTTGTTTTTCTTCCTCTCTCACTGAATCTTACGGTTCTTTTATTTACTCTCTGAAGATATGTTTCCTTATTTAGCTGACGAAAATGTTATACACAAGGCTAACGAAGTCACAAGAGCTGTCCTACAAGATATTCTTCACGATCCGGAAATCACTAAACTGGCTGGTGCTTTCGTAATGCATGTCCTACACAGAGAAGATGTAAAATCTGCCGCTATCCAGTTGACCCAACACGTTCTTAACGATCCTTCGACCCTGAAAAAGATCAATGAACTTGCGAAGAGCACGCTTTGGAATCTAATGGCGCACGAAGAAACTCGAGCTGTAATGTTGAGCTATATTAAGGTGCTGATTCTGGATCAAAGCACTAAAGACGCGTGTAAAGTCCTGTTGGCGGAGCTCGTAAAAGATCCGGATGTGAAAGGATTTATGGCAGCGTCCCTCGGTGATCTGGTGACGTCCTCTGTTGTTAAAAGCAGTGCTGCTGAACTTGGAAAAAGCGTCACGCACGAAGTTGTTAATGACGCAAAAATTCAGCAAGAAACTGGGAACTTTCTGTGGAGGGCTTTTAAGAACACCTTTACCTCTGGATGGTTCGGCTGAGGGATATAAGATGACATAAGAGGAAGTTTGAAAGGAAAAATGTTTAATCGAAAATTATTTCTAAACCTCAGGTTCTTAACAGTTTGACCAGCGGACTTTATTTAAGGAATTAAACAACAAACAGCCTCTTACTCAGGAAACAATTACAGAAAGATTACAAAAGGAGAAGTGCTGTTATTAAAAATTAATTCGATTTTCATGTACTTTACAGTTTAAGTGGTGGTTAGAACTTTTTATAGGAAATTTAGACTACTAATAGTCTTTTTCCTAAGTTTGTTGGACGAGAAACACGAAAAAAAATACAAAAATGCATATGCTCACCGAATTATATAAGAAAAGAAAACGTGTTAGCTCTCTTTGTAGTCCCACAGCCACACTCTACATTGTTCCCGGCATATTTTCAAAGGATATTTCGTATTTTAACCCCTAAAAAATACTGGGGAAATATACCTTTATTGTAAGGACATTTATTATATGTTACGTGACTTACAAATTACATCGACGATTGGCGTCCAGAAAAAAAAAAAAAAAAAAGAGCAAAGAAAATAGAGTTGTTAAGTATATCCGAGAAAAACTATGTATTTTATTGTTGAAAAATCACCTGAACACCAAATAAACATATATTCAATGAATATATTTTAGATTATGGGAAATACAATTCCTTTTTTGAGACGCAATAATTGCGAGTTTCCGGAACTGTATTGTTGCTGAAGGACGAGGTATCACATATTTTTTTTTGTCTAAGGTCAGTGGTAGCCTTTGCGAACACACTTAACACGAGGGCTTTTGAGTCAAAGCTCTTTCCTTCGCATTTTTGCAGTGTAAATCAATTTTTCACAGAGCACGCGACAAAATGTTGGTCACGTTGACCCTGAAGGTATCTCTTGAACCAGAGAGAACTAAAATACATGATTCGCTGTTAGAATGGAGATCCTGGGTAACTCCGCGTCCTCCCTCCATCACCTGATTTTTTCACAGTTCCTTACAAACTAAACTAAAAAATTCAGTTAACTTATCAAGAAGACAAAGATGACAACTTCTTCACCCGTGAAGAAATGAAATGAACGAGCGAATGAAGTCTTGCTCCCAGTCTTTTCCGCGTAGTCATTGAAATCAATGATGGCGGCCCACTTTCCACTTACCCTATGTTCGTGGGCTCAAACAAAGAAAAGTTACTATGCCAACTTGAAAGCAGGATTTTCTTTATTATCAAGTAATAACCTCTGTTAATTGAGCCCTTGAACTGAGGCAGATCCAATTAGCAAATGTTAGGGAGCAGTCATTAGCTACAGGTACCTGTGCAGAAGCCATTCAAGACCTTACTTAGGCGAATAAATATTTGATAGTAGCGATTTAAAGCCTTAAAGAAAACTGTCACATTAGCATGGTATACATGTCAAATAATTTGACTTGGAAAATATTAAGGGCATCGTCTTGTTGCAGGTAGTTTGTTCGGATGGTAACTCACGACTACGATTTGAGGTTGCAGAGGCGAGCGTTAAGTTTGAGTTCACCTTAATGCGCGTACATCACTTTATTGCTGCATACAATCTTTTGCGTGGAACTCTCATTAAGTTTCTCTAGTTGTGGAGGAGTGTCAAAACCAGACAACAAATGGGCGAAAGTTATTGAGGATAGAGTGTTTACTTAGAACGCATCTGAAAAGCAAGTACTCTTGTTTAATCTAGTGGAAGGTAAATAGCTTCTAGGAGAAAGAAATTCCCACTGGGTTTACCGTACGCTTCAAAGGTTCAAGCAATTGTAACCGACATTGCTGGGCGCTGCAAGATACACAAACAAACGCAGTCTTTCCCGGCAGTTATAGTTTGTTATCATATTCACCTAACACACAGAAGCTATGGAAACCACTGAGAACGATTCAAACTCAAACACGAATAGCACAAGTTCCGACATTGTTGCGTGTTCTATTTGCTTGGAAAGCGTTTGCCAACTACGAGCGAGCACCCACCAAAAATGCGCCACAGCCTTCTGCGATTCGTGCCTTGGCGCCTACATACGTTTAGAAATAACCCAAGGAAAATGGAAAGTGGAATGCGCGAATTGCAGCTCATTGCTTGCAAAAGAGATGATTCATAAGTTCTTAGAGGAATACCCTTTACTTCAAGAGCATTTCTCTCGTCTAGTAGCTGATGCGAATCAAGATCCTCTCGTTAAAACATGTCCAAACTGCGACGGAAGAAAACGGGTCAAAAATCATAAAACAAAACGAGTGGTGTGTGATAAGTGTCATTTCGACTGGTGTTTTTCATGCCACGCTCCGTGGCATAAATCAATGAGCTGCAAAGACTTTAAAAAAGGAAACAAGATGTTTAAAAAATGGACAAAAGACACCACCGAATGCGGCGCGGGTATCAACGCACGTCCTTGCCCGAAGTGCAAAGTTTTTATACAGAGACAAGACGGGTGCGATCAGATGACTTGCCCCAGGTGTCGTACCACCTTTTGCTATCTTTGCGGAAAGAGGATCGTTCATAGTAAATTGTTTGGTAGCCACTGGAGTATTTACAGTGTGTTAGGATGTAGGTATATTTATAAACCGGATCGCCCTGTGCAAAGAAAGGTCATTAGAGGGTTCTTACTTGCTGTAGTGCTAGCATCGCTGCCAGTTTTTGCCACCATTTTTGTGGCTTTATTCCCCGTGTATGGAGTTTACAAGTTACACAAATGCACTCGTAAGCAGTAGGCGTTTTCGATTAAGGTTTGAATTAAGCTAGCTGTCCATGTTCAAAATCATCTTCTAACTGAATAATTTGGATATATCAACAAAGTTGAAATGGTAAATTGGCCACCGTAACGATTACAAAAGCTGACGTTTCGAGCGTTAGCCCTTCGTCGGAGCGTTAGCCCTTCGTCATTCGCTCCGACGAAGGGCTAACGCTCGAAACGTCAGCTTTTGTAATCGTTACGGTGGCCAATTTACCATTTCAACTTTGTTGATATATCCAAATTATTTCGTTACCCCCACCGACGCAGCCACAAACAGTTTCTTTAGAAACTATCAGCCTTTATCTCATAACCTCACAAGTTATTTTACCAAAGACGACAAAAGTTCCACTCTAACAGCTTCAATTCTGTTCGAACCACTAAATCGTTCTTAGCTCATAATTGTTTTTCTCTGGTCAGCCCGGTAAATTTAGTGTATGAATAAAATTTTCATCTTTCATCATTCATTTGTTGACAGTGTTGTTGTGATGTCCCTTGTTTTACATTGTTATTCTTCTTTTTACCTGCTTCAGTCTCTTCCGTACCACCACCATAGACTTTAAGCTCTAAAAGTTTGAGCAATTGCTTAAACCGGCCCTTAGGAAACAAACCAAGACTCACGGGGAGGATCTGCATACATTTCGGTAAAACTAACGCCGTTGAATACTCAAATAGAGCACATTTCCGACCTCTTGATGGCACCGAGAAAATTCCATCTTGCTTTAGCTGATAATAGGCGAGTTATTACAACTCTTTCCTACGCTGTCTTTCGATGGCGCGCAGGAAATGCTAGGCTGATGAAAACATCTAAACACAGCCTGTAAATAGGCGCACATTATGACATACATGCGGGTCAGGTCACTACTTCTGCGTCCGTAGGATCTATAGAATTCTGTTCCGCATTGTGCAAGGCTACGTTGTCTAGGTTATGCTGTAACGTAAAAAAAAAAAAATAATATATATATATATATATATATATATATATATATATATATAACCTAAAACTAGTATGATTATATATATAATCATACTAGTTTTAGGTTACAAAATGGTACATCGTCACTCCCCTCCAATTAACTCCAGCGCTTTTGGTCACGCTTGTCGGAGTCCCAAGCAGAAGCAAAAGGATCAAATATATAATCACAATGCATACCGAGTTCTTACAATTATAACGATCGGGTTTTTTCCAAATCACAAGCGACGAAGTCAAAGGTGGCCTCAGTACTCTGTTTCTTATTCCTTCCGTTTAATTTTCACGATCATGTCCCTCTTCGCCTTGTGAGATATCGACTCCAATTCCAACCTAAGTGAGAACCAGCTTTAAATAGCTCACCTGAAGTACATGTAACCCTGAAAGCGACGCCACTACGAGTTCCTTCAGTCCGTCATTAGTTAGATCTAGATATTCAATGGCAAACAGAGGGCTCGCAAAACTTCTCTTCCACATCAGCTGAAAATCAATGCTGTTTGAACTGTTCCCCGTATTGTCCAAACGGACACCCTTAAAGATGAGGAGTTCCTGTTTTATAAAGAGAAAAAAATGTTGCTTTACCAACCACACAGTTTTCCAATGTTTCTTGATAATTTAAGGCCACTAGGACCAATTTCTTCAGTTTAACTGCATTTGCTGTCGATTGCAAAGTTTGTGAGAAAGGAGGGGGAGGTAACTATAAAGGGGAAAAAACATTTTGTTTAAGGGGAACAAAAACACTGTAAGTGCACTTTACAGCTCGGTACACTTCCTCGTCGTTTTCTGCAAGATAACAACGTGAAATCAATAATTTTTTCTTTCCTTTGGGAGGGGACAACGAGGGAAAATCAATCTTGTCTCTGCTTGTAATTTAACGCAGTCCTCACATGATAAAATCTTCGAGCCTTTGCGAAATTGTTACCAGCGGTTTGCCAACGCTGGTAAGACCAATCACTGCCGTGTTATGAGCCCGCGAGCAGGCTCTCAAGTTTGGGTCTCGCCTTATAGCGCAGCAACCATCGCCAGCCGCCTCTAAAAACAAGGGTAGTAGAGAGATTTAGCACCGCGTTTATAGGAAACGAACAGCAAGAGTAACCACGAGGCCTTGTTTTTCCCGCCACTTTTTTCACGTTTGCCGGTTTTCACGTTTGCAGTTTCTACGTGAATGTAACTTGTTTCGCGTTGCCGTGTAGGTAAGATTTTCTTCTGCCGTTTCACGTAAACACGGTGCTAAATCTCTCTATTGAAACACCTGAGAAATATTAATTCACTATTTAGTGGAAGTTTTCGCGGCGGGCTTTACCGCTTTAATTGGTCAAGCTCATTAATAACGTCTCTATCATTGTCTGGCGCTCACCTGTCCATATGTTCCCAGGATTATCTCGTTCTTCCCGTCCCAGTTGACATCAGCGATACATGTGCACGTCACACAGTCGAATTCATCCGACTCTGGTAGAGTCACCATGTTTGTGAAACCTTGGCTAATTATATTTCTGTGAACCAAAAAGAAACATTTAGTTTACACAAATTTCGTCTCTGCGATTGACTTTAATTGAATGAAAGCTTAAGTTAGGAGTTTATTGCCGGAGTGCAATACGGAAGTTCCCTAGCAAGAAAGCGTCACAAAAGTTCGATTCTTGCCACCTGCCATTCGCATAAAAGTAGTTCCGAATTTCTTTAAGAACCATTAACAACCTAACAAGCCCCTAGTATAGCTTATCTAAACAATCATAACGTTTTCTAGCAAAAATCCATAGCTAAATTTCTCTATTGCTTAGCCGTCGTGGTCTTAAGGTCCCTAATACTTACGTGTAAACGACAGTTGCTTCAATCGCACAGCAAACCAAAAGATGGTATTCCCTTCTTTCAATTGTTTGACCGCTTTCAATCTTTTTACCATCTGCAAGGAGAAATGGAAACAAAATAATCTTGTTTGAGTTAATTCTGCAGACGCCTTTAAAGAAGTCTACGAAGTTTTGTATTGCACAGTTAAAACTGTACCAGTAGCGTCGATAATTTTGCTCGAGTCTTGCGTAAACAATTTCACACTTGAAATGGGTCCATCACGATCCAAAGTGTACACCTGGTCAATACCTGTGAAAAACAAAACCAAAACAGTAAAAAGTATGTATCAAAACTAAAAAACACTTAAAAGTTCCTCTTCGCACCAAAATGTAAAACGATCTCAGAGAGGAAGATGTGCTAAAATTGGAAAATCCGATCAATTAGGCGAGTAAAAGAACGACAACTTTCTTTGCCCGTCAACATCGCCCAAAACGAATTTGAAAACAACCTTTTCAATCTATTAAATACAATTTTACTGATAAACAAAAATTAACACCAAAAGAAGTTTCCATGGCAACATACTTCCCCTCGTAAGGTCAGTCACTGCTACTTTAACATGCCCGTTTTGACAGCCAACAACTGTTACACGTTTAGAATTGTCCAAAGTTTCCACCTCCAACCAAAGAACACTGCACAAAGAGCAAAGCGCGAACAGTTAATTAAACACGTTTCAGAGTGATACCTGTTGATAGCTTAAATACACAAAGTATTTTTAACGGATTTCCATGATCTTAGGAAATGCACATCACCATCAAATTCTCAACACGGAGGATGTGGTGTAAGAAACCACTTACTTGCTTGGCAAATTTTGCAGCTCAGGAAAAAAGTTTTGAACTGGTTGCTCCTCAAACCTCTGCTGAGTCCTTTCCTGCAATTTATAAGAAACTGTTAACTCCCAGAGGTGATTAACATGTAACTTCTCCCTTTATTATCCATACATTATCCAGCAAAGAGGTAATGAGAATACTGAAATTTATCAGGTAGAACCTGCTATCTTGATCTAGAGGTGATTAACATGTAAGGTAAAGGTAAAGTCTGCTTACAAGCCTAGTGGCCCATTAGGCCGGTGCTTAACTCCGGTTTGTAGCATGAAGTGACTAAGAGTATTTCTACTCTCCCCTGGATGGGATGCCAGTCCATCGTGGGGTTACCCCCCAGCATTAAACTGACAGTACCCATTTATACACCTGGGTGAAGAGAGGCACTGTGAGAGTAAAATGTCTTGCCTAAGAACACAATAGAATGTCCCGGCCGAGGCTCGAACCCGGACTAATCGATCCGGAGTCGGCTGCACTAACCATGAGGCCACTGCGCCTCCACGATTAACATGTAAGTTCTCCCTTTAATATCCATACATTATCCAGCAAAGAGGTAATGAGAATACTGAAATTTATCAGATAGAAGCTGTTATCTTGATCTAACACCTAATTCTGACTTGTAACTAATCTACAACAAAATGTGTAGCACCTAGAGGGGAGAATTAACAAACAGATCTTTGGAGTTAAAGGGCTAAACTGTGGCAAATTTAGAAACACAGTTGCACCAACCATACAGCTGGTAGCGTGGGCCCTTCCAAAACCTAGCAAAGGTGGTCCTCTTAAAAATGTTAAAGCAAAATCCAGATGCAGCAGTTGTAGGTATTAACTACAAGTCATAAATGAAGCAGTATTGGGTTAAAGAAAGGATTCAGGATACTCAAGTTTAGCAATTCTCTATTCCTGCTGATATACCTCTCTTTGTAAGTTAGTTCAAATAATTTAGTGTTGCAAAAAGTGCTTTGCTTGGATATCATAACACCAAATCAATAAGAACTCAAAGAAAACCCAAGCAAATTGCTCCAGGCACAGGAAAATGCAAGTGACTGAGGCTCAGCTGTTGTATTTTTACATCTTACTTTTTTTATAAGGGTGGTGTAGGTTTTCTCAACCAATTACTCAGTAGAAAGGAGCAAAACAAAAGCAGTCCCACATTACTGTTAACACTTGATCAAAAATTACATGATCCGTACAACACTCTTTATGTAATAAAATATGTTAATTGTCATCCCTTGTTTCCCAGATATTGAACTGGCACTACAATGTTAATGTTAATTACCATTTATCAGTTTTGGGAGTTATAGCCAAGGGTAATTATAAAATCTGCTAACCTCACAAAACATGTGCACCTTTCCATCACTTCCACAAAGCAAAAACACAATTTGCTTTCTTTCCTTCACAAAAACACTGCCAAAGGCAAATACATGAATTTATTTACTAATTATTAAATAAATTGAGAGTGTGTGAGGTCACACCAAAAAAATTTCAAATTATATTGTAAGGTCTCAGCATGAACAATGACATAGCAGCAGTTCATATGTTAATATCAAGACCTGTTATTTAGATTTTTCAAAGCAAAGACTTCCATAAGTCCTGGTAAATAAGGCACTGACAAATCTCTTTGACGAGTCTCCTCACGTTTAAGTCTTATATCCCCCTCCTTCGACACACACATCAGTCTGCATACACTGTATTCCCCATACTGCTCTCTATACATTTCCGAGGCTGCTTGCAAGGAGAATTTGTTTAACAATCAAGAGCTTCTTTAGGTGGTCTGATTGTTTCCATGATTCTCCAGACCCTTATATGTTATTCAGGGGTGACATTGTAAGGGAAAAAAATATAACATTTATGGACTTCTTACTCAGCATGTGTCAGCTGGAAAGGGACAAAGTTCAATTCAAGATGTTGACAGCCCTCTGTAAAAAAAACAAATAGTACTAGTAGATAAATAATAAATAACTTAAGATAAAAAAAAACATAATATAAACAAAGATTCACTACAGAATGACTGATGCCTAATAACATGCTAAGTTACACAGAAGTTAGAGTAGCTGTATTGCATACAATGTGTTATTGGCTCACTGTACCTGCAAGACTACCCAGTGAGAACTCTGACCTACTTTCCAAAGCTGAATAGATGTTGAGGAACTGTTTTTGGTGACTTCTAGAATTCTACAAAAGGATTCAATGTTGCTTAAAATCATAGAGAGAATGAACACTGAAAGGTGACAGGCACCAGAATAGGATCTCTGTGAGATAAACTCAATAAAATAAAGGAGACAACTCAAGTTAATTTGCTCAAAGGTATGTACTTGCTAGTCGGCACTGTACTCATACACCAAAATCATGGGATTTGAAAATGAGTAATTTTAGATAACACCTAAGATTTTGGCTACACATTTTCAGAGATTATAATGTAACTTATTATCAGTCTCTGAAAAGATAATATTGCTGATATATGACCAGTCATTTATTAGAGGAGGGGGGGGGGGGCGGGCGAGTGAAAATGGGTGGGGGTCATACCTTTTTGTGCACCTGAAAATGGCCACATATTTTTGTGCATTCCAATTTCCGTTCCACAAAAAAGAAACATCACTGAAGGAATCAACAACAAAGTCAAATATGATTTATTATCAAAATAATGGCATAATAAACCAACATGACATGGTGTATGTCAGTCCTTTCATGTTGAAAAAAAAAATTCATGTATTACTCGGTATTACTCAGTATCACTGTCTTCTGATTCACTGTTTGAAGAGCTGATAGAGGGCAAGTACTCTTTAATTATTGTACAAGATTGATCACTTATAAGCCCTATTTCCATCATTTGCTTTAGCCGAGAAACTTGTGTCCCTTTTAAGGATATTAGAGCAGCTACATTGACTTCCTTAACTGGAATCTCACCATCAGACAGTAGTTTGGAGATTAATTAAACCAAAATTCTCTTATTCTCATCCAGCTTTTCTCTTCTGTGCCTTTCTCTTATTTTTGCTTTAAATAGTTTTGTGAGTTTTATTTAAGTTGTATCAAAACTGTTTCTGTGGTTGAGGGTGGGTCATTTTATTTCATGTCCAGACTCAAAGGGGGGCCACATTACATTATGCAGTGTCAAGATCAGGCCCACAAGACATTATGAATAGGAAAAATAAAACGCATCAGCCACTCCCCCCTAATAAATGACTGGTCCCTAAAGAACCTTTAGTCACAGTTTGGCCAAAATGGTTTGCCATACTAGAAAGGAAAAAATGTCTACCTTCAAATACACTAATTCACTATCAAATACTATGTACCTTTAACAAAATTAACGATATCCCCACTACTAGTCCTTTTCTTGTTTCAGGTCTGTTAAACGCATCGATAGATACGATTTCTGCTGAATCTGAAATAAATAAATAAATAAATAAAAGGGGATGATGTAATAGATAAGTAAAAATTCCTGTGAAGAGCTGGGCGTGATTTTAACTATTTTTCCGTGTAACCCACAGACGGTCTGGGTGTGACTTCAATGATTTGATTCTCACGTCTCCATTGTCCAGAATAGTTCAGAGGCGGGGAGTGCAAATTATTTTACAAACCTGGGATGTAGGTGAAGGGGACCTCTCTGAAGGTCGGCACAAGTGAATTCTGCGGGTATTCCAAGCAAACCACCCTGCCACTGAGGGAAGCCAGAAATAGCTTTCTTTCTTCTTCATTTCCGTCGATTTTTGCTAGACCATAGATATTCGTTTGCGAGGGAATTGGAAAGAAGTGAATTTCTTCGAAATCTAAGTTCTGCTTGTCCGCCATATTATTCCTAGTTGCAGCCCAGATCTCTCTCCTCTTCTTAATTCGATCCAGGTCTCGCGCACGTTTTTTCACTTGAACACTTGCCAACTGCGAAATGGTGAATTTCTGGGATAAACTATTTTCTTTGTTTGAAATGCTGTTTCTTCATGAGTAAAATTGGTTTTCAAGCCACACCCACAGTTACCATCTTGTCACAAATAATGAGAGGAAAACAAACCCAAACCCTTTTGTGCGTTCGTTCTTGTTAAATTATTTCAATTCATTTGGAAGAAATTTGGGCCATTGAATGTAAGATTCAACACCATGAGTAGTCGAAGAATCCAAAAATTTTGGCTATAGGAAGCCAGCTTTTTTCGCACTTGACCGGATGCGTTTCATCAGTTGAAAACGTCTCCAAAGATTGATGGGTGCCAAGTTCTAAAGTGTGAATTACTTCCTTGTTTCTTCAAGCACTTAGAATCACGTTAAAGCGCGACGTGTTAACAAGGGTCTAGATTTCAATGGGGATAGAACCGACTTAATTTCCCATAGAAAGGATTATCGACCTCTTGCATTATATTCTTGAAGACTTTACACATATAAAGTAGCTATATTACCAACAAATATTTCCTTCACAATTTACAATGCCTAAGAATGGGATAAAAGTAAGAGGCATACCATATGCCGTTGATATCATTGAGACGCAGGTGCTCTTCGCAGCTTTTCTGTGTGACTTTGCAGAACATGGCGCAAACAAAAAGTCAACAGAGGCTAACCGTGCTGCTTTTCGTTGCCGTACCTGCTAAACTATCTATTTCATAACTTGTTTATCTTTTCTTTTCGAGCATTCTCGCTCCCAGCACGGCCCACAACTATGTGGGACGGTAGAAGCGGTCTAAAACGAGGAGTCCATGTGTCAGGAACTCGAGTATATATCGTACGGCAATTTCGCAGTCGACAAGTCCCATCGTCTTCAAGTATCAGTTGGTTTATCGAGTGTAGTGAGCAACTACAGAGAGTGTGCTCCGAGCTGTGTTAACAATCCACCATGTGCCTCGCTCAACCTCGCCACATCTCCACGTTCAGACGAAAAATTTCCATGCGAGTCGTTAACTAAACGAAGATAAATACTTTGCAAGTCCAGGACAGCTGGTTATTTCACAAGAATATCATCATTACAGCATCAAGGTATGCACATAATTGATGGTAAAACATTGTGAAATCAATTCAGTGAAGGCTCTTTGGTGACACCCCCTAAGACTCTTCCCTATTTCTTGTAACTTGAATTTAGTCTTTATTCTCTAAACCAGTATTTTTCCTAAGATGCGAATTCCATTTCAATAAATTAATTTGGTTTTATTAAACAATCTCTGAAAAATTTCAGACACTATGTTCCAGTTGATCATGCAGAAACGGTGGAAAGTGTATTCTAAACTACGAAACAGGAGACTTTGCCTGTTCCTGTCTACCTGGTTTTAGTGGAGAAACTTGTCAAACAGGTTAGTCCGGAAACACTCTCTCATAAAAATGTATGAAAGCGAACCTCGCAGTAATGAACTTTACTCAGTCATGTAGTAGTGGAAATAAGGCCTGAAAAAATTTCAGGCCCGCACGGGATTTGAACTCATGACTTCTGCGATACCGGTACAGTGCTAACTGAGCTAACAAGCCAACTGGGAGCTGATCATTTTGTTGGTTCGTATTAAACCCGTCGAAGTGATAAATAAATTAACTTGAATATACGAAAATAGCTAGGGTTCATTACTGCGAGGGTCGCTTTCATACATTTTCATGAAACCGCAGTATACACAGATGATTTCCATATATTCAAATTTGTTGAGTTTATACATTTCGTTCAAAGGGGACAAACTTAGGATTTTCAGGTGGAGATGCTCGATCTCTTGTCTTACCACGTTTTTTTGTTTAACCCTTTAGTAGAGTACTCTTCTTATCACCAGGGGGAGGATGTGAGGTTTGGAGGGGGAGGGGGAGGGGAGAGGGAGGAAGGTGTCAGTGAGCTTGTAAGAGTAAGCAAAGCTCAGAGAGACACTGAAGGCCATCTAATTCTTCTAACTTAATGCGGGATAAATCAGTGTCTTTTAAACACGAAGGCGCGCTATAAAAGGAGCCTTAGGTCCCACTGGACCATTTGTCAACCAACTGTCGTGTGATATAGAGTCAAGAGTCAAGTCAGCTTGAGCTACAGCTACTTCAAAGCAGTGAACAGCGGGCGCATTCCCCAAAATTGTTTTTATGTCTTCATCACAATACAAGAATTTTTGAGATTTGTATTTCCTTTTTCCAATGGAAACTGTCTTTATTTGTGGCGGTAAATTTGAGATCGAAGTAGGTGGTTCGCACGTTACCTCATGCCACCATGCTGGGGGAAGTAAACAATAGATATCTCATTAGCTCCTTTTGTTCGTCTACCAGCATTTAAATTTGACCCGCACACGTCAACGGTGAGTGACAAATGAGCCTCGGTCTTCCCAGGGAAGACTTCCTTTTATAGCGCGACTTCGTGTTTAAAGTGAGAGTGTCGACGAATGTTCATCAAACCCTTGTAGAAATGGAGGCACCTGTTTCGACCGGGTCAATGGCTTCGATTGCGCTTGCCAACCAGGATATGAGGGAAACACTTGTCATAAAGGTTGTTTATGACGCCAGAATTTTGTTATTTTAGTACAGTGACCCTTCAGAGATAATAGTCAAGTAGAGTGTTTAATATAAGGTTGTCGTTTGCGGGAACCAAAGAAGCGAAAAAGATGTCTGATTTGAGTCCCCACTCCACTTTCTTTTTACTCCGTGATGGCACCAAACGGAACTAACAGAGAAAAGTTTATCATTCACACTTGGCGCAAATATTGTTATATTGGTATATAAGGCTAAGTGCATGCGCAGGGCAGAAATGCTCCTTACTTGCGTAAGTGCCTCACTTATCCTATTTTGAGACAGTTCTAAGAATTTATTTTGCATTGCATGTCTATCTTCGCCCCTCACAGATAGGGAAGAGTGTGCCAGCAATCCACGTCAGAACAGGGGCACTTGTAGAGACCAAGTGAATAGATACACATCGGTGCAGTGCCGGAACAACAGGAGATCACTATGACATAGGTAGGGAACGACTTGTTATGCCACTGGTTTCTGGTTATTAGGTATCTGTAAAACCGACGCCATCCAGACGAAAGATGGAAGAAGATATAGTCAAATGTTATGTCATAAACAATGACATATGAAATTAACGTATATGCTCAATCATCGTATGCCAAAACGTTTACAGCGTTTCCGATCGGACGTTTTTTCAAGAACGGCTTTTTTCTTGACGGCGGCGTTTGTTTCTGAATCACACGTATTAAATCACGGACATTGCTCATAAATCATTTTGAAGTATTACGTAAAATAAAGAAATGTATTTCGCTTTTTTGCTGAGATAATTCGTTAACAAAAACGAATGGGCGGCTGCAGTCGCAGTCTGGAGAAGCTGCATGTAGAAAGTCTCTTTCTGGAGAGTCGAACGGGCTAAAGAAAAAAAAGCATCAAGCCAATAGCTTAGCCAAGATCTGATTGCGAATCTTTGTGGACTTTTATCGCGTACTCTCCAAGAGGGATACTCTTTACACTGAAGAAGTATCTCTGGTGAAAAGCCTCAAGTTTATCTAAGGCTATTGATCACTTTTTAACCAACTGAAAATTATATTCAAGATAAGGAAACCACAAGAAGTGTATTGCAAGTAACGATAACAGACGGTGCAATTAGCACTTTTTTTTTCAGTTTCCACACCAAAGACGTGCGCTGGAGTCAAATCGCAAAACCCTGGCGCCACTAACGGTCACCACACGACTGATCCCGATGGCCATGGAGGACTGCATCCTTTCTCAGTGTACTGTTTTTTCAACGGAGCATCGGGAACTGCTTCTTTTACCCTCGACGTCAATGGCCTCGAACTAGTCGACGGTTATGAAGCTACGGGGTCATACAGGCGAGACGTCACTTACTCACTTTCACTGTCACAAATGGCCGCGGTGGCATCCGTCTCCGAAAGCTGCAGTCAGTAGATCAGTTATACATGCAGCAAATCAATGCTTATTGCAAATTACGGTGACTTAGTAGGGGGCCCGTACGGTTGGTGGGTAGCTCATGATGGAAGCTCCTAGAACTACTGGGGTGGTGCTGACCCTTATAGCAACTCATGTGGGTGTTGCAAAGCCGAGAACTGCTACAAATTTCCAAAATTCAAATGCAACTGTGATGCTAACGATCTGGGCGAGAGAACTGATGCTGGTTACTTAACACGTAAGAGCAAACTCCCTGTAATACAGCTAAGGTTTGGAGACACTGGAAGTAACGAAAAGGATCGTGAGAAATATTCATAAGGTCCATTACAATGCGTCGGGGAGATTTAGTTATTTTAGTACATCGATTTCCCAAAGGGACCTCGAGGAAACACCCTCCACACCCTAACATCAGGAGATGCATGTATTCTCAGTACTGTTGTTTGTTATATATATACATTTACTATGCGACTGATAAGGAGACTGCAGTTCAATTCAAGAGCTTGTCAAAAGGATTCTTGCACTTTTTCAGGAACCCAATTCAAGGACTTTTTAGGTCATTTTCAAGGACCTTGACCCTCAAATTCAAGGACCTTTTGCATTAAATAGATTACTTTCAATGCACTAATCAGATACAAAATATATAAAAATCACGTGTGAAACATCATAATCGGACGCGGGATTTAAAAGGAGAACTCGTTTCCACGATTTTTGCTAGAAACTTACACTTTCGACCCCGAAAACAAAAGAAAACTTCGACTTTGATTCATTTGCACTTATTCTCAAGGACTTAAGTCTAAATTCAAGGGTGATCAAGTCCTTGAAAACAAAGAATTCAATTCAAGGACTTTCAAAGAGCGCGGGAACCCTGTGTCAAGCTGGCAATCATTTCCTTTATTCTCATGAGCTGAATGTTTGATTCAGCAGTGATTCCTTGGAAATAAATTAGATACTAGTCAGTCACCCTGAGAGTATAAAGGGTTCATGGCATCAGTAACCAAATAGCTGCAAAATATCCGCTGTGCAAACGAGTGTTAAAATGTAGGTGAGATTTCATCGCATCCCTAACCTGAAAGCACCGATCTAGCCACAAAAAGGTTTTTAACCAGTTGTTACCGTAACCAGTTATGATTGCAAAGGCATTTGTCCGCAGGGTTACGTTCTAATAGGCCTGCAATCAATGGAGGTTACCGATGTGCTGAGGTGATCTGCCAGGATATGTATGTTCTGGAGATGTGTATAGCCATTGCAAACATGTAAATAAATTGTTTTGTCATATTTTGACGCCGTCGATGTGGAAGTTTCCGCACCATTTATGAAGGCCGATGGCGTTCGTTTTAGATTAAGGGCACCTATGTGCTCTTTAAATAAGATTACTTAACAATTACTCTTTGAGCGCGCCAACGAAGCGCGTAGCACCAAGTTGGTTATGACCAATCTTGTATCCAACAAGCACGAATGGAATAACAGTTTTGTTAAATTCCATTACATCCTGAACATTTCGATATTTAGAGCTTTTCAGCTCCGCAACAGTTGGCGCAATGCATTTCCATATAAGGTGAGCTGATAACCGGAGTTGAGTAAACCAATCAGAACACTAAAAATGCAATATTCGGATTTGTAATTTTAATAAAACTGTATATACATTAGCATAAAGGCTGATATATACATAACACATGTTAAAAAAAGTTCGCTTGTAAAAGAAGTAATAATAGGTAATTTATTATGGAATGCGTGCTCCGTATAAACCATAAAATGTAATACTAAAAATATATTCTCGCACAGCAATAAAATTCTCTCACTGTCCACTGGGAAGTGGCAGTAATGTTATAATTTCAATAAGGAATACCGAACAAATAAAAAAATAAAAATTGAGGTTAAAATCTCTTTATACCGATAAAATAGACTGCATAACAAGAGTAACTCTGCCCGAACAATGTTGTTGTAAAAAACAAGCTAAAAAAAGTGAACCTGTCAAAAATAAATCCTTTTCTGAAATAAAAAAATTAGTAACGAAAACATTCAACTAAATTTAATAACCACGTTATGGGTCATTTAAAAGCTACTTTGGAGCAGGAGTTTTACTACTCGCGCGAAGTTTAACATAAAAAAAATAAAACATACAAAAATCAGTGACGATTGATTTTTGGGATTATGTCTCTGACTCCATCTGCTGAAGAGCCCTTAGGGCTTTCTGGGCAGCTGTTGATTTTGCAATTCGGAAATTTCTTCCCGTGGCAACGAAAGTTCCACAACCTGTTACAGTAAGGGTACATTTGAATTTACCATCCACCATTCTCTCTACCGGCCTACAAAGTGATTCCACAGCAAAAGATGAAAAAGAAAAAGACAAAATGAGGAAAAAGAGAAATTGGCCTGGCGAGCATTGTAATCAACTGGTCAACAACGATCAGAGCCATCTAATTGTTGAGAATACAAAAGTGCTTTTCCTTCGAGTAAGAGTATTATTATTCGAGTAAGAGTAGTATTATTACTGTACCCACATTAATTTCCTTCCCCCACCCCTCCACCCCGAGATGCAGCATGGGAGAAAAGTGTCTTGTCTGAGAAACGAATAAATTGACTTTACAGGCTAAAGCATGAGACCGAACCGGTAAATCTGGTGTTCAGTGTGCTGCCGACTTGCACTTTTAATCACCTATCAGCTTTACTCGAATGTGAGATCAAAATAAAGACTCAGGATGCGATAAAAGTTTGTCAGGGAAAAAGGAACACACTCTTATATTTTACCTTCGCAGACCTTCGAAAAAGAGAGGCGTGAAATTTCCTAAACTATTCCCAAAGCCACCCCCCCCCCCCCCCTTCCCTACCACGGAAAGTCGTCCCGGCTCGAGCACAGGTCCTGTCCTCCGGCACAATCAGTTCGATCCCGAACTCTTGCAGCATCTTAAGGATTAATAACAGTTGTGCTCTACTGGCTCTGATACACCTGATCCTAAATATGTAGTAGGGAGATTTAGCAAACACAACGCAACGCAAAATGAGGAAACAACAGCTTACAAAATCGTTGGAATGCGAGTGATTTTAAGCGGAAGTCTTAAGTAAAAAAGTTGCGTCGCAATTTTGAAGGTTTATACATCTCGTTTACAACGCAATGGCGTTCACATCATTACGCGCGCCGTTAAGAAAGCCTTTCGTCTTCATTCCTAAATCTCTCCATGGTCATGAACGTAATGAATAAGTAGACGAGTGGTACATACGCAAACTTGGCTGCATAAGGCTTCATCTCCAACAATCGCCGAATGGCTGACATGGGAGGATGCTCTGAGTAGTAATCTAAAGAAATAAACCAGAAATATCGGAGCAAATGTCTATAACTATCGTAAAATCCAAAACCCAAGCAAAAACAAGCAAACTGCGGGCAACCAAGTCTCCATTACAGTTGAATCTCTCCAAAACGGCCACCCGGAGGACAGAAGAAAGTGGCCATGGTGGAGAGGTGGCCATTATGGAAAGGTAGGTAGGGGTGAATGTATGGACAGCCCACCGGGACCAAAAATAGTGGCCGTTGTGGAGAGGTGGCCGTTGTAGAGAGTTGGCCATTGTAGAGAGATGGCCGTTAGAGGAGGTTCGTCTGTAATTTAGTTTTGCATCTGACCGGTTGAAAAAAAAGGTCTCGCACATCACAGAAAGAAGTGAAGCCAAACTAACTATAGGTGAAAATTAGTAAATGGAAATTTCTGCGTACTCACCCATCGAGGGCTTGAGAATCGGCAGATAGACTTCCCACACCATTTCAATGTCTGCACCACAGTCCAGATACATGGCACCAGCGACAGCCTCAAACAGATCGCCCAGCACCTTAGGTACCTCCACCTGCTCAGGATCATCTCTTCCCTCGGTTTCCATCACAAAAACACTGGAATAAATCTGGAATCAGCAAGGAGGCCTTTGTTAGCCGGAAGGTAGAGAGTTACATGCTCGATTCATCAAAATTAAGAAATAGATAACTTACCATCTTTCTTTTTCTATTTACAAAACATGACGCTATCGACATTGCCGATCCTAGTAGTATGCAAGAAGCGTGTCACATATGAACGTTGCAATAGGCCTTGCTCACCATAAAGTCGCTGCGGCCCAGAGGTAGAGTATCGCAGCGCGGAATCCGAAGGTCTGAGGTTCCATTTCTCATGGGGACTCGGAATTTTTTCTGTCCTACGCTCGTGACAGGACAAAAAACATATTTCTATATTGCTTTACCAAGCGCAAAACCTATTATCTTGCTTGTTCTTTACAAAAGATAACTTGTTTTAGCAAACAAGGGTTTTGGTCAGACGACTTAATCTCACCTCGTCATTCTTCCTATGCGTTATTGCATGCTTCCTCTCTTTCTCTTTCAGCTTCACCATAAACTTGTTCACCATGCCGAACAGCTGTGGAGAGCAGGACCTCAAATGTCTAGGAAAACCCAATTTCACAGCCAGAACAGCAAAACTGTAGTTGTTTACCAAAGCAGTTCGCAGATCAGTCAGCTCGCCTGGGGACATGTGTCTGTGATTTACGTACAAATAACGCGTCACTAGGAAATCCAACAATGCATCTCCCAAGAACTCCAGTTGTTCATAGCTGTTTCTAACTGAGTTATAGTCCCCAGGTAAGGAACTATGGGTGAAGGCTTGCATTAACAGAGATTTGTCATGGAAGCGGTAGTGTAGAGCTTCCTCCACATCCTTGAACTCGTCCACTGTCGACTCATGTTCTGAAGAGAGCCCATCGATCGATGAACTAGGAACAGTTTCGTCGTCTAACAAGGACAAGTTTTCTTGCAATGTTTCAGAAGCTTGCTGAGGTACATGGGACGTATAGTGATGACACATGGTTGAGGCTGGTTTTGGAACTGCATCGCGAGCGGAATCATCAGAAGATGGTTTCTGCACTAAGTTTTCATCTTTCTCGTCTCTCGCTATTTCCATACCCAACCATTCCAGAAACTTGAAAGCTCCATCCAATCCAAAACACAAAAGAAATGCCCCGATTAGGGCTTCGGTGCAATCAGCAATGGATTTATCAGAACAACAGACATGAAGGTAAGAGTTCAGTTGGACATCAGGAGATTCGCCTTGCCGACAATCAGAGTTGTAACCTGAACTTTCCGTCTCCGCGAAAATACTCTCATCATCTTCCTCGTCATCAACTTCATCAAGAAATGTGTCAGAAATCAAGCGACGATGCTCGTAACCCGAGTTTTCAGCGTTGCTGTCGTCGTCAAGATAGAATCCAGGCGGCAGCCAATTTACCAAAGGGTTGAACATTCGGGTGAACATGTAGGACGGGAGACCACGTTGCCTTGCCAGATAAAACAGTTGCCGGTTGCTCACTTTAATACCCCGGAGGAACGATAGAACCCCTTCGTTCTCGTACCTGTGTTTGAAGAAAACAGAAGAAGAAATGGCATACTTCACAAATGAATCGCCAAGAACTTCAAGACGCTCGAGAGAAAATACATCTCCAGCCAAGGTTGTTGTTAGAGCACGTAAAATCAACGATGACGGCGGGCCACAGGTTCGGTACAGGTTCGAAAGAAACGGGTCGGTCCAAATTGAGACAGCAGACACCTCGCTTTCTTTGTCATTTGCTGGTATTGAATCGCAATCAAATGCTCTACGCTCTGTTGGAAGGGGTACATTTAAGTCAGACAACTTATTTGGCCAAAAATCTTCTTTTTCTTTACTGGGGATCAGGAGACCTTGATGAGGTGCTGGACGAAAGAGTGGTTTGCACTCCGTTTCAGCGCAAGAATGTTCAACAAGAAAGTTCTCAGAGCTCATTGACAAACAGCTCTCTCTGGCGCCATTAGAGAGCCCCCCGGCAAGGCTTTTGGCAGCAGATTTCTCAGTCAGTTCTACTTGATTGGAGATCTTGAGATCCATAAACACTTCCGGTAGCTGTGCGGAGAAAGGAGAGGTCAGGTTGACCAAGGCCACCTGAGAGGACCTTTTGCCGTTTGACTCTACTGCAGAGGACCCTATTGCAGGCAGAATTTCCTCACCCATCGTCTCTCCAACTGTCACCGGTGGCAGTGGAACATCCTTTGGCCAATCCACAACTCCTATACCAAGATCCCTAACAACCCAGCATCTTAGCTCCTCGGCAACCAGAAGCGATTCGATACGATACAGCACAGCTGGCAGATTAGATAGCTGCCGCCAGAGGTGTCCTGGCACCGGATGAATGGAACACAGCTCAGGAATCAGGTACACCTTCGACTTCCTTGACCGCTTGGAATTCTTCTCTGGTATACGCGGGTGTTGTCCTTTGAAGTTCTCATACTTCGGTAACAGGAAGTTCAGTCGGGATGATGTGTGATCTACATCTAGCATGGGTTGGTCCAGGGATACCTCCACATCGTAACGAATTTTAACGTACTCAGCAAATGTACCAGCTACTTCAATATTTGGAAATGGGTCTGATGGGCTGAGATCGTAGCATATGTCAGCCACATAGTAATGGCTTCGTTTCTCGTTGTATGTGGCCGTTACAACTGTATCTCTGAAAATCTCAGCGTCGGTGATGTCAGGTGGCCCGGAATAGACAGGATTTTTAAAGCAGCCTAGTTTGTCCTCTAAGGAGAACATGAAATCAAACGCAACTTCCTTGTGATTGTTTGAAGAAAGTCCTGCGAGAGAGCGGCTACTGGAGGCATCCTTTAGAAATAAGATGTAATAACCAGAAAAGGCAATGGTTGGGTCAAACGATAAGAACGTAGCTGAAGATTCCTTTTTCGGTCTTGCGATCTCCTTGAAGACATACTCGGTGAATCTCTGCAGGAGTGAAAGCTGGTCAGCGGTCAGGAAAATAGATTGTGGACAGCACTCAGTGACAGTCACAGTTACTTCCCCCGCTCTGTCAAATATTGCCATACAAGGCAACTGTAAAAGAATTGAAAATAAATCGTCACTTTAATTACAGCTTGACGGTGAGGGATTCAAACTAAACTAAAATTTGAAGTGCATTTACCTATAGCCATCAAATCAGGGGCTTCTGGCGAACACATCTTTAGCGAAAATTGGTCCGTCAGTTGAATCTAAGAAAAGTAATTCTTTTTCTTTTAATATCATATATGAGGGCTCATTTCATATTTCCTGAGAATTGGGAATGTTCAACAGGTTTGAAACGAAATTAGTCAGAGGACAAACCCGGTTTATTAAAGTCCTACACCGCGAAAAGAAAATTGAGTCAGAGGTTCCTTTTTTGGCGGTTTTATAACATTGTAATTTTCCAGCTGTACCACCTTCACTTTAAATTATTTACCCCCTCCCTGTCATCTTCCTAACTCACGCCAAGTATGTTCTTCTAACCTTGGGTAATGGTTTCCTGGATAGAACCCCAATACTGTAAGAATCTGAGGTCGCCTTTGCTTTACTTCTTGACCTGAGAGCACGTTCAAAGTTCCACGGTTTGGTCAACTCCATGGTGAGCGAGTAGACATAGCATGGTTCACCACAAACGGGGAAATTGTTTTCTAGCAGGGTAGGGAACTGCACAGGAAATCAGAAAGAGCCATTACAAACCTCTAATGCGTTACAGTCCTGAGGAATTTTTAAAGAAGAGCCATCACATACAATCAATAGCACGTAGCCTGGTTATAAGTTATATAATTCGTATTCAAGATAAACACCAAAAATTAACCTGATTGACAAGCTTACTATGTAAATGGTGTGGGAGACGAATGGCATTCTTTTCTCTTCTTTGGAAAACCTTTCAGGATTGTCCTTGTCTCTGATCTCGACGAAACGAGTTCCAATTATTTTTCAGCCACATATTTTATCCTAATTATCTGAAGCACGGCATCCTTGTAAACCAGGTTATTTTATTTATCTTATTCTATGTTTTTAGCAAGGGCAGAAATAACGTTTAGTAAGGGCAGAAATAATTTTAACGTTGTATTAACCTAAGGTTACCTTAGTGTTGGTATGTATAATTATTTATACGCATAATCTTGCAATTCATGAAAGATTAACCATGAGTTAAAAAGTCGTTTGACTCGACTTCAATTTCAAAGATACATGGAGGGTAGGTAAAGCGAGGAATGGAAACTATGTTGATACCTTTCTCTTGTAAGCTCGGTTTCTCGTAACTGTTCCGTCTACTCCAACCCCACCATCGGCAACTTCACAGTCACACGGTTCATGTTGAACCGTGAGATTATAAGCGTGCCACCTACGAAGGATTGTAAACAATAGGGAATGCATCATCTTCATTAAAAGAAGAAATATGGGTGTGGTGGAAAAGGGCGATAAGATAGAAATGCTATGTTAATTAGGATCATGCATCATACGTACCTATAACCGCAGTTCAAAATATATGAACTTCATATATTCATCATATCTGATTTATCATCACGGGTTTCTTACGAATCAACTTAACGGCCCGCTCCCAGTTGGCTTATTAGCTCAATTGGTAGAGCGCTGCACTAGTATCGCAGAGGTCAGTGGTTCGAATCCCGTACAGGCCTGATTTTTTTCAGGTCTAATTTTCGCTATTGCATAAATAGCGCTCTCTACTGCGAGGATCGTGCATCATACGTGTAAATTAGCTGTTGTAAATACTCTAATTAGGGTTTCAATACAGGTTACTGAAACGCCACCCTATGATGTAGCAGTATTAAACTAGTCAAGTTTACCTGAATAAAGGTTGAAGATCGTCAGTTAGTTCTTCTCTTTTGTGCAACAGTCGACAAGCCTCCAGAGCAGCCAACATTTCAGACTTGACTTTGGCTTTTCTCATTGTATCCTCATTAATGTCAGTTCTCTTCAGTGTTACACTGCCCTGGATGACAAAATGTGTGTAAACTAAGCTAGGGAATCAATCTTCGAACAAGAATCCACATAACCCTCAACACCACAACATCAGCATGCATTTTCTCCATACTGTTCTATATACATTGTCTAAGGTGCTGACAAGGTGAATTTGTTTAACAATCAAGAGCTTGTTTAGTTGGTGATCATTTCCTTTATTCTCCTGACCTTAATGTGTGATTCAGGGATGATAATTTAAGGAGAAATTAGATGCTGGTCACTGTTAGGGTCAAAGGGTTTATGTTTGTATGCTAGCCACAAGACCAGGCTCTAGTACACACTTGTCTTTTTTAATTACTGCTTTTATAAAATATATGATAGGCACAGAGAAGCTCATGAACAATTTAGTGAACATTAATTGACACAAGTCATCAGAAAATATATGATTCTCCCCACTCTGGGTACCTAATTACTGAGTTTTTAATACCTTTATGGGTTGGTAAACAGGAGAGTTCCGGGGAAGGAACAGTGTAGCGACAAACTGTACTTCCTTGTTAGACCATACTTCTTGCATTCTACACACAGGTACTGGATAACCCACTCCACTGCTGGGGAACTTGCCACAATAGCTGGTGAATAGTACAGAGGATATATAATAGTTACTTTTTCATAGCTGAATGAGATTAAATCCGTAAAATAATACATTCTTTTCACAGAACAATTTTCACAAGCATAGGAAAAAGAGAAAATCTAGAAACATGTATCATGGACTTGAGCAAGTAGTCACTGCTGCACTGAAATGGAGGGTGGGTGCCTGAAGTACCTAGAGGTTTCTTTTTTTGTCCAGCCAGCCCCCATATAAGAAACCACCCCCATTTCAAGCAACTGTTAATGCTGGTTGAATCAATGGAGGACAAAAAAACAGGGAGGGTTTAGAGTAATACACTTTATCTAAAGAGGGTGGCGCTGAATAGTTAGAATAACTAACTTGTTGCCCTCTATCTAAAATTGTAAGAGAAATAAGATATTATGTGTATGGCTGGGAGTGTACAGAAAAAATTATGAACTGATGAAAAATTCAATATTTAACTATAGAATTTTTATCCCGTGTTTGAATATCAACTGCTGTTGGTTGAAAGGGGATTGCTTGAAAATGACTACTACTGTCACAAAAGCCCTCAGGACTGCAGTGGAATGACCATTACCAAATTGCTCAAGAAGTCAAGGATGCCAGTTGTTGCGAAGTTGTAGTATTGTATGGGAGCCTACGCTGGTGACCATAGTAGCCCCTGAGCCTACCAAGGTTAGGTCTAGTACACTTAATTTTGTGTTATTTCTCATTTGACTAAATTAAACACTGCATTTCCCACCTGTTAACAAGAGCAATACTGGAGAGAAGCTCAACCTTAGCACCTCCTTCGCCTAAGGGTTGATAGACATCTGCCTGGCTTTCTTGAAACAGTTTCCTTGTCTCATGGCCAGGAGGCCGGCTATTTGGACACCTCTCCCATAACAGTTTCTCAATCCTCTGAAAAATCTGCAAGCAATAATGACATTACTGGTCAGGGGTGTAGTCAGAATATTTCAAAGGGGGGTCACACTGACCTCCATGCTGTGTTTTACCTAAAAAAGGGTTACAACGGGGGATCACAGGCACCCCAGGACCCCCTCTAGTTAGGACCTTGCTAGTTTCTGTTAAATATGATTACTCGCCATACTTACTAAATCAAGTACTTTTAACATGACAGGACGGAAAACGCGTGCACTGTAAGTACCTCCTGTTGTCCCATACAAAGCCTTAGAAAACTTTTCTAAGGCTTAGTGTGGGACAACAGGAGGTACTTACAGTGCATGCATTTTCCATCCTGTCATGCCAGTTTTATTCCCAATCTTAACATATTAACCATAATAAAAATCACCAAAATATTGTGCATATGAGAACAAATACTATACTTGGAAATTAATAAAATTTCAATGTTTTAATTGTAAGTTAAGGCTGCCGTCACACTTTTAAGTGTCTGGCACCATTCATGACAACTTGAGCCAACAGGAAAATTTTTGCAAGGGTGTAAGTTCAGGTTTAGAACAATTCTTTCCAGGTTTAACAATTCAACTGAACCACTTGAATACTGGACAGTACCTGGTATTTTGCTTCTGTCTCAGCCAGTTCTTCTTCTCTCACAAGAACTACAAGACTGCCTCCAGCGGACTTAAGTTTGCTCTTTACACTGTAATAATTCTCGTAAGTGTTCGGCATACCCAAACGAATCAACAGACTACATCTCTTGGCATACAGTTCTTGTTCAATTTCAAATGTTGCAATCAGAACATTAATAGAGCCATCTTGAACACACACCATTACATTTTCGTCTACTTCATCAGAAAAGCTAGACTCTTTCATTTCTTCTTTTGCTTTATTACCATGAATGCATGCACTCTTAAGGAAACTGTACTTTACTACAGCATTAGAAAGTTTGTTAAGAAGAGAATTCAGTGCCTTAGCAATGATTGTGCTTGGAACAAGAATGACACACAGAGGGTCATTGCACTGATTCTTAGTGCCATAGGATGTTTGCAAGTTCAAAGACTGAGTGTTTGGGCCTTGAAGAATGTCTTGACTTTCACTTGATGAAACCTTGTCTATGAGACATGATTCACAGGATTGGAGAGGTTCTTCATATAACCCCTGATTAGTACCTAAGGTTGGCACTGAGTTATTTACTTCCTGATGTTCAGGTTTTAGATGCATTGATGTGCGAGAAAGAAGTATTGATCCAAGATCAGTTAAGTCATTCACGGAAACTTCCAACTTTTCTTGTTCTAAAATACTTATGACTAACCTAATCTGCGTTCTACAGAATTGCAAAATAAGCACAATTTCACCGTCCACAGACTTCTTCTCCAGCTTGTCAATCTCCCTAACAGTTATTTTTGCCATGTACCAGGTACACCACGATCCCAACAATAAAAGAACCCTGTGGCCCTCAGTCAAAATATGTCTTGCAAATATTACACAGGTCTCAGTCACCTGATTCATTCTGTAATCTTTTAGAAAGAATAAAGCTCTTTCAAAAATTTTGCTTAGATTGAAAATATGTGGATCCTGAACATGACTACAAGTAAAACAACCAATTTCCATTTCAGTGTATTCTCCATATTGGTTCAAAGCCAGAAGATCACTAGAAATTAGTGTTCTGCAATTAAAAATCTGCTCCAGTGAGGTTAAAAAGATTTCCATATCTTCTGAACAATCTTGATGACAAAGAATTTGTGATGAAAGGCCCATAATGTGTGGTCTAGATTCAAGATTACTCTCTTTCATTTTCTGAAGTATAATAGCAAAATGATGCTCCTGATTTAAGACAAGGTGACATTGGTCAAAAATAATTAAACTGCATAATGACAATTCCATTGTTCTAGCGATCAACCTCTGTGCAAAAGCCTCTCCTGTTGTTACTATTATGTCGCACATGGAGAAACTGCAGTTCCACTCATCTTCAACACCTGGTTTCTTGAAAAATGCTTTTACAGACAGGAGACTTTGGTTTGATATTCCTGTTAGGAAAGGCTCCACAATGGTGGCTGGTGAGATAATAGAGAAGATCAATATGAAGACCTACATGTAATAACCTCTTCATGCAGTATGCCAAACAAACAGGGTAGTGTACTTAGCAAGATTACCTTTTTTTCACTTCTATTTAGATGGGTTTAATGATGATTTGGTGATCAGTTTGACTTTTGAGTCTGATTTCTGCCCATGTGAATAAAACTTCAGCACAAGTAACCATAATACATGTAGCACCCCAAATATGATGCAAAATGTACTTCTCTTTACCATACAATACCAATAGATTTTCAAACACAAAAGTGATACGTACGCTAGAAAAACATCAGTTTGGCAATATTGTACGATTTATTACCAAATTATCGGAGCTAAACATATAACAAATGTAAGGCCAGTAAGTTGTGACTAGTGATAAGTTACCTGAGTTAAACTATCAATGATTATGAAACAATTTCTATTTTTCTACGGCAGTACAAAAAAAAAAACCGTTAACTGATTAAGAATAATCAAGTCCTGGTTGAAAAGTAGGCTGCAGTGCCCATTTGCTCAGACAATTCAACCTCACCTTTCTCATCATCCACCAAAAGAATCATTTTGCCACATTTCACGTTTCTTCTCCAAAACTCTTGACACACATTGAATGCAATGAATGTTTTAGACTTGTCCCTTGAGACACAAACAACGCAAGATTGTTCGCTCGCCAGCACTCGTTCAGCTATATCAACAGAATGATGTGGCCAGACAAATGACATCTCCTGAGCCCTTTCCATTTCATCCGAGTCTTTTTACACCACTTCTGAGATCCACGAATGTAATCTTTGGACTATATCTAGCGTCACTTTAAAAATTAGGAGATAATACTGGAGGCCACGTTTGCCTTGGTCCTTCGTTCCCAGTCTTTAGCAGATGACGAAAATTCAGGGCTGCACAAAACGCTAACCGGTGGGGGTAGGTGGGGGTAGGGTGGGGGTAGGGTGGGGGCGAGCTCAGGAATGATGGAAGAAGAGTGCATTCTGCCATGGCTAATCAGGTTCCTGCCCGCCCTTGGCTGAAGCATCTTCAAAAAATCAAATACCCAAGTGCCTAATGACGTGACAAGGCAGGCAAAACAGCAGAGAAGTATATCAAAGGATCAGTTTTGTTTTTCAGTATTATCTTTTTATAGCAAATTTTGAGGTTTTGTAAAGATAGCATTTTCATGTGCCTACCTAAAAGCAAACCAAATTCACTACATCTTAATTGATATCCCATTCATAAGCAAACAATGTCTCATTTTGTCTTTTGTACTTATTATTTTTTTTTTAACTCCTAAAACTCAAAATTTGTGCTATGGCTTGCTCATCATTTGCATGCAAATACATTGTAAACAGTGCATGCATCCAACAGGATTAGAATGCACAACCAAAGGCATGACAAGGACAGTCCAGGGTAAGGCTGTGCTCTAAGAAAAATTGAAGGGTGCCCAGTGCTCTGAAACTGTGAAATCCAGGGTGCCCTGGATATGCTATATATGAAAAAAACTAAGATTCCTGAGTCGCCCAAGAGCAAAAGTAAGGCGGCAGGGGCCACTGGGCGCTGCTAGACCACAGCCCTGAGGGGTACATGGGTGCAAATGCTGGTGAGATACTTGAGCCAAACCCTAAGATAGAAATATAAATGCAATGAAAAAAATGATAAGCTCTTACACCATGGGTACAAAGGAATGGTCACAAAAACAAAACATGGCTAACATGATCTGGCTTTAGTTTTCCTTCACATTTTGGCAATCCCCTCCCCAAAAAAGAAAATAACATATCAGTTTATTGTTTGTTTTCCATTTCTCATTTCTCTTTATTGGTATCTTGATTAGTTTTGCAACATTTCCAAAAAGTTAGAAAATTCTATTAAGAATTTACTCTCATAGCAAGAGTATTTATCCTCTGACTCTTTTACAATAAAGTTTCCTTCTGAGACAAAGTTCTGAGACAAAGTTCTTTCATTTTTAATTTTGGCATTTTTAAAACTGCATCAAAATATTACTTTAGGATTTCAATCATGTTTTCTTTCCCTGTAAAGTTAAGTGTGTTGATAAGAAAAAAATTTGAAAAAAAAAGCTTGACTTTTCACATAACAAGGCATTTCCTTTTGTCATAGCCACATGACATTGTAGATTTGGTGACAAAGTCTGGAACACAGCTTTCCAAAAGACGGCTATCAAGGAAACCTTTGAAAACCCTTACAGAACATGCATTTATGAAGGTGTGATTGCAAACAGAAATGGCTATTTCAGTTTTTAAGCTCCATTTATCTTCCTCTGGGTCATAACCTTCAATTTTCAAGCGTAAATCTTTGATCGTACAACCTGATTTGCCCACACTCACAAGGAGCAACGCATACAGATTTCCATCAATAGACAAAAGATTTCTCAAATCTTTTGGTCTGAAATCAAGACATTTAAAACTTGCAATAAACTGCCACTCATTTGTTTCTGGATTATACACTTCACAAGGCTGAATGGTTTCTCCAGCATTTATTCCACCAGCAATGAAGATCTTTCCACCTACTGCAGCACCATACGTCCAATCTCGGACTACTTGGGTGTTTGGAATTTTGTCCCATTGCTGTTTTCCAAGGTGGTACCTTTCAACATCACTCACAAGTGTGCATTTGTTCCCTTGTTGCCATTTTATACCACCAATAAAATATACAAAGTCATCATGAGCCACAATGCACATGTCCTCTCTAGAATGCAAATGATTCAGTTTTCCTATCAATTCCCATGAATTTGAATCTGGTTTGTACTTAGTGATGGAGAAAATATGTTTTTCCTCATCGCAAAACAAGCGGCGGGCATGCAATCGACAAAAATCATCAAAATGCTTGGCTCTATTGGTGCACGGTTCTGCTTCCAAGGCATAAATTTCATCTTCATCTTTAATAAATATTTGACGCATATATCTATTTTCCTCTATGGAGGGTAGTTGCACCCAGCTGTTGCCATATGGATTATAGCATACATGTTTCCAGTATTGCTCATTTGAGGCAACTGATTCTAGAACAGTCCCATACAGTTTTCCATGACAAGAGAAAACAGGGCCATTTCTGATGTATTTAGGAGGCATCTCTCCCATTCTGCACCACTTATGTTCTTGAGGAAAATAGCACACAACATCTTTGCTCCCATAGCAAAGCAGTACAGACGTCTCAAGGGACCTTCTTGGTCGAGCGATTAATGGATTGTCGAAGTCCTCCGAGTCAATCAATTTCAGAGCCTCTTCAACAAGACCTAAACATCCATTGTCCTTTACCAGGTCATCAGTCACAATATTGTTGCAGAGAAAGTCACGCGAAACGTAAACAAGGCGAACGCGAGAAAAGAGCTCTGCAAAGCAGTTATTTCTTCTTCTTCTGTCCCGCTTTATCCAAGCTAAAATTATTTCAAACACATCTTTCTCAGCATTTACATCAATTTCGTCTTCTGAAATCCACATTTCGATTTCTTTGCTCGACAAATTCAAGAACGCATCTGTTTTGGAGATGGTGCTAAAATTTTTGAGAACAAACTTTTTGCTCATGGACGAAAGTTGCTCACTCTGATATCTCTCGAAAAAATAATAGTTTGAAAGACAATTTGAGATATTCAGCTCTAGTTTTGGGGCTAAAACTCCCTCTGCGAGAGCTTTCAAGTCGTGAAGAAACAGAAAGTCGGCCATGGCAATCATCTCTCGAGCTTCTTCAGCTTCGATCTCTACCTGACCACTATAGATAAACTTCAGCGTGTTTCTCATAACAGCCTCAGTGAACATCTCCAAGCGAATCACTCCTTCCTTAGACTCTTTCATTTCGCTGTTAAGCAGCTTTTCAAAGAAGGGACTTGCTTTGGAAAGAATTTGCTTGTGAGCCTTGAATTCGACGTCTTCAGCCACAAGAGTGACATCAAATGGCTGGTCGAGTGTTTCTTTCGCAATACCGGATTTGAAGTCTTCATTGCTTGGGCGGTGAGAATTACACTGTATACAACTACCAGCATCTTTTGAGTCGATTTTGATCATACTCAATGAATGGAAGTGTTCAAGCTGAACACAATCTGTTCATACTATTCAGCTGCTGCCCACCTCTATTTCCGACTTCTTTCCTCTTGTCTGTGGTGGAGGATTTGGGAGAGAAACTGGACGCTAGTGAGACAGCGATCGCGAGGCGCGAGCGAGTAGCGTGTCGTCACGCGCGAACAGTGAGGGCTTGAACTATCACTATGATGGGATGGGAAGATAAGCGTAAACGAGAGACACTTGAAGTTAATTTACAAGTTGACAGGTAAAAACGTGCATAGCCATAACCTGTCACCCATACAAAATAGAATTGTGCTATATTTTGCCTTCTTCAGGTAAAATTATAAGTTTCATTTGAAAAATTTTTGCTTGGTAACTTTGTGGTATCATTGATTTGAATTGCATGCAGTAAGAAATTAGACTTAATTTACAGCATGGGAGTTGGTAAGCATAAAGAGAAAGGCTGTCAAATCAAATGGCTAGAAATAATTTAAAAAATTAACTTAAATTTACTAGTTTACTTTTTTAACAGTTATCATTATAATTATACTTAACAGTTTTTTCGTACTCCCCATTATCTTTGTTTTCATAATGTTTGTCATGACAGTTTTTACAGATTTCCAGTCATTCTAATATTCATGCAGACTCATACTAGTTGCTTATCGTCTCATTGAAATTCAGCTGAACCGAGAGCTGAAAGAGTCGAGACATAGCGTAATCCTCTTGGATATGTTCATGTAAATCATTCATGATCGACAAACATACAGAATTTAATTCCATAATAGCTCTCGTTATCTTCCCAGATTAATCTTGAATTTAAGAATCTTCGGCACATTTCTAATGGTAAGTGAAATTCTTGTAGTTCGTTGTAAAGTGTCCCCAAGTATAGTATTTTTACAGGCATCTAGATTAGCCACCTTATCTGTGACAACATCATAAGTTCTCTCTGCAATACCATGCAAGTAATTGTGATAGAGGTCTTCTGTCAAGATGAAGAGGCTTCTGGGCTCCAATAAAAGTGACATAAAATAACGTTCATCCAGTGTTAATGATGAAGAGTTCTCCTGAAGGTAAAAAATAATAAATTCGTCTTTATGCAATGACTGGCATACTATAAGGGTCAAATGGTCAAAATCATTGACTCAGCAATAAAGGGACTCACTTTCAGACTTTGAGCCCAAATTGGTCTCTCATTATAGCCCCTCTTCCTACCTCATAACACAAGGTATCTGCTATAATCCAGCCCCCTGACTGCACATGAGATCATGGTACCTGATATAAACCCACCCACCCCTACACAGGAGATCCACTGTAGGTGGTAAAAGCAATAACCCCACCATCCTGCATAGGAGATCCATGGTATCTGCTAATTTAAAACCCCACCACCCAAGTAACTTAGTGGTTACTTGATTTGTTTGTTATTATTCCTTATCTTCACTATTATCTAAAGCTAGCCCCAACCTC
Source organism: Stylophora pistillata (assembly GCF_964205215.1). Classification (NCBI taxonomy): domain Eukaryota; kingdom Metazoa; phylum Cnidaria; class Anthozoa; order Scleractinia; family Pocilloporidae; genus Stylophora; species Stylophora pistillata. Next base: position 885,233 of record NC_142524.1, on the reverse strand, counting down.
TGTATTCTCTTCCCTCTTATTCAAAGGATGGTAAAAATCCAAAAAGGTGTGAGATCCAAGATTTATTGTTGACACCACTGGGTAGAACAATGGACCATCTTCGTGAGGCTGAAAGACAGAAAAACAGTAAAGAGGGTGAAAACTACTTGACGAGTTGATTTTAGAATTTCAGTCTGTGATTAATTAAACGATAGCTTTATAAATATCATTTAAAACCTTACCATAATGCCTTGACCAGGTTCATACTCATTCACTAGAACATGATTTGGAGTGACAGTGTTAAAAACTGACAGGGATCCAACTTGAGTTGTATGTTTTTCCAGCCACTGAAATTGTGATAATCAAGTATTAGCAAAAGTTAAGCAGAGAAAAATTAATATCTGGATATAATTCAATTTTAATCAAGGTAAGGTGAGATCAATTACATACCCTCGGCAGTTTTTCTGGGACCATTCCCTGTAGGAAAAAAGAAGGAAAACAATTGGAGATTCAGCAAATTCAAGACTGACCCACTAGCCCCCTACAATATCATAAAATTCCTACATTATCAAACAGAAAGATGAAGGAAGAAAACAGTTACAAGGGGATATCACTGTAAATTCAACATGCCACAGAATTTTCAAAACTTGCAAAAATTGTATAACAGAAAGTGGTTCAGTTGGAATTATTAGCCTGGTGGTTGTTTTGGACAGCCATGCACTTATTAGCCTGGTGGTTATTTTGGGCAGCCATGCACTTTATTTTATTTGTTTTATTACTTTTTTGTGATGTAAATTTAATTTAATTTAGGGTGCAAATAAAGTTTTTTTCGTTGTTGTTATTGTTGGAATTCGTAATGACATTTTAACCCTTAAAGTTCCATGGGTGACCAAAACAGGATTTCCCCTAATTACAATATAAAATAATAAGGAAGAAGAAAGATATCAATTAGAGGATTATTATTTATTAATAATGCTGGGCATCATTTTCATTAGAACTTTTGAAAAACAGGATCATTTTTTGTTTCAGTCACACAAACGGAGTCACAATATTTACACAGAATTTAATAAAAACTACTGAAATTATAGTTTTTATTGTTTACCTTTGGGTGAGGCAGACCACCTAAAAAAAATTCCAAATAAAAACATCAGTTTATCATTCATATCTATTCTGCATAGCTGTATTGTTTCAAGTTGCTTGTTGGTTTAACATTTTTCAAGTATAACTGTCATTTTTTTTTTGCTTTGAATTTTTTCTCATAAATCATGATTAAATCGAAGGAAAACGAAAATCAAACAAAGGTCAACCTATTTATTATATTCTGAAACTGCATGAAAAAAGATAATTGAAATTTACAATGTTCCTTGTCGTTGTCCAAATTTTCTTTCAACAAAACTAATTCAATTAACAAAACCTATATGGAACCTTAAGATTATTCACAAATTGACTGTAGTTAGGTGGCAGGTACAAAAAGCAGGTCACAGGTTACAGGTCACAGGTCACAATTAACAGGTCACAATTAAAGAGTTATACACCGGATAGAGCAAAGGCATTGCATTATAGTGTTCCATTTCCGGTCATCAGAAATGAACATATAATATACATGAACAAATAATATACAATTGTGACCTGTGACCTGTGACCTGCTTTTTGTACCTGCCGGTAGTTAGGACAATTTCAAAGGATTGATAATGATAGATCCTGAGACAGATTATGTCTGCTCACCCCAGTTTTGAAGTCTTCTTCCAGACAGCTTGGTCCATTTTGGCTTAGGAGCACCATTTATCTAATCAACGAAAGAATAAATTCAAAATTTTCTTGCCTTAATTGTTATGTATTTATTTGTTTACTTATTCATTTGTTTATTTATTTTGTTTTTGGTTGGTCCTTTTAAAAATGTTTTGAGCTTCATAATGAAGAATGATTCGAATTCTTGTTCTCAAAAAAGCAAAGAAAACAAAAGCAAAGGTCACCACTGTTAGGGATTGGCCTCACCACAGCGGAGTAAAAATCAGAACATCCGCCATCCCCATAAGGGAGAGAACAAAAGTTTAAATTTTTCAATATTCTCACCTGATCCAAAAGAAACTTTTCCTCGTCTTCTGAAATGAAGTTCGGAATGTAGAATGCTTTTGGCGGGGCCTAGAATAATTTTCAAGAGATTGAAATTAAAAAAACCGATCTAATGAGAATCAGTGTGAATCTAGCGTAGTTTTGTACCTTTTTTATAAGGTAGCTTTCTAACTCGAAACGATCAGCTGCGTCCGCCATATTTCCTACCCAGCCTTTCACGGCATTTTTTAAAGAGCGGTCGGGGAGGATCGTGGGCCTTTCTTTTTGCGACCAACACAGTAACTTTTAGAGGAAAATTGAAAAAAAGATATATAAAAATTCCAAATGTACTTGTAGTAATTCTTAAAAAGGAATGCAAAAAGTACTTCACTCGAGAATAAAATGAAACTGAGCTCGAGTGCGACAGCCGGGAGTCGAACCCGGGTCAACGGCTTGGGAAGCCGCCATGATAACCGTTACACCACTGTCGCCCACGCGTGAGAAAGGTGGGATTTTTAGGTAATTAAATCCTTTATTCTCTTTCACTGATAAACTTTCGTGTTTTTGGCTCCCACGAGGTCCTGATTTTACACACTGAGGGCTTAAAGACTTGAGGAAAAAGTTGAACCTTCCACGATTATTCGCGAATTCACAAATTAAGTAATCCCCTAAACTCGTTAACTAGGAAAACTGAATACCTCATCTTGACACATCTCGACAAGGGAGCTTAACATTGAGATCGACGTAAACATTTTGTCATTGATGGGAACCAATGAGCGTCTACCTTTGCGCTATTTTCGTTAAATTGTGGTAAAACAGAACAACAATGTTGTCAATACCTTTATTAACGGCACAGAACGTACCTCAATGTACAGGTATCGAAATTCAACCTACCAGCAGAATTAGTGTCCCCCTGCTGAGCAGTTTACAGTTGCAAATTTAAATTGCGAACAAGAACACGATTCCAAATGTACATACAAAGATTTTTGATTTGCCACTGAGACAGATGCGTTTAAAAAATTCAAGGTGAGTGAAACGTTCCTATGTGTCTTCGAAATTAGAGCTTTGCTGACAAAATCAGTCTTTATTTGAACGTACGTTAGTTTACGATCCATGCATTACCACCCTCATCGAAGCCATAGCTTTTGACTAAGTTTATCAGCGCCAAATTAGCGTTTTGGTTTTAGTAGTTAGGTAGTTACAGCCTGTTATTCAGTCATTGAGTATATAAGCAGAATATTTCCCATATCTTTAGCGTAAATATAATTAGAGTCGCCGATAGAGCTAAATTCGTTGATTTTGTGAATTGCTACAATTTGGCACTGAAATTTTGAAACCCAACTGACACAAACGACCTCACTTTTACCACAATTTACGATGCTATTTAACAAATGGTAAACACCACAGCGTACACTATTGAGTTATGGATGCACGTGGGAGGTTGCTAAGCACGAAAGAAGCGTAAGAGTCGCTCGAGGCGATAGCCGAGAGGGACTCTAGCTTCTTGAGTGCTTCGCAAACCTTCCAAGTGCATCCATAACTCAATAGTGTACGCTGTGATGTTTACCATTTGTTTTATAACATAACATTGATACATTGTAGCTAAAGAATTCCCTTTTATTTAACAAATCTTACGCGGCCACAAAAAACAAGCGCGCGCGGAAAAATAGTCTTTGCATTTGTTCACGTCAGCAGCGTACACCCATGGGCAAATGGGGGACGCTAAATTGACCAATCAGAGCGCGCGCTTTGCTTTGGTTATGTTATAATACTTATTCTCAGACTGTCTCATTCAAAGAAAACCTTTCAAAGTATTGTCAGAGAAATTTAACCCTAACCTACCTAGACTATAATACTTCTTACATTAGATGGTAGATTTTATGCTCGATCGTGCGAGGGTCGCATCTAGAAGTTAATTAAAGATGGAGTAGGGCTTGGTTTTTTGAGATAACATCGTTATGAGGAGTTTCAATTAACACGCCAGGCTTCGATTTTGATCAATTTCCGGGTTAAATGTAAAAGTGTTTTCTAAGCGTGCTAAAACTTACATCTAAACTGAATTCACGTGCGTGATTCAAAATGTAGACAACATTGAAAGCTTCAGTTTTTATTAAATTTTCATGTTCATGTCATCTACGTTAAAAAGAAAACCAAACTAGAAAAAAACAAACCAAAAGAATGACAACAATACAAAACAAACAAACTCACAAAGCAAACAATATAACTTGAAAGGTTTTAACTTTAGGTCTGGTCGATCTGAATTTAAAAAAGCCATGTGCATATATGTGGGGGTTAAGCGCATGTCTTACTTGAGATTCCTGCAACAAGAACAACAAAAAAAAATTATAGAGCAGATATAAATATAAAACAAGAATGATGATAATGAAAATTCTAATGATATTAAGATGATGATGATAATAAATAATACTTTCATGTGAATTATCAGTGTAAGATATCTAACAAGAGAATACTTTTAGCGTTACATTTCAAGTGACCACGTAGCGACACAGACAACAGCATTTCGGCTGTTAACTTTTTTTAACAACACTGTAAAAGTAAGCGCTCAAGACAATAAGCATCTATCGGGTTGATTAATTATTTCAAGTTCGGTGAGAGCTTTAGGCGAAATAGGATATGGAGCTAAAATGTTATGAGGGTTAAGTCGAGCAACATTGTTTGCTTTAAAAGCAAATATTTTCAATCAAATTTTATAAATTTGTTTTATTCCCAACCCAGAAAAGACATCTGCTTTCGGGAATCGCTTTAGTTAATAATACTCTGACTTGCCAGCGGCAAATCAACAAACATGAACGCAGGGAAAGTGGAAAGACGCCATAAAATCAGAAATAGAGAGGCAGACTTGGCGCAAGACCGGCAAGGAAAAATAACGAAACAGGAACTGCCAGTTTTGTTTTTACCTCCTGTTGTTGGCGATCGATCCTCGCACGTCAAGTGCGAGAACAACACTTCGCTTATGATTACAATGAAGAAGTTGAACAAGCGGCAGCAAAACTGTAAACACGTTCACCAAAAGCTTTCCACGACAGCTTTACAACTTCAGGCTAAAGAAGGATTGTTCTACAACTGCAAACAGGACAAAAAGCGATCGAGTTGTAACAATAAAATGACCTTTACGACGAAAAATACTTTTAAAAGGCCGTTTATTTTGCCATCATTACCAACAGTAGCGTTCCAAGGGCAAATTCGTAAGAAAGCAATGGCATCTCAAAGGAACCCAACGAAGCCCACAGGCTACAAAATGTTTCCCAAATATCTGCCGCGGATCAACACAAAGAAGACGCCATTACAAAGCAACGATACAACAGCTAACGGCCTCATAAACGTGTCTAACACGAAAACGATCGACAAAAGTTTTTCCCCTTTAGCGAGGAAGGCTATGAAACCTTTGCGAGCTGCAATATCTTCTTCGGCAACTTTGCGAGGCCTGATTTCTCTGGATTTAGAGGAGCAATTCGTTTTCCGATTTCGTCTTTCAAATTACGACGCTAAAGACATCAATATAACTTCTCTAAATAAGCCCGAATGAAGGATGTAGACACCAGTAATTGCTTATATCGAGTATATAATATCTCCCGTGAAAATAAAAGAAAAAGATAGGAGAAAGATGTCTGAGGAGGGCTCGATTTTATTAATGGACAATAACAATCAGTAGAGAATCATTTTCCCTCGTCAACAACGGAAATAAACGTCGAATGATTTTTGTTTTTCTTTAAGTTTTGGTGTCGGTGTGTGTGTGTGTGTGTGTGTGTGTGCGTGTGTGTGTGTGTGTGTGTGTGTGTGTGTGTGTGTGTGTGTGTGTGTGCGTATGTGTGTATGCGTATGTGTGGGTGTGTCTTTTTCTTCTTTGGTAAAGTTTAAAAAAAGATTTCAATTTTTTGTAGCGAAATAGCTGACATTTTATTGAAACAGACGTTCAGCGATACTAACTCAGATTGCAAACATCCAAAGGCCATCAATTCTTTTATTTTTTTTCTTAACGTCATATAAAGAAAAACTACGATTTTTTTTTGATCAAGCTCACCATCGTCAACTGATTGAGTTCTTTGCAAAAGGTCGGAGTTGAGCAAGAAATGAAGGTCTGGAATTCGATTTCTAATTAAGGAGGGTGTCGCATTTTCTCCGCTGCTCCATGCTAGCGCTTGCTCGTAACGAAACGACTAGCCTTGTTTCAGGGGAACTTGACAGAGTGGGTTCCTAAATAATGCTTAGAATTTAAAGAGGAAAAAATAACATAGATCGTTCAACGAAAAGGCTTCTCCTCTTATCACTGCAAGTCTAAATGACTGAGTAATAGCGCGCGCACATTTCGCGCATAGTCGCGCGAGTACAAGTCTCCTTCAAATGCTGTTGTTTAGAATCGCCATGCGGCTCACTCTCTCCCCCCACGGTAGTGAGGGAGATCACGCGAGCAGCGGAGGTTTACGTATAAACTCACTTCTTGACGACGTAGTTGGCAACCCCGACTTGGCGATGAATAATCATCATGGAAAGAAAAGCCAAATATAAACAGATGAAACCTTCTTTGTGTGACTTTCTGAAAAATCCCTTACCGGTTTTAATTCGCATTTCAGAAAGAAGGGAGAGAAGTCTTCTTTTCTTGTTTTGAAAATCCCGTTGAAAAGTTTCGGACTTGTCAAACAGAACACTACTCACACATTTCACACGCGTGCCTTGTCAAACGAAAATGAAGTAACTCAGCTTCAGGAAATTTAATTGATTTTGATTTCATTTGAGATTAATTTACACCATACATCTACCTTTCCTTCCGACAAAAGAATTTGAAAATCATTCTTTTGTTGTGTTTGTGTCAGCACTTTGAGTCCCAATGCAAACAGGATGTGTTAACAAAATTTACATGTTGCAAACAATTAGCGCAAAGTGAACCGGGCCGTACTGGAACCTGATGAGAATTCGCTTGTAAAATAGCCAATCAAATTAAACGCAAAGACTTCCTCTGGGAAGAAGCAATGAAGTAATGCGCTGTATTCAATTTTTTCCCTTCTTCGGGCTGTTTTTTTGATGTTTAGTTTGGTACAAGTTGAGTGGCGACCCATTATCTGGAAGGGAATTAGACATTGGAGTAGTTGGTGTTGAGTTTCTCCCTTGTTCATCCCAACCTGCATTAGGCAGATAAACGTGAATTGAAAGCTTTCGACCGCTTTCGTCTTCTTTTAGCTGCTCTTTTTCCTCTGGGCTCAGACTTCGTCCTTTATGAACCACGTGTCGAGCCCATGGTATTGGTAACATTGGTGTCCTTCTTTCCGGCAAATTTGTTCTTAGATTGGTTGTGAATCGAGCTCTAAACTTCTGCAAAAGTTGCAGTCCTTCCTCGTCTGAATTATAAAATATAGAGTCTCTAGACTTCAGTTCAATGCGCCACTGCCTTTCCAACAAATTGAGTCCCTCCGGACTATTTTCAAAGCGTACGGGCTTTGATTTTCCACCTAGAAGCAAAAATATTTCTTCTTGGTCACCGCGTGTGTGCGTGGTATTCGCGTTGCTTGAGGCGAGGACTCTTTTGAAATAACTTTTATTAAGACCAAATTCACGACCGTTCATGGAAATCGTTGCAAGATCTTCGTATTGCCCCACCTCGTTTCTTCGGCATTTCATTCTCTTTAGACTGGAATAGAGCTTATTCAAAGAGACAGAGTGTGAAGTTATTTGGTTGACTCCGTTGCTAACCAGTTGTTCGGTCTTAAAAACGTCTGCGGCTTTTTTTGTTTCATCTCCTGCGGAAGACACACTACCTCGTTTCGGTAGATTTTGTTGAGATTCGGCCAAACTCATTCGTTGTCCTGTACACTGCATTCCAGCCAAGGGATGCGGCTCAAAAGTTTCAAAACTAGGGCCCGTTAATCGATTTTGTATTGAACGGCGCAAGTCATTTAAATGGCCTCTAGTCATATCTGTCTTTTCAAATGTGACTGCCTTTTGTAGATTTTCGTGTGTTCTTAAGTTCGCATCCCCTGACTCTATAGAAGGTTTTATGTTGTCTGGGTTACTGACCAAAGTAAGGTTGTCAGATTTTCCAAATGAACGCCCCTGGATGGTACCGTCCAAACCAGTATTTAAATCATGGTATTCTGTGGTAGAATCTTCTTCACGACGAACCGATGGCTTCGCATAATTACGTAGATACGGAGCAACTTTAAGCTGACCTCTGGGAAATATGTCTTCACCTCTAAAAAAGGCAAAACTCATTATGTCTACGAGATATTGTCGTAAAAGATTTCTATTACCATCTGTCCCCCTCTACTAACTACGTTGTAACCAAGCAAGAAGCCTTGTGGCCTAGATGCGTAATTTTACACTATGCCAAGTTTTGATCGCGTACTTTTTTTGTAATTAAGCCATACGCAAACACTGTACTTAAACAATAAGTGCCCACAAAGTTGTTTATTTTAATCCCATATTTCCACCTGGCGGCGCAAAGAACAATTAACGTTGTGGCTACACTGTCATCACAAAAGATTGAAATCAAATAAAGTGACCAATTTCATTTGCATGACAATTTACAAAAGATTTCAGCGACCGCTCGTGAATGGTTGCGCGAAGAGCCCAAAATCTTTCGAACACTGGGTGAACAGAATCAAGCTCAACTTGAAACAAAGACTTAAATATCCGCCGAATCATAAATCACGAGTTTTCATGGTCAATTTGAAATTAACCTTTACCTGTCTATTGTTATTAAAAATATTTATTATGTGGCTGTGTCTTACAAGGACTGGGAACTACCCAATTCACGAATTTGATTGGCTGAAATCAATATTGAAAGCGGTCTAGATTTTCCCATCTAGACCGGCATCTAGACAGGTCTAGAAAACAAAGGTACAAAGAATATAAAAAATTGGCATATAAGACACCATATAATAAACATCTTATTAACCGCGGTCGATGCGTACAGACCTCACTGCGTTCGGGCTGTACTGGCGACCTCGGTCAAGATTCTCCCTTACAGACCTCCCGCTCGGTTAATAAGAACTAAATTTTAGTATCTCGACTGCTTTGCTTGTTTGTATACTATTATTGGCACAATAGATGGGTAAATTAAAAAAAAATTATTCAAAACATAAATCAAACCTTTGAAGTGCCAGGAAGTCACGACAGGAACTAACCATAATATCCCTTTTATTGGCTTTAATCCCGGAATACTGAAGAAATTTCAAAACAAACAACACCCAAGTTTTGAGATTTATAATTTTCGAAGATACATTATCTGAGAGACTAGACCCTTGATCAATTTTGGGTTTTATAATTAGGATCCGAACTAATGAAAATATCTTTTTGAGCCCTTTTGTTGTAAAATAGTGACATTACAAAACAAATTCAACATAAAGGTGTCACGGAAATGTTTCTTTTCTCGGAAAAGAAATGAAAAACTCCTCTTTTGTAGCTGCATGCACAGCGGAGAAAGCGAGCGAGACGGATGCATGACCACTCGCTCGCGCGTGTCAGTCTGAGCCACGCCGCCCGTTCAAATCGTGCGCCTGTTCTTCAAACAACACTTATTTGTTCAACGTTTCAACAGGACAACGTTCCACTAAGTGGCGTGGGGTTTTTTCCTTGACAATTTTTGACAGGTTAACAAGTTTTAGAGAATAAGTGCTCGGCAGTCAGCAGAATTTCTGCTCTCTTCGAGTTGTTTAATAATAAGCATAATTTACAAGTCAGGAATCTCCAGGTAATATCCTTGGGACAAAGTCCTTTTTCTCTTATCATAATTTATTGCTTAATCGCATTAAAACGTCTGCTTTTTTTTAAAGTTTCTACCTACGGTACAAGAATCTCTTTCCGATGCGTATTTAATTATCAACAACTTCATATTCCAATGTAAATACGGCTTTACTGCACAACGAATAAATAAAGGAATAGTTAACTACATTTAATCATGGAATCCTTCCTTGTACAGTGGACTCTTGGCAACTCGTACTCTCAATAGACGATACGTAATGAATTTGATAAAAAAAACAAAAACAAAAACAAAAACAAACAAAAACCACACACACACTTTTGATCAGTTTTACACCGATCATGCTGCGAGAACCCTGTCTTTACCTCTAATTTGGTACACGGCGAAATCAGTTCTCTCCCTCTTTGGGTAACTCGATCCTTCGATGGTCCTATTCGACGGTTCCAGTTGCCATGACTCAACCGCACTAAATCATTTCTTAATTTATTATTATTTTTTTTTTGTTTTTTTGTTCCCTTTTATTCGATTCCCCGGGTTCGTTTTAGCCGGATCGGTCCGGTTCGGGGCCATAAAACCCCTCATAAGCTGAACATTCCTTCACAGTTACTGTTCCTCTCTCAGTTGTAACATCCGTAATTATCATGCTGTTGGCTAAAAATTCAAATCGCGAGTATCGCGGTATCACCGGGGTGTTTTTCATTTCCGTGGGGGCTGCCGGGGGTGGAACTTCGTGTCGTGATGAAGACGGGGGGCTGGCGGATACCGTGGGGATTTCGGCGGTGCTCGGTTTGGATTGAATCTCTCTCTCGATCACCGAAGCTTTTTCAGGCAATGGAGTTTCGAGTTTGTCTGTCTTTAAGCTGCTGCTGCAACCAGCGTTACAAGGACTGGACTCTAATTCACACACATCGGAGGTGGGCGGTGCAGCTTCTTTCAAGTTGGCTTTTTCGATGTTTGAATCAGACTCAGCAATTTTGTTTTCACTCTCCTTGTCAGGTGATCTCTCTTCGGATTCTGTAATTTCAACCTTGACAGTTTTTTCATCTACTTCGGTTACAACGAGAGGGACTGTGGTTTCAACCTCAAGAGACGGAACAGCTTCGCCGCTACCTTCGTCAACCTTTGGTAAGTTTCGTTTTCTCCGACGCCGTCGTCGCTTCGCGGGCGGTGGATCAACTTCGCGAGAACATTCATCAATTTCGCTGTCACTTTCGTGATCGTTGACGCTGGTGACCTGTTGAACAACCGCAGAGGAAGTGTCTGGCTTTTCCGGCTGGAAAATTCAAGAAAAAAACTTCAGTTTTGAACACTAGCTCACGTATAAAAATAGAAAGCATTGAAAAATTTCATCAAGAATATAAAAAAATTCAGAAATTAACAGCCCTTGACCTGCTAGCAAAATTACTCGAAAAATCTGATACTGAATGTTACCGCAAAGAAAATTGACAACACCGCCTATTTAAGCGAAATAAAATGCAATAGAAAATTGTTTGACAACCACTTCTAAATTTGAATTTAAAAAAATAATAATAAGGCCATTAGCTCACTTTTGGATCGATCTGTGACACATTTGTCGAGCTCTTTCGATAGTTTTGAATATCCAAAATGTTTTATCAAATACATTGTTTTGAGATTCATGGTATGGACGAATGGTTAGATTCGTAAGTTGCAAAAACATAGACAGCATTTAACGTCAAAAGAAACAAAATGAAACCACAAAGAGCAATGTTCAGTTCATTTTCAAACTATCAAAGCTTTACAGATCGAAAGATGAGGATTTCAGTGGTCATATTTTTTTTTTAAACAAACTCATCTTTTTATCACTGTAAGAGGTATTTCAACAGAAAAGAGAAACTATCAGAATTCAAATATGGTTTTCCTAAGGTTGTCTATTTCAAAACAATCCCTTATTACAATATTATAGGAAATAAAAAATTCGCCTTAGAGATACTCGACAGAGCAAAAAGAGGAACAACGGTTTCGATACTTACGTTTTCCTCGGTAACAAGCATTTTCTTTTTCTTGCCTTTAAACTTTCCCTTTCTAATAAGGCCAGAAAAAAATTAAAATGTATGAAATAAAAGCGACCCTCAAGAGTATGACTCAATGTTAAAAATGAAATCTACACCGGAGTTAATTTCAGTTTTACTTTGATACAAATGATATCAAACATTGCTTTCGTTCGCACTAAAACAAACCAATCCAAAGTTTCCTGCGATTCTTTGAAGCCACCAGAATAAAAATTTCAAGTGAGAAAGAATTTCGTTTGCTCAGGGTCGCAGAAACATTTGGGTTTACTCTAAAATTGTAAATTGCACACGGGAATGCTTCGAAGCGAACAAGAATTATGCGAGTCTGAACGTGTAAAAATATTTTTTAACAGTCTTTCGATACAGTACCTCGCTGTTAGCCGTTGTCGAAAAGCCCTCAGTAATCGTGGATCCAACACATTCTCCTCTGGTTCCCAAGTGTTGTACCTAATTGGATTTCAAAGGCAAAACCATCAACAGCTTTACTAACACGAAGGAATATTAAGCTGCAAATTTATGCACGTGAGCGACACGATGCTTACTTTTGTGAATATCCTTTCCATTTGATAAAGTACTCTACTTTCCCCTGCAAATCAAAGATTTGTTAATAGCAGGATTTAACCAATATCTCTACAACAATGCAAAGAATATTGTCTCTTCGAAATACCTCTCGAACTCTTCGCTTCAGGATCGTTTCGGCCGCGTATATACCGTTGTTTTTGCCAGGCCGATTCATGTCGCATTATCCGCTGAGAAGTGGTGTTTGTGTTTGGAATCATGAAACTTTCCTCCGCATCCCATAATACTCCACAGGAGTACTGACGTCACTATTCAGCAGACAAGCTCTTGTTACGATTTCACAATCTGTCTCATTTACTATTTTGCTTTAAGAGTTATTTTCGCGGCCCTTTAAGCATTGTATGTTTTTTTTTTTTAATGGCACCATTAAAATACTTGCTTAATGCAATCTTTGAGTGCCATTTTTGCGGCAGGCGATCAGTGGATCTACTTTAATAACATAATAAAGAAAATCATAATTCTTTGATTCGTCCGCAACGCTTACACCATTTGAAAGAAAATGGCTTTAGGCTAAATTAATATTTAATAGGAAGCGAGTTATAATAGTAAAAAATACCAATTTTAATGCGTATATTAACCTACCATTTTCAAAATAATTTTTCCTCTCTTGGGAAATATATTTAGATCGATGTTTTCTTAGTAAGATACGAGTCAAGCAAATTCGCAGTTTGTGATCATCAAAACTGATCGAAAAAGTGTGGAAGGCAAAAAATAAGACAATTAATCGGTAAATCAAGGGAACGGGAAATAAATCGTGGTAGAATCTGAATACTCACGAGCAGGAGAAAATAAGGATATCATTATTTTCTCTTGTCATGTTGCATTCAAAGTTTCCACGTCCTACCTTTGAGAAAAGTGTTTTTAAAACTCGTTTCTTTTTAAAAATTTCAAGGGTTACAACCCATATCGGCAAAATAGTCGCGAAATTTACAAGGCAGAAGAACTGATCTAAGTGGCAACAATTTATTAAAATTTTTGAAATTTTCTGTTCTAATATTACACCACAACAAAAAAGTTTAATTTTTTTTTTTATTTATTAACTGGCTAATATCTGTGCAGTGAAGGAGAAAATTCATTATGGTTGAAGCGATACTACAGAGAGGATAACAAATGAATAGAATATTTGTATTGTATTGTATTATTTGTATTTATAGATTTGTACATTGTAGAGGCGAGAGAACAATAGGACACGTAGTCCCCTACTAGGTTCTCCCACCTAAACCAACCCCAACCCATCCATCCCACCCCAGGGGAGGACATCCATCACACAGTAATCTCGTACATGGGAAATTAACTTCTCCTATATCCTACCCCAAACCCTGCAGGAGACGCGACCTCCATTTATTCGACCAGTTATCCGAGAAGACTAGAATATCTAACCATTTCTTGATGTTATAGAAAGGTAGTAAATTCTTCGGTATTACTTTAAGACCTTGAGTGTTGGCCCGGCCGGGGTTCCAACCCTCGACCTCCCGCACATCAGTCCAGCGCACTATCCATTGAATAAGAAAGATGGTAAGTATAACAAGGATTCATCAGCGTTTAAACAAAGGAAACAGCCCCAAGAGTTTGTAATTTAGTATTGTACTTGTTATTTTTGCACAGCCTCAACATCATCCCTTCCCCCCCCCCCATCCCACCCACCACCACCTCCCACTCTTTAAAAAACTTGCACCGCGGCCTGCATTGGAAAAAAGAAAAACACTTTGCTTTACTCTGTAAGAAACTTTTCAGCCAAGCAAAAATCTGCATCATACGAATCACTAAATTACAGTTGATTAAATGATATCTGTTTTATTAGATTGACCAACATTTAAGTTGTATTGCAATTACAATGCAAACTACACAAATGGGCAAGAAATGCATTAAGAAGATTTATGTAAACGCTCAAACGTCTGCGCATGCGCCTATGCTGTGGCCCGACATCTTACTTTTAGGAAATCTCGTTCTCTTCTAATCCCAAAGGAGTAGAAAAACGTTTGCCGTCTAGAAGACCACAAAGAACAAGATTGACTTCAGGGCCTTCAGAACCTAATTATCTAAGAGGAGTTGTATAGATCCACACAAGCTGATAAGTCACGTTGTTTTAAACATAGCATAACATAACATTTATTCAGGAAGCTAGAACGCAAATGTAAAAAATACATCCTGAAAAGGGAAAATCGTGAGGTTAGCCCTGTATAAAAACAATTTCCCTTACTAAAAACATACAAAAGATAAAATTTAAAGGCTACAAATTCAATAAAAATTCAAAAATTATTCAAATAAGTTTTAAGTCTACTCTTAATAACAGACAATGATTCGGCGTGGACAATGTATCCTGGCAAGCTATTCCATTTCCCCACAATGCGAATGAAGAAACAATATTTGTAACAATTACAAACCGCTCCTTTCAGGTAAAGTTTATAGTCGTGGTTAGCTCTTGTACGCTTATTGGCAAACACAAAGAAATCTGGGAAAGAGAGGTGATCAATACCAAAAACTATCTTATAACATTGAACCAGAGATAGAAATTCTCTCCGCTTTTCTAGTGTTTGCCATTTTAGTAAGCTACAACGGTGTTCGTAATTCATTTCGCCTCGTTTGTGCCTTAAAGCTAGTCGCGAAGCTCTTCGTTGAACCGTTTCTAGAGCCGTGATATCCTTAATCAAATACGGACTCCAAAAAGGAGCCGCATACTCCAGTATGGGCCTGACCTGACCTGACCTGATTTATAGAGCTGCAAAAACACGTACTGGCTATTAGTTCCGATGGACCGCTTTATGATACCTAGTACCATATTTTAAAAGCGCATGACACAGCACATTTATTAAAAGGACATGACTATTTTGAAAAGGCTAAATGATATACCTAATGCGAAGATATTTCTGTTAAAAAATCTCTAGTTTTCCTTTTAATACTTTCGTTTCCCTTCGCAGATTTCTATGTACATTTCAATTTTCTATGCAAATTTTCGGGATGAAGGTTGTTTTTTGCGCTGGCCTTTAAAATCATTGTAGCATGGGTGTGTAGCCCACCAAACTTGACCCATTTGCACATGCCTAACGCTTGACCACGCTGCTTCTGAGCCTTGATTGGATCGATTTCCAGTACGTTCAGCTTATTGGAGCCTTGGCTCAATTCGAGTTAACGATGTGTTGTTAAACATGATAGCCTTGGTGACCACACCGGTGACACGATGCGCTGTTGTGGTCTCGGTACTGCCTGACTGCACTGGGTTGGACCGTGGATGAGAAGAAACAAGCAGGAAAAAATATCATCTTCATCTTGCTTCTGAATTGTTGGTTTAACAGAGCGTAGGTAAACGGGTTGGTGGCAGAGTTGAACATGACGGTTAGGTAAGAAATAGGTAAAACGACCGTGTTATAGTCCATGGATGCATAGGCAGTGTACGACACAATGTAAATGGTACCACCTGTGCACCAACATATGCCAAATATAGCACTGACAGTAACCACCATCAAAGCGATTCGCTTTCTCACCCTTATCACAACCTGTAAATATAAAAATAAAATATATATTTTGGTTACACATTTCCGACGCGATAGATAACATTGTTCAATATACAGGTCTATGATCGTAAATGTGCAAAACTCAGATCGCCCTCCACTTCTACTCGATCCACTGCTATCTTTACTTTACTGATATTATTTGCAGGTCAAAATATCTGATTTATTTAACTATTACCATTTGCTGCTGCGTCAGCTGATCTTGGTCTTTATCCTTGATCCACAAATTGTACACGACTCTACAGTACAGAAAGGCCATTAGCGCAGTGGAAAAAGCTGGAAGAAGAAACCACGACCAGCTCGTCGCCTTTGCCATCCACTCTTTTGGGAAGAGCTGTGCGCACTTGTTTGCTCTCTCATCAAGGCCGACTGCCAGGAACAACGGGATGTTGAATAAGGTGGAAAAAATCCAAGAACTGGCAATGATCACCTGTTTGCAAATACGTGCAACAAGGTTACTTTAATTCGTGTAGTTGCATCTATCAAAATGTATCTTCTATTAGTTATTCGTTTACTTACTTAAGCTCATTTAGCGGGTTTTGCATATCGAAATGTAGTGTGTGGCGTTGCCTCTTAAGGAAAACATCTTTTTATTGCCACGCAATTCAAAAGTCCGATACAGAAAAATTTCATGAACGGCCTTTATCATTCCTTCTACTATAAAATTAAGCCTCAAACTTCTCCCATAGAGCCTAGGTTAGTAATCAACAATAATACGCTCAAGAACGTCTTACATTTCAAACGTATGAGCTCTTGACTGAAAGTCTACACATGCTTATGTTTGAGGGCCCAAAAACATTCATGCAACATCACAGATGTCATACTATGCGCATAGTGTCCATCGCATGAGAAGTGGTTTTCCCGATTCTCTCGACAAAATGGGTTGTTTTAAGAACACACGACATTATATTACTAAGAAAAAAAATTGGAAAGACAAAAGTGGCTTGCCTATAGAACAGTCTGCTAGAAAGGATGTCTGGACTTCCTTCCTTAATTAACCATAACTTCTAAAGATGCAATTACATACCTTCAATTTAAACTTGGTAAATGCTCCTATGTTGTTGAATGGATATAACACGGCATTGTATCGTTCAAAGGCGATGGCAACGAGTGTGACAATCGAGGAAGCAGCTCCAAACCATGACAAATTTCCTCCTGTCACAAGTTTGCATAGAACTAAGCCACCTATCCCATCCGGATGGACACCAGCAATCTTGACAAGGAACACTGGTGCCATAAAAACTGCGTACATCATGTCTGCTACAGCTAGGTTGACGATTAAGTAATTCAAATGGGTCCTGTGGAATGAATGTGGCCATAAGAAAAGGAACATCAGGCCAAAACCAAGAAGAAATCTCAGATCAGTCTTGTTAATAACGACACTACTGTACCTCATCTCTTAATTTTTCTTTATAATCCAGCAAACAAGGGAGTTTCCCACAATATTAATTACGATTAATGCCAGGAGTACGGTCCAAAGCGAAATGCTCCCTGCTTCGACCAACACTCAGGCGTCAAGTTCAAATGTCCGAAGGCCTGTGCTAAAGTGTAAGGAAGCGGTGTCAAAACTGATTTCAAGTGATGATGATGATGATGACAAACTTTATTCATGTGTCAATGTATTTAGCTGACGCTAATTGGAGACACAACGTAAATGAATAACCTAATTAATGATAAGAAATAATCTATAGATTATATAGCCTAAGAGGTACAAATTACGCACGCGGGACAATTGTTACCATTTATCAGTTCAGTAAGATCCTTACGCCTAATATGAAGCTTAAACCTAGAAAGGCTACTAATTTCAGTGACGTTTTTTTTTTCAGTTTGTTCCATAAAAGTGGTCCAAGATATCGATCTATCAAGTAGAAAGTAATCCACAGAAAAAACAGCAAACAAAGTATGTCGTGTAAAATAGGAGGGGTAAGAGATAAAGGATGAAGGAGAAAGGGAAATAAAGAGAAGGGTAAATGATGTAGGATTGAGGATAATGGGTTCTATAAGGAAGAGGTAGGAAGAAAAATGGAGAAAAGAGAAATGAAGCAGGATCAAAGATGACCAAAGAAGGATGAAGACGGAATAAAAATGGAGGAAGGATAAACGATGCAGGATAAAGTATAAAGGATGGAAGATGATGAAGTAGGAAGAAAACGGAAGGAAAATAAACGATGCAAGATCAAAGACGAAAGATGATCAATGAAGGACGAAAGATGAAGGTTGAAGTTGGAAAAATTGTGGAAAAGATCAACAATGCAGGATAGAGGATAAAGAATGATCAAGGAAGGATGGAGGATAAAGGGAGAACGAAAATGGACGAAAGATAAACAGCGTAGGATCAGTAAAAGATGAAAGATGACAGGATAAAAGTTGAAAGATGAAATAAAAATGGGAAAGGAATAACTAATGAAGGATGATTGACTTCGCCCCTGCCAGATCTTAGACTCATTTACATACTTAGTATGTTTGTCTCAAAATGCAACAGTACAAAATTTGCAAACCAACCGGATTCGGGATCAAAGATAAAGAAATCTTACAGAAAAGCAGACAAATGTTGAATTTTTTCTGTTTTGTACGAGTAGAAAACTGAAGCTGAATTCGCATCTGCTGTGATCTTTGACTCATTTGCATCCGTCAACTGCAACAGTACAAATGGGTAAAACTAAACCGAAATTGGGATGCTTTATGTCGGAAAAAACTTCAAATTTATCTTCGGAAAAGTTTGATTACAAATTAGATACTCAGCGAATTCGAAAAAGGCTTAGTATTCCATTAAATGATGAAAAACGCCCTCCATGTATTTTCTTAGAGGATCAATACTCAGACAACGCAATTTTAAGTGTATTCTGGTGATGGAAAAGAAATAAATAATGAAGTCATGTTGACCAATAATCAAGAGAGAAACTTTCCTTACCTGTGGCTAATGGCAGATAAACCCAGACAAACTTTCAGTGTCACAGAGAAATTACTTCGAAGAGGTTACTTACCTAAAAGGACAGTTTGCTACTGAATGGGTAATGAACATTGAGTTAAGCGGCTTTTCTTAGTACGTCACATTATTTTCACTGCAGGTGTTCCATCCAAATATTGGGAGATTAAAAGTAGTAATATCATCAATACTTAGCTACTACATATATCTTATTAACCAAGCGCGAGGGCCGTACTGGGAGAATATCGGCCCGAGGTCTTGACAGTACGGACCGAGCGCAGCGAGGTCCGTATAAAAAAGACCGAGGGCCGATATTCTTCCAGCACGGTCCCGAGCAAGCTTGGTTAATAAGAGATTTATTACACGACTGAGGTTCAAAGGGACACAAGTGCGGTATCATTCGGGACCATTCAGGACCATTCGGGACAGTGCCCGGTCCAATACTGAGAGAATATTGTCCGGCAATAGAGCATTTTGATTGGTTGATTTTAGTTATTGGCCCTCTGACTTCCCAAGTCGTGTAATAATGCGACATAATAGTCAACTTGAAAATTACCGAAACTTGTTAAATCTGTCAAAATAAGTGTGAAAAATGCACGTGTGCAGTACATTAAAACAAAAGCTCACACTAAATACTGGTAAGCTTTCTTTTAGAAGTGATTTCTCATCTATCTAAATTAACCTGCTAACTGAAACTTGGCCTCTCATTTTGTATTCTACTTTAAAATTGATGCGTGTCTTTCTGCGCCAAAGGAATGACGTTCAATCGGTATTAATTACATTGTAATGTTCATTTTGATAAAACAGGTGTTTGGATCGGAGAACTAGCTTTTTTCCTTAATTTCTTCCGAAGGAGTGATGTTTATCGATCTATTTAATTGTTTTGAAACAATTTATCGCAATTCTGTTTTTGATGGTTAACGCTACTGCGAATGTAAGCATCAATGAAATACACGTGGCATCTGTAATCGGTTCAAACTGTATTTTTACGCGAAACGGTCTCTTTATATTCTGATATAACAATGGTTTCTCGGCGCTTTACATCTCTTTTGCTGCATAACAAAACAAATCAAGAGTGAGAAGCTTGTCAAACGTAAGCTACAATAATTATTACATGTAGGAAGACAAGCTCTCAGCCGGCCCTGGTGGCTGCAGTAACAATAATTTTAAGATGTGAGTGTGAAGCCTCAATGCAGTTAGGCTGGGAACCTTAAATATTAATACGGCTGATGTGTACACTCACGAAATTTCCCGTCTTGATGACCAACTTCCGCGAGCAAATTATTTATGTAGTCAGCGGCGCGCATTGCACGCATGCGAAAGTGTGCATATGTGGTATCGATGGGCAACCACAAGACACATGGGCAAAAGTACTCGACAATCAGCATCTTGGCATATTCGATTCTGAGGGATCGTTGAAAAGATGCCGGACCCTAGTGTAAGATCAGAATTTGATGGATCGGCAGGGTGTTTCAATAAGTGCATAAAGGTTGCGTGTAGATCTAAAAAAGAAACAATGACTTTTGTACTGAGCTTGACTGACTCTTCAAAAGTTTGGATACTTAAAATGGAATTTAGAGGGAAGTGCAATGACAGTGTGCTCACTAAGGGTATCATGTTTTTAAAACGCCGTTGACAAGAAATGACGCAAAGCCCCAGATTGCGTTGTCGTGGTCTAGGTACTGCCTGACTCTCCGCCGACACTAGGTTGGACCGTGGATAAGGAGAAACAAGCAGGAAAGATTATCATCTTCATCTTGCTTCTGAATTGTTGGTTTAACAGAGCGTAGGTAAACGGGTTGACGGTAGAGTTGAACATAACGGTTAGGAAAGAAATAGGCAAAACGGCCGTGTTATAGTCCACGGATGCATAGGCAGTGTACGACACAATGTAAATGGTACCAGCTGTGCACCAACATATGCCAAATATAGCACTGACAGTAACCACCATCAAAGTGACCCGCTTTCTCACTCTTATCACAACCTGTAAATAAAACAAAGATAATTTGGTTACACATTTCCGACGCGAGAGATAACATTGTTCAATAAACATGTGTACGGTCGTAGATGTGCAAAATTCATATCGTCCTTCCCTTCTTCTTAACCCAAACAAAAGAGGAAAATTAAAGTGAAAGTAAAAGGGGAAAAGGGTAACAAAGTGGAGATGTTGGGGTGAAATCTGCTTCATTTTGTGGAAGCTATACAAACTCGCCACGTGGCTAACGACATGAGGTAAAGCTTCTCAGACTGCTATTGCTGCAGGTATATTAACTACTTAAATTTGCTAAGCCGCCAACATTTGGCTTTGTAGCTCAGTTGGTAAAAATGACCAGCTGGCATCTGGAAAGCACCGGTTCGAATTGCGTCGAAGCCTGGATATCTTTAGGCTTCTTTGTCTCTAACTCTTGTAAATGCAGCTTACTTGGAAACATCGTTTCTCTACTTCACTGATATCATCTGCAGGTCAAAATATATGATTTATTTAACTGTTACCATTTGCTGCTGCGTCAGCTGATCTTGGTCTTTACCCTTGATCCACAAGTTGTACACGACTCTACAGTACAGAAAGGCCATCAAAGCAGTGGAAAACGCTGGAAGAAGAAACCACGACCAGCTCGTCGCCTTTGCCATCCACTCTTTTGGGAAGAGCTGTGCGCACTTGTTTGCTCTCTCATCAAGGCCGACTGCCAGGAGCAACGGGATGTTGAATAAGGTGGATAAAATCCAAGAACTAGCAATGATAACCTGAAGTGATCAAACATACAGCCCTGAGTTGATGTGACAATGCTATTTAAATGATTTTGCTATAGAAGCAAGTGATATAGAAGCTTTAAAAGAAACCTTCCCAAGTAACTCTGAGGAAGAAATTGCCCAAGCCCTTGAAAATACCAGCTCAAGGAACGAAGCTGCTGAAAAACTTTTAACAGCTGACTCAAACATAGAACCAATTGATGGCATTTGTAGGTATGTAATCCAAACCAGGAGAAAGGGAGGGGAGTTGAGATACCACCTCACCTGTGAGAACAAACATATTGAACCTTGGACGTTCATTTGCATGGTTCCAGAAAATGTCTTTACCCCTCCCAGGATTTCTCAAAGTCTTTTTTTATGAATTAAGACATTCTCTTACTTCTTCCGCTTTATTTGTATCATTTCTTTTCTTCCATTCTCAAACTTAAGTGCCAACCAACCTTGTGAAGTTACAAATTATTTTTAATCAGCTCAGTTACCTTGTGATACTGATCTGAGTAAATTAAGCAAATTACATCAGAATAACATTTTGTGCAATTTTTTTCCCTCAGCCTTGATGATATCTTAAGCATGCTGTACAAGAGAGTAAAGCAGCATGAGCAATGTGAAGTTAGAGTAAGCAGGCAGGATCTTTTGGTGGATGGCATTAGGCAGCTATGACGGAAAAAAAAGTTTGTTGGGCCTCTTGACAGTGCAGTTCTTTGGAGAGTCAGGGATAGACACTGGAGGGCTCCGAGAGGAGTTTTTATCTGGTAAGATATCAGGCTCTAAACCAGGATCTGAAATGTGGATGTCCAAGAACTTTAGGGAGGGTGCCACCCCCTACCATCTTTTGATAAACAGAAACTTCTATGAAATGGGCTACAGCTGTACCTGAAAGTCTTTCCTAACCTTTTCAACACGAATGATCTACTAATAATGATGTACTGCTCCAGGTTGCATTGGAAGTGACTAGCTGAAAGTACTTTTGCATGAAAAGCATTATTGTAATCATAGTTGCAGTTTATTATTATTGCCATTGACAGTGACAGGCCAGTGAAGGTTGTTTTCTGGTCAGTGTAACATAAGGGAAAACTCATTATGAATGGCCGCAACTCAGTTATTGTAAAGATACAAATAGGACTGAAAAAATTACATCTCTTCCCTTTATAAGTGTACAACTCCCATGATTTGAAATCTATTCCCCTCAAATCTTTTTTAACATTGTCTTCTGCAGCATTTATAAGTGGAATTCAGACCAACCTATTTGAGGGCATTCAACTTAGTGGTCTGTCACCTGCACCTCATGTTGAGGCTGTGGAGAATGGCTCCTTCAAAGTTGTTGGGCAAGTTATGGTTATGTCAATTCTCCAGGAGGGTCCACCGCTTGCCTTTTTAGCCAACTGGGTATACCACTATCTGTGTACTCCCGATGTCACAGCCATATCACTAATAGATGATGACATTGCTAATCCAGACATCAGGACTTTAGTGAAAAGGGTAATAATATGTCTTGTAATAACTGAACAAGAAAGTTCCACATTTCAATTGATCATTTCAATGAGGATAGCAATAATTATTGTTATATGCCTTTATATCACCTTATGATTTAGCAAAAGAATCTCCAAGCAAGACTGATAACATTAATGCTTATAGCACTGACCCTTCAGAGTATAAGAGCTAGAAAGTACTGAAAACTGTTTTGAACCTCCTTAAATACATGTATTAAACCAATTCTGAGAATGATAATTATGTCACCAGGTAAAAGAAGTGAACAGTAAAGAGGAACTGCAAGCCATTTTCCAAGAAGACACAAACATGGATGTGATAATGAATACTGGCTTTACATCCACAATTTCCTTAGAGAAAAAAGACACTATTGTAAGGTACAGACCAGTACAGTATCCCAAGATGTGTTTTATTGTTGTGTTGTTTAGAGCTGTTGCATTTTGTGTCTTTTGTCAGCTTTGATTTGCTGTGGCTAAAAGTTATGATTGTCCCAAACTTTCCTCAAGTTTTTGCATGGATTAATCTATAATTATATAGAACATTTTGTCTGTGTTACATTATGGGATCAATACCAAGATGCAACCAGTGAGGGGAATCTTGAAGAGCATTGGATATAATGATAACATGTATGCTTTAATTCAATGATCTGACATGTATATGAAACTAAATGCTGATGATCTAACTGTTCTTACTCAACTAACCGCAAGACTTACCACATCTAGGGATGATATTTTTTTCTCTTTTCAGGATTATAACACTTCAAAACACAATTATGAGGGTGAAAGCTGAACTAGACCAAATGAGGGAAGGACTTAGGCTGCACGGGTGCCTGGCCATGATGGAAGAATACCCATCACTCATGGAGAAACTCTTTGTGCCAGGAGAGGATTATACTGTAAGAGTTTTCCGGATAATATGTGCCTTATCATTTAGTACCCTTGTAAACTTTTCCGACATTCCTGGTTCAATCCTTCCTTTCATCATTTCTGCTTTGTATGTTTCTCTCTAAGATGAGAATGGTTTGCCATGAGAAAAGCATTTCAGTTAATTGATGTGCGAGTCTTTGGTGAAAAAGAGTCACAATGTTTAATTTCTGTGTTTAAATTAATTACTATATTAAACAACAACAAACATATGAAACATATGTGTGAAATGCGGTTATGAGACGTATACAGTTCACACATATGTTTCATATGTTTGTTGTTGTTTGATTTATCATCTACGGGTTTATATCGAATTAATTTGATGGCCTGCTCCCAGTTGGCTTGTTAGCTCAATTGGTAGAGCGCTGCACTAGTATCGCAGAGGTCAGTGGTTCGAATCCCGTACAGGCCTGAAATTTTTTTCAGGTCTGATTTTCACTATTGCTCAAATAGTGCTTTACTGCGAAGGATCGTTCTCATATACGTAATTACTATATTACAGTGCATGCTAATTGATTTCTCAACTAAATCCTCAAAGTTAATGGACTGACTAAATGGTCTCGTTTGTATGCAGGTGATGTCTACATTTTTGATGAACTCATTAACAGCTGAATACTCAGAGCCTGGATCAACAAGGAAACTACAGGAAACAGCTGTAATGGCTTACTTCAATAGAACTGATATGTTGAAGAAAGAGAAGACAACTGTGAGTAACATGTATGAGCCTATTTAAACCAATACAGATATTTTTTTTCTTATTGCACAGTGAGCGAGTCTACCAACAGCACTGGTGGTGTTACAGAAATTTTTCAGTTTCTTACTGGAAAAACTACAATGCCAATTGTACCTACTGAGAAGAACAGTTTTGCCATAACAGTAAGGTTTATGCACTGCAGCAATGACCACCAAATTTGCTTCCCCACCGTTTCTACTTGTGCCCTTTGGGTACAGTTACCTGTTGCTCATATGACCACTTTCAGTGATTTTAAATTTAACATGGACACTACAATAAAACATGAAAAGACCTTTGGAAGAGCTTATTAGATGACTGCACTCAGTCTGTACTGGCGACCTCATTTAATAAGTGCTTGTACAACTTTAAAACAATAAAACATGGCTGCCAAGTCCCACCACCGAGGAAACTGGGACTTTATTAATTAATGGTATTGTGCCACCAAGAAACATTGTTGAAACTCTGTAACTTGTAACCAGTGAAAACATCTTGGAGAGACAAAAAACCATTAAAAAATGTCAGTAAAAGCTATTTTCAGTCAAATATACTGCTGTTAACTAGCGCTATTGGGTGAAAAAATATATTATTAAAATTAAGTGATTTTAGCTGCCTGTTTCTTTGGAAGACAAACATTTGTCATTGGAGATGGTTTGGTTCAATATTCACAGTATATCTCAAACAAGTAACACATTGGCACAAGTAAACGCACACCAATTTGCTTTCATAACAATTGGACAGAGGAATGATACCCATATGCCACCCAAGAGGCTGGCCTCACCTTTTACTGTTTCTATGTGCGAGAAAATTATATTAAAGTTTGGCTACATGTGATAGAAATGCATGAAGTACAGTTAATGCCTCCTGCCATTATACACAGGACTCCCCTTGTGGAAGTGATTTACTAGCTCCCAAAAGGAAAGAAATTTAGAGTTCACCTTCTGCAAACTTAGTAAGCTTCTCAAAAGGACTCCAGCTTCATGAATGCTTGTGGGGTTGGACAAGCCATTATTGTCTATGACATGTTGAAAATACTCATGGAAAACTGAGTTGCACTCATCATCCTCAACATCAAACCCTTCAAACCTATTTTCTATTTCTGTGAACTTGTGTGGCGATATTGAAACCAAGCAGTCGGTGTGTCCAAAATCCTCTGGCAGGAAGTACATCATGTCAGGAACACCGGATACAATGGCATGCTTTGACTTCCTGATCCGGTGACTGTTCCAGTATTCCTTTACCTTATTCAGATCAGTCTGCAGCAAATCAGCAAAACAAAACCAAATTGCCTCTTTCTGCAAGTCACTAGTCAGATCAAGAATGTCAGACTCGTGAAGGTCATTAAAGAAGTCGATCCACCAACTTAAACGTTGTTTCCTGTAATGTGACCATTGACATTCAATACGCTGATTCTTAGGGCTTGATACGTATTTGTGGGACTTTGATCCTGCGTATTCATCCAATCCCTCACCTCTCAAATAGCACTGTATTCCAGCAACCAGACCATTTTCAGTGCCAGGGTCAGTGTATACACGCACTGGGCATCCATGTGCTGCTTTGACGTGCTTTATAAAATAGCTTACAACAGACCTTGGATTTTTGTTCGATCGTTGCACCTCATGCCAAAGAATTCTACGACTAAAGCCGTCTACACAGCCGTGAATAGAAAAGCCAAAAGGCTTCAGTTTATCGTAACCGTCCATGTGCCAGCAAAAGTTGGGTCCAGGTGACACATACGTTCTGCGCTGAAGACAACGGCTCTCTCTGTGTTCCACTCCTCTAGGATCAACCTCTCTAATTAAGAGTGACTCTACTAATCGCCGAGGAACATTAATCCGGTGTCTTAAGCGTAAGACATGCCACATAGTCCTGTAGCCATTGAGGCTATCAGGAACAGTGCATATTTCTTGTAAAATAAGATCCCTGACGCGTTCCTTGAGCTCCTCATCTACCGTTTCACGTCTCTTAAGTCCATAATCTTTCAGCATAATATTTCGCTTGAGAGTTCGCTGATTCATAAAAATACTATGTTGCTTTTCCAACATCAGAGTAATATGCCTATACGTAAGACCTCTGTAAAAGTAATATTCAATTAAATCTCGCTCAGACCCACGAGGTAAGTCGTCGTTTAAAGTTGTGTCAGCCGTTTCGTATTCGCTCGAGATGCTCAAGTCTTCGATGGACGTCGAAGCGTTGTTACTCAAAATCAACTCCCGCAAAACCGGTGGTCATGACAGAATACCACCGCGACTGGTAAAAGATTCTGCCAACGAGTGAAAATTGGCGATACTTATTCGGATTGGATGAGCGTGAAGCGTGGTGTGCCCCAAGGCAGCGTCCTGGGAGCCATGTTTTTCAACATGTTCCTCAATGACCTCAACTTTCACATAAAGTCTGTAAAACTAAACACATATGCTGATGACTGCCAACTGCACACATCTGACGTAGACCCAGTAGCCTTGGAACAGCGGATCAATCATGATGTACAAATAGCAAACAAATGGTTCGAAGACAATGGGATGAAAGCCAACCCCGCTAAACACCAAGGGATGGTTCTTGGCAAAACCGATTACCCTTTCTCCTTCTCAACCACAAGATGCCTAACACTTTTTGGAATAATTCTTGATAATGAACTTAACTTCAAGGAACACATATCCTCTGTATGTAAAAAAATAAATAATCAGTTCAGTGTCCTCAAAAGATTTGGCAAACTTATTTCTACCGAAATTATGCTTCGCCTTTATAAAACGTTTATGTTACCACATTTTCACTACTGTTCAATGATATGGCACTTTTGTAACTCAGAGGACTCTGTTAAACTGGACACCTTAAATAGACGTATTTTAAGATTTGTTTTAAAGGACTGGGACTCGAACTACGATGATCTTTTAGACAAGGCAGGTGTGTGTGGTTTAGCCAACAGGAGGATACAAAATATGATGATTTGTATATTCAACTGTCTCCATCTTGGTAAATATCCGTGCTATCTGAAACAACTAATCAAGCTAAGATCTACTGCTTACTCCCTAAGGGGCACGAATATTTTATCACTTCCTAAGCCGTTTACAACCACATGCGGTCTAAATTCTTTTAGCTATTCATCTGTTAAGTATTGGAACTCCCTCCCTGGCCACTTTAGAAAAACTGTAGACTATAGCGAATTTAAGAGCAAACTGTCAGCGCACAATTTCTGTTAATATTACATTTATATCACATTATTATATTAACGAATATTATATTATTATATTATGAATTATTTTCATCTTTTAACCTGTTCTTGCTGTAATTTTAAAGTAGTAATTAGGATCGGAGATACTAGCTTATAAGCTAATCTAAAATCCGAGGATAATAAAGTTTATGTATGTATGTATGTATGTATGATGGACGCCATTTTGTTTTGATTTGATAAAAAAGCGCGCTTGCGACTCGGTCTCAGGCCTTGACGCGCAAATGCGCACGCATAGATTAAGTCCCTTTCATTTGCAGCGTGCCTTAGTTTTTGTTTGCAGTGAGTTTTTTTTCCCTTGATTTGGGGTGTGCGTTGTGCTTTCATTTGCAGTGTGCGGTTAACTTTTTTTAATTCGGTGTGTAGCGCTTCACTTTATTGTGTAGAAGTGCATTTGATTTTTCACTGACGTTAATAGTTTAATTTTATTCGTAGTATATTTGATTTAGTTTGCAGTAGTATATTTTTGTACTTTGGGTTTTTTTTTAGTTTGTAGCGCTGTCCCTAATTGGCCACCGTACATCTCCTACCATTTATTCGTTTACTTACTTACTTGAATGAATGAAATGAATGAATGAATGAATGAATGAAAAACTTTAACAACTCTATGTTGTTAGCTATAAGCTAATGGGGGACACTAAAAAATTTAAAAGTCAAATACATTTACATATGTAGATAATAGTCATTTACAGTAGATGATTAAAAAGATTATAAAGTTCTTTAGTTAAGTTTTAAATTTCAACGAGAGTTGAACGGTCGACTTTTCTTATGTTCTTCTTGAACGAAGTTAGACTGAGTCTCTATCGTTCTTAGGTGTCTTGGTAACTTCGACCAGATAAGAGGTCCCATATATTTAATAGAATTCCTACCAAATCTTACAGTTTCGAATCTTGGCAGTTCAAAGTCACTCTTCCGTAAATTATACTGAGTGTTCTTTATGTTAAATAGGTCAGAAATATTCTCGGGTACGAGACTGGGCTTAACTTTAAACATCAAAGTGGCAATGTCTTGTAGGCGCCGATTGTACAACGTCGGTGGTTTAGCGCGACTTAGCAGTTCTTGATAGGACGCTGATCTAGTGTTGTACACCGCCCTAAGTGCTCGCTCCTGAATCCGCTCAAGCTTTCTCCGATCTGATGTTTTACAAAAGTGCCATACTAGATGACAGTAGGTTAGATGGGGCAGAATTTAAAAACTGTAAAGTGATTCTTTAGCATTACAGGGTATCAAATTGCGTAGCCGCACTAGGACCCCTACTTTTTGACTGGCCTTAGAGCATAGATCACTGATATGACTAGTAAACTCAATTTTTCATCGATTTGAACTCCTAAAAGCGGTATTTCCCCTATTCTCTTAATAGTATGACCGTCGAAAGAAAAAATTTGATTATCGTTGTCTTTGTCAACTTTTCTCGGGTTGATCGTTAATAGCTAGAACTGTTCTGGGTTCGTTGAGAGATCGTTGTTCTTGTGCCAGGATAGAGCTTTCTCTCCATGTATCTTGATACTTTGCCACGACAACGTCATGCTGCTTCCCCATGACATACATCTGATGGTCGTCGGCATACATGCTCAAATTAGCATTATTTGTATGGAATGACATATCGTTTTGGAACAAATTCACAGAAGGGGGCCAAAGGACGAGCCTTGCGGGCAGCCAAGCACCATCCTTTTCCAGTCACTTGTCACGCCTTTTATTTTCACGCTATTGAGCCTATTGTCAAAGTATGATGTAAGAAGGCTGAGAGAATTTTGTCCAATGCCATAGGCTTCTAGTTTCTTTACGATTAGAGAATGGCTAAGAGAGTCAAAGGCTTTACTCAAGTTAGTAGACATTATGTACATCAGTTCCTTTCTGTCAATAGCTGATTTCCAGTCTTCCACGAGTCTAATTAGAGTGGTCTGACAGCTATGATGTCTTCTATACGCTGTAATTCTCTGATAGAGAGTTCGATCATAGTGCCCGGTGATTTGCTTACTGAGCATATGCTCAAATGTCTTATTTACGGTAACAAGGGACGTGATGGGACGATAGTTCTTCGCCAGTTGTCTATCACCTTTTTTAAACACTGGCGTCCACTCTCCCATTCTCACGCACAAGGCATCGCCCCAGCTCGATACAGCTGTTGTAGAGAGTAATTAGCGGTGGGACAATTCCACAGGCCACGTTCTTAAGGAGTTTAGGCGGTGCTCCGGGGTCCCACCGACAGGACTTATAGGGGTTGATATTTTCAAGCGCCTTTTGCACTTGATCCTTGCTGACACGATTGAACTCGAAGTGCGTTCCTAGGTATGTTTCCCTTAGAGCTTTAACGCTGCCATGGTTGTCATGGTTCTCTTATGTGATGTAGATAGCACTATCTCCTATAATGCTAACAGCAGCTGTGGTGAAATAGTTCACTAATTGCTTAGCTACCTCGCATTGATCTTTTACAATGATGCCCTCTTCTGTTTTTAAGCTGATTAAGGTGGACTCCTTAGTTTTGCTATTAATAAATGGCCTAAAGGCGTTGTAAAACTCCCTTGGCTTGGATTTCAGCTCCTCTGATTTGGCGAACCAGTATTCCATGATAGCCTTCCTCCGTTCGCGTGTGGCAATATTCCTGTGCTTTCTTTTAAGTTCCATGTTCTCTGGCGTTCGGTTACTTACTTACTTTTAGCGAATTTTGTATTTCAAATTGTAGCGTGCGGCTGTAGCCCTTATGGAAAAGATTTTTCCATTGGCAGCGCAATTCAAAAGTCCAAAAGAGCAAAATTTCATATTGCAAATTTCATCATGAGGTGAAAATTCGTAATCACTGTGCTGTTAATCATCTGTATCTCAACTGAACAAATAATTGTGTTTCTTATTTATGAACGTGAAAACCAAATAAAAGCTCGTAGAATGCATGAGGGATTTTCGTAAATAAGGCAAACACTGGAAATTCAAACTTTTGAGCCTCATAGGACTTTTAAAAATGTCTAAAATCCAAGAAAAACAAAAATGGCTTGCGTATAGTACAGTATACTAAGACACCTCCATCCTTAATTATCTTTAATTTCTAAAGATGCAATTAAATACCTTCAATTTAAACTTGGTAAATGCTCCTCTGTTGTTGAATGGATATAACACGGCATTGTATCGTTCAAAGGCGATGGCAACGAGTGTGACAACCGAGGAAGCGGCTCCAAACCATGAAAAACTTCCTCCTGTCACAAGTTTGCATAGAACTAAGCCACCTATCCCATCCGGATGGACACCAGCAATCTTGACAATGAAGAGTGGTACCACAAAAATCGCGAACATCATGTCTGCTACGGCCAGGTTGACAATTAAGTAATTCAAATGGGTCCTGGGGAATGAATGTGGCCATGAGAAAAGGAACATCAGGCCAGAACCAAGAAGAAAATTCAAAGCAGACTTGTTAATAACTACACTATTGTACCTCATCTCTTTATTTTTCTTTATAATCCAGCAAACAAGGGAGTTTCCCACAATATTAACTACGATTAGTACCAGGAGTGCGGTCCAAAGCACAATAGTCCATGCCTCGACCATAGCTCACGCGTCAAGTTTTAATGAGCAAAGGGCTGTGCAAAAGTAGAAGGACGAGGTGTTCAAAACTGATTCCAAGTATAAAGTGATCCTCTGAAACAAACAGTAGACCAAATATGTCAAGTGAAATACAAGGCGTAAGGGATAAAGGACGAAGAAGGAAGAAAAATAAAGGGAAAAGTAAATGATCTAAGATAGAGGGTAATAGATGACCAATAAAGGATAAATGAAGCAGGATCAATGATAGAAGATAATTTATGAAGGATGAGGAAGGAAGAAAAATGAAGGAAGGATAAATGAAGCAGAATCAAAGATGAAAGATGATTAATAAAGGATGGAGGTGGAAGAAATATGGAGGAAGTATAAACGATGCAGGATCAAAGACGGAAGATGATCAATGAATGATGAAGGATAAAGGATTAAGTAGAAAAAACAATTGGGAAGGCTTAACAATGCAGGATAGAGGATAAAGAACGATCAATGAAGGATATGATATATGAAGGATGGAGGATGAAGAGAGAAGTAAAATGGAGGAAAGATATAACAATGCAGGATCATTTAAAGATTAAAGATGACCATTAAAGGAAAGAGAATGATGATGGATGATGATGAAGGATGAAGGAGGGATGATTGACTTTGCGTCCGCCAAGATCTTAGACTCGTTTACATACATGACTCAGTTGTCACAAAATGCAACAGCACAAAATTCGCAAAACTGAAGCGAGTTCGGGATCAAAGATAACGAAATTTTGCACAAAAGCAGACCAATGCTAAGACGTTTCGATAAGTTTTATACTAGTAGAAAACTTACTGAATTCACATCTGCTGTAATCTTCGACTCATTTACATACGTCAGCTGTAACTGAACAAATGCCCAAACTGAACCGAAATTGGGATGTTTCATGTCGGAAAAAACTCTAAATTTATCTTTGGAAAGGTTTGATTACAGATACATATTAGATACCTTGTGAATTTCGAAAAAGGTTTATTCCATTAGATGTTTGAAAACGCCTCCCATGTATTTACTTAGAGGATCAAATACTCAGACAACGCAATTTTAAGTGTAGATTGGCGATGGAAAAAAGGAAAAAATTAAGTCATGTTGACCAATAAAAAAGAGAGATCTTCCTTACCTGTGGCTAATGGCAGATAAACCCAGAAAACTTTCAGCGCCACGGAGAAATTACTTCGAGGAAGGTACTTAGCTAGAAGGGCAGTTTCCTACTGAATGGGTGATGGACATTGAGTTAAGGGGTTTTTTTTTAGTACGTCACATAGTTTTCATTGCAGGTGTTCCATCCAAATATTGGGGGATTGATAGTGGTAATACAATCAATGCTTAGCTATTATTGTGACATATTATTGAATTTGAAAATTACCGACTTCCATTAAATCTGTTTAAATAAGTGTGGAAAATGCATGTGAACAATACATCAAAACAAAAGCTCATACTGAAAAGTGGCGAGTTTCCTCCTAGAAGTGATTTCTCATTAGTCTTAATTAACCTTCAAACTGAGACTTGGCCTCTCGTTTATTAGTCTACTTTAAAATTGAAACGTCTCTTACTGTGCCAAAGGAATGATGTTCATACGTATGATGCACGATCCTCGCAGTAGATAGCGCTATTTAAGCAATAGCGAAAATCAGACCTGAAAAAAATCAGGCCTGTACGGGACTCGAACCACTGACCTCTGCGATACCAGTGCAGCGCTCTTACCAATTGAGCTAACAAGCCAACTGAGAGCAGGCCGTTAAGTTGATTCGTAATGAACCCGTGAAAGTGTTAGCTCAATTGGTAAGAGCGCTGCACTAGTATCGCACAGGTCAGTGGTTCGAGTCCCGTACGGGCCTGATTTTTTTCAGGTCTGATTTTCGCTATTGCTTAAATAGCGCTATCTACTACGAGGATCGTGCATCATACGTATCAAATACCGCAGTTCAAAATATATGATTTTCCTATATTTATTCTATCTAGAATGACGTTCAGTTGGTACTAATTGCATTGTGATGTTCATTTTGATAAAACAGGTGTTTGGAGAATTGACTTTTTTCCTTAACTTCTTCTGACGGAGTGTTGAGTTTCGCGTCACCGTCTTTTATATCTGTTTATTTAGCTATTTATTTTCTTTGAGACTATTTTTTCGCGATCCTGCTCTTGATGGATAAAGCTCCTGCGAAAATAAGCATCAATGAACTACATGTAGCATCTGTAATCGGTTCAAACTGTATTTTTACACGAAAAGGTTTTTTTATGTTCTGATATAACAATGGTTCCTTGGCGCTTGCATTTCATTTGCTGCATAACAAAACAAATCAAGATTGAGAAGCTTACAATGAATATATGAACTTCATATATTCATTATATCTGATTTATCATCTCGGGTTTATTACGAATCAACTTAATGGCCTCCTCCCAGTTAGCTTGCTAGCTCAATTGGTAGAGCGCTGCACTAGTATCGCAGAGGTCAGTGGTTCGAATCCCATACAGGCCTGATTTTTTTCAGGTTTGATTTTCGCTATTGCATAAATAGCGCTCTCTACTGCGAGGATCGTGTATCATACGTAGTGAGAAGCTTGTTAAACATAAACTACAATTGTTACCTGCAGGTAGACAAGCTTTCAGCCCTGGTGGCTGCAGTAACAATATTTTCTAAGATGCGGGTGTGAAGCCTTGATGCAGTTAGGCTGGGAACCATAAATATTAATACGGCTGATGTGTTCGCTCACTATAAATTTCCCGTCGATAATTTTAACCGATGTCTCGAATTCTCCGTAACCAGGCTTTGTTCGAAATCTAAGCTGATAGGTGCATTCATTGGGCATCGATGTGGATTCAAAGTTTGCTTTACCAAATCCTAAACCCATCCCGTTCTCAATGCCATCAAAAGTTTGTACTTTAATGCTGGACATTTCCTGCCATGCACTTATAATGTCATTCACTGATAGCTCCTCGCAAAGATGACCAACCTCCGTAAGTAAATTATTTATGAAGTCGACGGCGCGCATTGCACTTATGCGAATGTGCGCATGAGTAGTATTGAGAGGCAACCACTGGACACATGGGCAGAAATACTCGGGAATCATAGCATCTTGGCAGGATCGATTCCGAGGGATCGCTGAAAAGAGGCTTGTCCCTCGGGTAAGATCAGAATTCGATGGGTCGGCAGGGTATTTCAATAAGTGCATAAAGGTTGCGTGTAGATCTAAAGGTGAGGTAATGACTTTTGTATTATGCTTGAGATTCTTCACAAGTTCTGGATACTTAAAATGGAATTTAGAAGGAAGTGCAATGGATAGGAGCGGCAAACGCTCCTCCAGTTTACCCTGAATTGTGGAGCGGAACTCCCCCGTTCTCGCCCCGTGGTCTCCCATGACAACAAAAAACGTATCATTCAAAGATCCAGAATCGCGGATGGCTTGAAAAAATTTTAAAAAGTCTTTAGCAGCTGATCCAAGTGGCATGATTGATTCATGATGGCACAAACTGCTCACGAAAGTGAATCCAAACTTGAGTGTCCCGGGATAAGCTCTAAACAGGCTTTTCAGGTATTCAAGCTGAATAATGTGCTGTGGTTGTGCATTGATACAGAAGGCATGAAGTCCACTGTCAGAGTTGTGCGGCACCGCTGACCAAAAGGGCCGCGCGTAGTGATCCGCGGGTGGTTTGTTGAAACCTTTGAGTCTCATGTTAAAAGTTGCTGAAAGGCAAAGTGTATCATATCAGAATTTATTATCCAAGTACACTTCATAGAGTATAAGTAACGCCATACATGAGTACAAATATCACGCGGTATTTGTACACTAGAGTACCGGTTAAACAGGTTTTCTCGCATCGTGCAAGCGAAGAGTTGAATTGTAGTTACGAAAAAGAAATGGCAGACAATTTGAATCATATTTCCGACGACGAAGAGTCAGAATGGTTGGCAAATATACATCCAAGTTTGTTAGATGAATACAACGAAGAAAAACAGCTAGACCACTTGGAAATTTCTTCATTTATCGCCAATTCCTTTCCGCTTCGCATACTTCTGTCACGCACTCCCCGTAAATCAATATCCACGAAATTCGCCCGCACTGAAATAACAGTTTGGCGTGTTGGATAATAAATAACTTATTAGACGTTTTGTTGTGTAGTATCGCTGAGTATTTTTACTAGTTATTTGTATTTTGACTCGCCCTACGGGCTCGTCAAAATACGGCACAACTCGTAAAAACACTCAGTGATACTACACAATAAAACGTCAAATAAGATCTATATATTGATAAGAGATTATATTAATTGTGGATTTCTGTAGAATACGGTGTACTTCTTGACTGAATGGGAAGGGGAAATTTTGGGGAAAATATCCGAGCATTCAGAAAATTCTTTAATCAATGTAGAGTAGATTTTGTTGACACTGATAGTTCGAGAATGGTTTTTAAGATCTAGTGATCAAATCCCGTTTAATAGCAACCCTGAGTTATCTCGAACAGGAACCAGGAACCCTTTGGACTTTTAGGGAGATCGATTCTAGATTATTTGACCCAAGTAGACATTTCTGAACCTCTCTATCAATCGGCTGAAGTTAAGGATTGAAAGTGAGCCATATCTTCCTGCTGCCACTCATTTGTTTGAAATTTAATTAATCACAAAAAGTTGTGAAAAGATAAAGACGCCTTACCAATTGATGGTGCATCTTCGCTAAACATTGTAGCATACCCATGCTCCTTGAAGGTGTTGAAAATGAAGGGCCACTCGTCTAAAGACTTAGCGTTGTCGAATCCAATTCGTGCTTCGTGTAATTTACAGTTCTCCTCCACAGTCTTCCCAGTTAATAGCGCTGTGAGTTGGGGTGTGGTCGCCTCTCCCACGAGAGAAAATCCCTCGAAAATAAACGATTGGAGCTCATCGCGAAGAAACTTGAACGATTCTGGTAGGAGACGTTGGAAAGTTGCCTGTGATGTCTGATCTAACGCCAAGATTATGACATTGAAGGGTAAACCAGTTCTCTGGGAAGCAGTTCGTTGCAATACCTCTTGCTTCGGGACAACTTGTGCATGAAAATCCTTTTGAATCATTCCGTTGGAGAACTCAGCATTGATTTGTATAAAGTCGTGTTCTAGTTTCAAAGTTGGGCCTTTGAACTTTAAAAAAGTCGGCTGTTCTCCTAAAGTGAACCCCGAGTCAGAGGCGTTTATTCTGTGAATGGTTTGAACAGAAATACTCCTCAAAGGTGCTCCTGTAGATTAAAAACGACACCGAAGTTATTTTTTTAAGAAACAATACGTATTTCGATAGAGTCTTTGGAAACTAATCTCAGAGTAATCACAGCAGTCAAGAAATCGGTCAGAAGAAAGAAAACCCGCATGTGTCAAATGGGCAGTCAGAATGAGGCAATTAAATTAACGTTACATCTGATTGGTCAACTTGAAAAGTTTATTGTTCGTTTGAAGACCAGTCGCTAAGCAGAATAAGGCGATTCTTGTGCAATCTTGGCTGCAAAATTGGTTACAAAATTGACGGACATGACGTGGAAGACCCTTTGGAAATGGCTAATTATTTTAACTCCTATGTTTCGACGATAGCCGATAAATTACGTGACACCATTTAACAAATGGTAAACACCACAGCGTACACTATTGAGATATGGATGCACGCGGGAGGTTGCTAAGCACGAAAGAAGCGTAAGAGTCGCTCGAGGCGATAGCCGAGAGCGACTCTAGCTTCTTGAGTGCTTAGCAAACCTCCCAAGTGCATCCATAACTCAGTAGTGTATGCTGTGGTGTTTACCATTTGTTTTATAACATAACATTGATACATTGTAGCTAAAGAGTTCCCTTTTATTCAACAAATCTTACGTGACCAGAAAAAACAATCGCGCGCGGAAAAATAGTCTTTGCATTTGCTCACGTCAGCAGCGTACACCCATGGGCAAATGGGGGACGCTAAATTGACCAATCAGAGCGCGCGCTTTACTTTGGTTATGTTATAAATCATATTCTCTTTCAGACCTCTCCAGATTGATTATTTTTGTCGAATCCCATAAGGGTCCAAATGATTTGTTTTCAGTTCCCGATATATCTAGTGCGCAAGTATATACCATGATAATGAAGCTTCGGGCATCGACAAGATCAGTGCTTGTCTTCTACGTATCGCTGCTCCTTTTATTGCTCCGAGTGTTGCTAAGTTAATTAACCTTTCGTTCTCTACATGCGAATATCCTACGCGATGGAAAACTGCAAAGGTGACACCTTTATTCAAAAGTGGTGCGAGGTACGACCCCCGTAATTATCGACCTATCTCCATGCTTTCCGTTTTGTCGAAGGTTATTGAACGTCACATGCAAAATTGTCTTCATACCTTTCTCAATGATCATAATCTGGTCTACTCTAGACAGTCTGGGTTCCGAAAACAGCACAGTAGCGAGACAGCTCTTATTAAAATTATCGATGATCGTTGATTCAGTCTGGACAATGACAGGGTCTCTGGTATGGTGCTTGTGGATTTCCGAAAAGCGTTTGAAATGGTCGATCACGAACTTCTACTGAAGAAGTTGGAGGCTTATGGTATAGTCTATCAAGAGCTCAGTTGGTGTAGTTCTTATTTGTCTAAGAGAAAACAAGCAGTTCATTTAAGCGGAGCAGAATCGTGCGAGTCTCTAGTTAAACATGGAGTTCCTCAAGGCAGTATTTTGGGCCTTTTGTTCTTTATTCTATTCATTAATGATCTACCTTTACCCGCCAGCTCTCAAATTGATCTTTACGCCGATGATACAACAATTAAAACTTCTTCGGATTTCAGGAACATATCACAACTGGAACTTTCTCTAAACACATCTGTAAGTGAAATTCAGCTTTGTGCTAATGAAAATAAGTTACCTTTAAACGAAGAATAGACGAAGGTTTTGACGATTACCGGGAACAGACTTGCACTCAGACGTTTAATTTGCAATCTGCCGAATGTTACAACAGATGGAGTACAACCCTCAAAATTGTAGACAGTGCTACCCTTTTGGGTTTAGAAATTGACAACATGCTTTCTTTTAATTTGCATGTCGAAACGATTTGTAAGAGGCTTTCTTCGCGGATAGCTGTATTACGCAAGATTAGAGTGTTTTTGTCGTTATCTCAACGCCTACTATACTATAATGCTATAATTCGCCCGGTATTGAGTTATGTGAGTGTTATCTGCTCATCGTGCGACAAGGAGTTATTAAATAGAGTTTTAAAGTTACAAAAGCGCGCAACGGAGTTATCTTGTACGCAAACCGCCAATCGTCATCGGTAGCACTATTTAATAAGCTACACTGGATTCCTTTTTATGAACAATGTAACAAAGACAAATGCTCTATTATGCATAAACGTATAGATGGGTCTCTACCAAGCTACCTGGATGATTACCTAGTAATTGATCACAAACGTCATTAACGGAATACAGGGTACGCTAATTTCAACGCTATTTGCCCTAAATATAAAAGAGAAACCGAGGGTGGACGCACATTCGCAGTATCAGCTTCACGACTCTGGAATAATGTACCCTTATCTACTAGGAAAGTGGATTCTGTAGCCTGTTTTAAGCATAACATGTGGAGAAAGTTTTTTTAGGGACCAGCAATTTTTACACCATTTTCATATTTAGTGATCGAGTTTTATATGAAAATCGCATGTTTTTTTCATAATTTTAAGTGTTATTCTATTTCTAACTTGTAATTAGTTGATTAAATCAGGGCCACAAGTTAATAAGCCTGTGGCTATTACGTGCTACCCTGTATAAATAAAGTCTTTATTTATGATTTATTTATTATATTACATGCGACATTTATTTGCAAATTGAAACTGATTTTCGTCCCTTCTCCAGCGTTGAATAAACATCTCGATATTACTGAAGTTTCCATTCGCGTCAGGGGGTCATATCTAACTCTGAAAGAGGAATTCCTCTGTCTACTAGGGTGCTGATACCCAACTTGAGGGGCTTAGGTCATAATGGGATGTTAGAGAGAATCTATTTTTACAACTTGTCTAAGATTACAGCTGCTTTTTTTTCAGGTTACGATGATCAGAAAAATACTAAAAACCTCCGATCATTATAATTACCTCTATCGTGACTGTTGACAACCTCCAACAAACCGTCCTGGTATCTTGTAAACAACGTTGCTTCAAGCTCACAAGTCATGGGTGACATTTTAATAAAATAAGACATGGCATTCTTATCGAAAGGGTCGATAGCTGGAAGTCTGCAGCTTTGTTCCTCTGTTGAATTAAACGGCTGTATGTTGGAGTGTTCCAGACCGCACGACAATCCACTCATAGAAAATTCTACAAAATATGAGAAATAAGAATCAGAGTTAAAGACCTCGTTGTCGCCTGCAGTGCTCACACAAATTATTAACCCTCGCAACCCGGCGTCGTGTACAAAAAAAACGGATGAGGCATATTATTGACGTTAAGTTTTAAGTCTTACGAAAGGCTGAAAATCGATTTAAGAAGTGTTTTGTTCGCTAGTCCAGGTTTTTTATACGACTCACATTTCTTCAAGTTTTCACGGAATAACTTTTGTTTTGTTTCATAAACGGATGGTATTTTAAGGAGATTTAGAATGAAAATAAAACTGGATATCTTTCTTTTTTGAGACGCAGCTTGGTTTCCGGGCGATAGATAACCTATGAATGATTATTTGTGCTCTTGTGCGGCCGGTTCACCATACCTACCGAGCTTGCTTATAAATGCAGCTTTCACGTACAAAGTGGAGTTCCCATGGACAGATATAAGAATCTCTGAGGTGATTGGGAATGAGTAAGTGGCTATGATGTTGTTCAGTTTTGAGATTGCTTGACAATGTTCTTCGACGAGCTCGCAAGATCTCACAGCTTCGTATTCGGATTGGAATACTTGAACATTAACCTCTGTGTAGTCCACTTCAGCTGTTGTATTGTGCAACTGGTGGTGAGACAGACAAACGAGACAAATAATGAGTTAAAAATAATTAGAGTACTTCTCTCTCTATTATGATCATGAAAAATTAAACCAGACCGACACGAAATAACCGGAGAGAGAAGCTGCGAAAAGTGTTTAATTGAACTGGACCTTGACCTTCCTCTTGCAGTGTCTATGTCTGTATTATCCAGTTGTGCCTATCTACTGTTTAAGTATTCTAACCATGCGGATATCCTCCAGAAGTAGCATATGAATCGGCATGCATTTTTTCGCAACTTGCGCACCTAAAAAATTTTCTGATAACCGAACAAAGATTCTGGTCTCAATTAAGAGGTTCAAGACAAGACCACTACATTTTGATCGACGTCTCAAGAAGTTACTGTTTAATTTATTTTGGAGTGAAATAATTCTTTGTTGTCCGCCTTGGATAACTATTGCTGTATCTTTCATCTTGGAGTTCTCAACGTTAAAATTACTGACCTCAACATAATCCTTCAGCGTGGATTTTAATAAACTGGCGCGGTGCACATGATCATGTTCTGCCTGTATCACTGGGTATTTTGCCTTTAAATGGAAAATCTCTCTTTAGCAGTGATAACTTAAATTGTCTATCAACTCAGAAATCCCCAGAGAACAATATCAACAAACAGATCAGCACAAGTATTCAATGGTTTATTAATTGAGGTTCATGGCGGCGCACAACTTACTTAGAAGTAATAAAGGTTACATTTGGGGCCCTGCCATTCCAGTGTTTAGGACGTTTTAACATTTTACCTCACATCAATACATTAAGCTTTTTATTTCGCTCACCTTTGATGTCACTTCCTTTTGGCCTGATAACTCAGGGGCTTTCGTGGAATAGCCCTTGTTCTTTCTAGCTACTCGGGTGCCATTTCGCTTCATTGATACCACCATGTTATGCATTGATTTGAAATCCTTTACTTTTTGTGACTTTGATTTTTTGAGATGGATCGCCTTTTTTGCTTGTCTTCGTTTTCTCGTTTTTTTCCATCTTCTAACACCGGTAAAATAATGAGTATTTTTATAGTCTTCTCTAAATTGCCAAGTGTTCATTAAAATTGTGTTATCTAGGCTGGTTGTTTTCCTTAGAAAAGCAACTTGCTGTTTGTTCATTTCGAACTCCTTGTCTTTCCGATATATATTTTTCCACGCACATAGCAGGTTGATGAGAGTCAATAAAGCCACCAGGATTAAAATTATATAGCTTTGCCTCCGAAGATGAGCCAGGCATCGGAAGTAACATTTCATGGTAACTTTGACAACTTGCTGACCCTAAAAATGAAAAGGTGAATACATAAAAATCAGTAAAACTAACAGCCACAAAGAATAGAGTACGTCCATTTCTTACCCATCTCCACTCGAAAATAATGAAATGATAGAGTATATTAAAAAAAATAGATGAATAGATCGATAAATAAATAAATATGTATATCTGTCTTCAAAGGTCTCTAAATGCTCTCCATAACACTTTTTTCGGGTTGCTTGCATCTTTCTTTACTTTGTATCTCAGCTTAATAAAGAGAATAAACTCTAAAGAAAGTGATGCAGGGGACAACGTGCCGTTTTTTAAAGTCATTAATAATGTAAGATGAATAAAATGGAATCCCAATTCAAAAAACATGCAGTACCTCCGATCACCTGTTTATAGGCGAAAGACCTGCTGATGTGTTTGAAGAAAGCTCCCCACCTGAGCCGGGTAGAATGACTCAAGACGCCGAGATTACTGCAAATCAACTGACTCAGCGAGTCAAGAGATGAAACAGAAGTATTGGTCAGGTCGCGTTGCTGAAATATATCTCGAAGGTAATGAGTACAACAAAGCAAAAACTAGCCACGTTATGTTTGTAATTATGCAGTGATACCGTTGGATATGATCATAAAGCTGTGTAAATAGATATTTCAGACTCGCGCGTCATAATCCACGAGGACAAAGTAACAAGTGAAAATTGATTTTGAATCCACCAAAGCAGAGATTTCAAAAACTAGTTTGGGCATTGAAAAAAAAAAAAAAAAGACATGCTCATGACGCTACAGTCATGCTTACAAAAAAAAAAAAAAAAAAAAAAAAAAAAGACAGGTTATGTGACGTCATTAGTCTTGAATATATATTTGACGTGTGTCACCTCGTTTCTTAAAGGCTTTTCCTTTGTATTTTATGGCACTGAGTCATATTTGTGAAATTTTCAAATCAAACTAAGATCTCGAAGGCTGTATCAACCGGTTAAATC
This sequence comes from Stylophora pistillata, assembly GCF_964205215.1. NCBI lineage: Eukaryota > Metazoa > Cnidaria > Anthozoa > Scleractinia > Pocilloporidae > Stylophora > Stylophora pistillata. Next base: position 842,630 of record NC_142524.1, on the reverse strand, counting down.
TAACTTAAAACTTTATTTGACGCATATCTTGAAGTCCCGTGATCGTTTTCCTACAAAGACAGTCCTTTGATAAGAAAGCGAAAATTAGAAGGATCAAATCCTTGATTTATCCTACGGAAATCACCTAAAA